>NC_040082.1:30209851-30512881 GCF_003369695.1 Bos indicus x Bos taurus
AGGAGCAGCGGGACAGACTGTGTTGCCAA
Organism: Bos indicus x Bos taurus; assembly: GCF_003369695.1. Classification (NCBI taxonomy): domain Eukaryota; kingdom Metazoa; phylum Chordata; class Mammalia; order Artiodactyla; family Bovidae; genus Bos; species Bos indicus x Bos taurus. The sequence continues at coordinate 30,209,881 of NC_040082.1, forward strand.
GGTTACATGGTTCGAGGAGCACTGCCACTCTCAGAGCATCCTCTTTGACCCTGACTGGATTCCTTTTGATCAGCGTGTGGTCTCAAGGAACAGATTTTTATCTAACAAACACACGCGATGCCTACCACATGCCAATCCTGGCTCAGCAGGGAAGGGGGGTAGAGGCAGTGTCCTTGCCCTGAGGGACACGAAGCCTGATAGAACAGAAGTGGATCCGTCACCAGGCAATAGCCTCCTACAGCTAGCTATATGCCCTTGGGCAAGTTGCTTTGTCACTCTGCAGGGAATAATAACACCTCCTTCCTTGTGGGGTAACGGTTGCAGGTTTTAGGACATAATTCATAAAATATCCAAGCGCGATATCTGGCACACACTAAACCAGCACTCAATGAATGCTTCTGCTGCTACTGCGCTCGCTCCCTGGTTTAACCACTTCTCACGTGTGTAATGTGGGGCACACTCCCTGAGCCTTGCATAGAAGGAAACAGTTACTTCTGCATCAGAATTGGTGTGAAAATGAGCAATTATGTGTTCTGTGTGTCTGGCACGTAAGTGCTGAAACAATGGCAGTCACGGGCCCTCTATGATGACAGCAAATACTGCCATTGCCACCCTGGTGTTCTCAGTCCAGAGGGTAGTGGCAGCACCTGTGAACAGCTGCAGACTTGAGGTCAGAGGCTGCCTGTTAGAGTCTTGGCTCCGACTTTCCTAAGAAATCATTCAGGTGACACAAGCTGCTAGCACGGTGGCCGGTACACTGCAGGCCATTAAGAAGTGTTACGGGAAGGAGACTCAGTATCCTCATCTGTGGGCTTCCCAACTGGCACGAGGGTAAAGAACCTGCCTGAATGCAAGAGACCTGAGAGACGCAGGTTCAGTCCCTGGGTGGCGAAGATCCCCTGGAGGAGGGCATGGCAACCACTCCAGTATTCTTGCCTGGAGAATCCCAGGGACAGAGGAGGCTGATGGGCTACAGTCTGTGGGGTCATAAACAGTCGGACACGACCGAAATGACATAGCACACACACACACATCCTCATCTGTAAGGTGGGGATGATACTGGTGCCTGCGAGGTGAGTTGTGAGGACCAAACAAAAACGTATCACTAAGAGCTCTTTACACAGATGTACGTGAACCCTTTTAAAATTAATATATTTTTTAAAAAGTTGGAACAATCCATTCCATTAAAGAGGACTCGAAAAAGAAAAAAAGAGCTCTTTATACAAGGCCATGTGCTACATAGATATTCGGTATGATTATCATTGGATCAAATTAAAATTCACAGTATTGCTAAGAGTATTGCTACAAATACTTAAAAACAATCATGTGATTCTTTAGGATTTAGTCTTTGCAAAGTGTTTTTTTAAAAGCTATCACTACCAGGCTCCTCTGACCATGGGATTCTCCAGGCAAGAATACTAGAGTGGGTAGCCATTCCCTTCTCCAGGGGAATCTCCTCCACCCAGTGATGGAACCCACGTCTTCTGCATTGCAGGTGGATTCTTTACCATCTGAGCCACCAGGGAAGCCCCTTCACCGTCCTACCCTGGGGTGGACAGGACCTGATGGTAATCCTGTGGGGCAGGTAGCCAGAGAGGATGCGGTTCCCCTACGACTGCAGGTCATACACATGACCAGTATTTGTTGGGGTCCCAGGCCTCCAGACCCTCAGTTCAATCTTACCTGCAAACAGTGTGGCCAAATTCTTATTTTACCAAAAACATTGTTGGAGATGAGACCTCCAGGGTGTGTAGTGAGAAGTTCACAGAGAACCACATATACATTTGCTCCTTCCCAGCCAAGTGTCTCAGCAGGGACTCTTAGAGTGAATTAATCTTAATCCCATACTCACATATACAGCAGTCCATCAAAGCCAGCTTTGGGATAACTGTAGCTGTTATCCAGCCAACTGCTTGAGAATAGGGTGCTATGGCTAAGTCAGGGGGTGGGAGTGGGGGCTCTACTACACACAGGAAATTGAAGAGGAGGCTGATGCTTCTTTTTTTGTCCTAAATCCACCAGAGTCAATCTCTGTATTTTTAAAACATATATTAAAAGTCTTTATTGATTTTTTTTAATAATATTACTTCTGTTTTATGTTTTATCTTTTGGCCAAGAGGCATGTGGGGTCTTAGCTCCCTGGCCAGAGATCAAACCTGCACCCAATGCATTGGAAAGACAAAGTCCTAACCACTGGACCACCAGAAAAGTCCTTTAAAAATTTTTTATTTTAGTATAGTTGCTTTACAACATGGCATTAGTTTCTGCTATATAGAAAAATGAATCAACTATACATATACACCAGAGAAGGCAATGGCACCCCACTCCAGTACTCTTGCCTGGAAAATCCCATGGATGGAGGAGCCTGGCAGGCTGCAGTCCATGGGGTCGCTAAGAGTCGGACACGACTGAAGTGACTTAGCAGCAGCAGCATACATATACACATATCCCCTGTTTTTTTTTTTTTTTCTTCCCTTTTAGGTCGCTAATTGAATGTTTTCTTGAAGGTCACACATGACCAAACTTGGCAGCAATCAGACCTTGCGTTACAGCCACCTACCCTCCCTGCCTCAAGTCCCACAGCCTTTGCTTCCCCATTCAGCAGGCTACTTTATTCTTTGTCCTTAAACTACTTTCAGGTGAAAGAGGAGGCACAAAGTTGGATAAAGGTAGATGAGTCAGAAAGCTCTGTAATGAGAAGTTTAGTGGTGCAGCCCTAAAGGAAAGATTCCAGCCCTTTCATTTCTCCATAACTGATCATCTAAGATAGCCACCACTGCAAACTGGAATATATACAGAGTTCAGAGGGGCCAGGAAGTGGTTGTCCAGAGCAGAAGTCGTGCTGTTCTGCGGGCCCTCCAGGGGGAGCTGAAATAGTGCACGGGGTGTGCTTTTCCCCACCTGAACAGTATCCACTTTCTGCTTCTTTTGTTAACAATATTCCAAGTTTTCTTTGGGAAATCGACATGTCCCCCCATACTTTCAGGTCACTTGGTTCCCACAGAGCTGACCTCAGTCCCCTTCCTATAGTCGGGCACATGACTCATGTCTGGACCTTCAGAGAATTCCAGTTCCTCCCACCCTGCGACAATGACTGGCTCTCCCAGAAAAGCCAGTGAGTCTCAATCCCAAAGTTTTGTAAAACTGTATGGGGAAGGTAGGTCCTATTTCTGCTGGGGTTGCTAGCCTGGCAATATGTAAGTCTAGAAGAGCAGGGGTCATTTTTTGCTTTGACAGAAAAACCTGTCAACACAAAGGCAAGCAGGAAGGAGAAAAGGAGACTGAGTCTATGTAACATCATTTGAAACTCTGGATCCAGCTGTGCCTGAAGCTAGATTACCCCTGCACTTTGGCATTCAATAAGCCTATGAATTCCCTTTCTTGCTTCCAGTTTCTACAGGATTCCTGTCATTACCTCCAAGGGTTTCTGCATTGTTGGCAGAGGGGCAGGGCTGGGTACCACCACAGTCTCCCTGGCTGTGACTTAGAATGTCCATGGGGTGGGCCATGTAGCCTAAGGAGGAATGGATGCAATGTGCTTGGTTTCATTTACCATCAGACCTTGTGAGTTCTTTCTTAGAAATATAGGCTCAGTGTATAGAAAGACCATGGACCGTCCAGTTCAGATTCTGAATCTACCTTGAAAAGTCATGAAACATCTTAGATCTTACTTTTCTCTTAACATGGAGAGAATATGAGATAAGCTATGCTATAAGGTTGCTTTTAAAATTGATGAGTATACACTGTCTGGACCGTTACAGATTCTCTAAGAATGTCAGCTTTGATTACTATTTTATTTGCAGTTGCTGCTGCTGCTGCTAAGTCGCTTCAGTTGTGTCCGACTCTGTGCGACCCCATGGATTGTAGCCCACCAGGCTTCTCCATCCATGGGATTCTCCAGGTAAGAACACTGGAGTGGGTTGCCATTTCCTTCTCCATTATTTGCAGTAGTGGAACCCAATTACCTAGGATTCTGTGAAGTCACAGAATATCTAAAGTCCCTGGTGTCTACACAGTTTAAAAACACAGCTTGTTCCCAGTTGGGCAGGAGACACTGAAACGGGTAGTATCAGTAATCTTTTTAGCCTGTTGCTAAAACCCCAGCTGTGCTCTTTCGCACACAACTATTTACATGATTGTTGGTAAGCCTTGATTTTAGAGGTTGATTTTTAGGCAGACAATTGGGAAGATTACTAGGTTTGAGGTTTAAAGTATGGTTCAAAGCATAGTTGCACTCTTTATCTAAGCGTCCCTGGTTCAGTCATTTCCAGAATTTCAGAGAAGACTAAAGTATGAAGATGATAATACTCACCTTCACAATCTTTGTGAGGATTAAACACCATGAAATGTGTAAAAAGCAGGCACAGAGCAGACAGGCTACAATAGTACTGGGTTGGCCAGAAAGTGTTTGGATTTTAAGTACTTACAGAAAAACCTGAACAAACGTTTTGGCCAACCAGTTATTATTGGGGGACCATCCTGGCCCTAGACCCCAGCCTCTAATTACCTTCTCTTGGCCTCTTCGTATCGAAGGCGCAATCTGACCTTCTCCGCCAACTGATTGTTGCTGCTGGTACCGAACTGGAGGAAAGAACAGGTCAGGAATTACATGGTTATGGTGGCCAGGGCTGAGCTGGGTTTCGGGGGCTCCTGAGAGACTTGACAGCTTGTGTGGGAAGGAGCTAAAAATAGTACCCAATTATTGAGCTGGCTGCGGGAATCGCAGGGAAGCTAGTTAGGAGAAAAACATTTTCTTTCCTTCAGGCCTGGGAAGAGCCCCCAAAGCACACATTTATCACTTTGAGAAGAGAAGCCGAGGGCTCGGAATATCATCTTGCAGCCCCAAAAGGCTTGGAGTTCATTCAGGTGGTAGGAGCGTGGTGGACCGCTGGCCAGGAGGAGACAGGCACGGCCACCACACGAGAAAGCCACGCTGGGCCCGCTGGGGAGGGCTCCACCACACTCAGGGGGCCTGCAGCCCGCAGTGCAACAGCGACTGACAAGAGCGTCCTAGAGCTTGGAAGAAGGCACACGGTTCCTTCACAAATGCTTCACCACAGGTGGCTTGTGGCTGGACAATGGGTGGTGTGAAGATGGAGGGGGCAGCCCCGTTGGCCATGCCAGTCTGTCAAACAACTCCAAGGCTCACCCCATCAGACATGAATGGAGCTTCTCCTCACAAGTGGGAATACGACTGTGGAGACCCCATGGAAGAGCATTTAGGCATGGAGGCTCGTTCATTCAATGTCATCTGCTCCAAGAAAAAAGCTCTTCTAAGTTACGGATTGCCATGGGTCAGTCCTGCTCTGAGGCTTTCAGGAGCCATGTCTGGACAGCACTTGAACTATTCATTACTCTAATCAGGGCTAAGCTTTTGAACTGGGAGGCGAGCAGCTGTCTGAAAGCCACATGCATTGGTCTGGGGTGAACAGGAGGGAACTATCTTCTGCTTCTCAGCTGGTGAGAGGAAAACAGAATGGCGATGCTAATCAGCACAAGGAAAACCTGAGAAAGACCCTTCAAACATGCTTTCTGTGCAGCATCTAGAGATGCGTTCCTGGGACCAGCAGTCAGAGCTGGCTACCCCTCCACGTCGTCATCTCATGTCATCCAGAGGCCAAGAGGTCTGCAAGAGAAGGCTGGGGCAGCACCCAGGCTCAGAGAGTGCCTCGGGCTCTTGGGCAAGTAACAAGAAGGGTACTCCGTTTCTCGGGGCCCGGGGGCATGTGCTGTGTACTCACACTTCCTGAGATGTCCGTCTGGGAGCTCACGTCCAGGTACTGTTTCGGCAGTGGGAAACCTGAACTCTCCAGAGAGCTGCTGCTGGACCACAGGTCGGAGTGGGAGCCTCTGTCGGTGCGGAAGCCGTCCTTCAGCATGGCGAGGCTCTGGAGCAGGGAGGGCAGGCTTAGCAACACCCCCTCCATGGAGGGTGCTCTGGGTCTGTCACTCTCTAGGAATCTACTAGGGGCCCTGACACCCCACTTCTCCTGTAAAGAGCTACCAGTGGGTGGGTATCAACTAGGTGCCGGGCCCTTTGCAGGGGAGAAACCACTGTGGACAATGGCTTTGGAGCTGCACAGCCTGAGTCAGGATCCACTGCTCTGCCACTTCCTAGCTGTGTGCTCTGACCTTGTTGATTAACCTCTCTGTGCCTCAGTTTCTTTTCCTGCAAAATGGGTCCTATCTCACAGGGCTATCATATTGACTATCATATTGTTTAGATAAGATGACCAGTGTAAAGTGCTGGTTTGGTCAATACTTAATAACTGTCTGTTTTACCATGATCTTATTTAATCCTGACTGCAATCTTACAAGGAATAACCTGTGATTATCCCCATTTGGGGCTTCCCCGGTAGTGGCTCAGTGGTAAAGAATCTCCTGCAGTGCAGGAGCCTCAGGGAACCCGGGTTTGATTCCTGGGTTAGGAAGAATCCCTGGAGATGGGCAGGGCAACCCATTCAAGTATTCTTGCTTTACAGAATCCCATGAACATAGGAACCTGATGGGCTACAGTCTGTAGGGTTGCAAAGACTTGGACACGACTGAAGTGACTGAGCAGGCATGTGTGCACCCCCATTTTATCCATGAGGGAGCTGTTATGTGGAGAAGCTGGCAACTGACAGAGCCAGGATTTGGTCCTGGTCTATCTGACTTAAGGCTTGGCACACTTAACTGCTAAGCATGAATGGAACATGCCTCACTGTCCACTAATGCCTGGTTTCAGTGTTTTCGCTGGGCTGCGGTCCTGGTAGGAGCTTTGAAATTATTCTGTTTGTCACAGAGTGTAAAGCTTCCCTCATCAAGTCATGGGCTTCTGAGTTAGGTGTTGATGGGGTTGAATCTTGGCTCTAGTGCCTACTCTCTGATCTGTGCAGTCTTTTGCTGTATGCTGGGGATAACCCAGCACTGATATAAGGGGAAAGTGAGGCATGGTGTGGGCCAAGTGCTTGGCACAACTGCCTGGCAGAGTACATCACAGCCATCACCATTAGTCAGTTCCCAGCACAGAGTCGGAACATGCAATGAAACGCTTACAAGGATGCTACATCTTGATGCCAAGGTTAGTGATGCTGAAGCCAGCTCCCACCATTTGGTTCTGTAAACCAGACAGCTAGAGCTGGTGGCCAGGATGTGACCTTTAATCTTGACCAGAGGGCTTCTGTTCTGGCTCTGCCACTGCCACTGGCTGTGTGACTTTAGCCAAGTCACTTCATGCCTCTGAACCTCCATTCTCTTCTCTGAACTCAGGGATCTGGCAACACATGGAAATAGCCCACCTGAGTCCTGCCTGGCACAGAAAGGTGCTCGGGAGAAACTGGGATGGGGCTCCCGTCACTGGGAGGTCTTGTACCTTAATGAGGTCTTGCTTCTCCTTTTCTCCACAGGTGATGGCCTTTTTGATGGCTTTTGTTTCTCTCAGAACAGCCTGAGCTTCATCCAGTTTGTAGCTGCCCTGAGCATCTGACATCTTCTTATCGATTCTAGGAGACAGTCAAGGGGAAAGGTCAGACAAAAAGAAGGTGATGGATGGGGTCCCACCAGGGAAAAAACACAGACCACAGTGCTTTAGTCCTGAAAGAAGTCTCCTTTCTGTCCCTTCTTCCTCAGGTCCTGCCTATTGGATAAAGCACAGAAGGTCCCTGTCAAATTACAAATGTCAGTGTTAGGCTGCAGAAGCAACACCGTTCTTGAAGTCAACTCTTAGTGGAAGCCTTCCCTGATCATCTCCGGGGTCTCCAGGCTGGGCTAGATGTTCTCATAACATATCTTGTAGAGCTGTGACACTCCACTCGGTACGTTGTGTTATAATTAATAATTTATGCGGTAGTGTCATCTGATAAGCTTGAATATGTTTGAGTAGTTTTATTATATAGCACAGAGCCACACTTTTTTTTTTAATGTGATCTTCTTTTCCAAATATTTATATATTTGGCCGAACTGGGTCTTAGTTGAGGCGTGTGGGATCTAGTTCCCCGACCAGAGATAGAACCCAGGTCCCTGCACTGGGAGTGTGAAGTCTTAGCCATTGGACCACCAGGGAAGTCCCTTTTTTTCCCCTTTTAACATTATTTTATTTTACTGAATGAAAGTCTTTCAATTCTATAGTGCTTTACAATTTTCAAAAGGGTTCACTCACACACATGATTTCCTACAATCCCATAATAATGCCTTTTTGCCCTCTACCCCTATACTGTCCCGTCCCCCTTCCCTCTCTCCACTGGCAACCACAGTTTGTTCGCTATACCTGTGAATCTGCTTCTTTCTTGTTACGCTCCAAGTTTGCTGTATGCTTTAGATTTCACATATAAGTGATATCATACAGCATTTGCCTTCCTCCGTTGGACTTATTTCACTAGCATAATGCCAAGTCCATCAGTATCATTGCAAATGGCAAAATCTTATTCTTCTCTATGACTAATATTCCACTGTATAGATGTACCACATCTTCCTTATCATTTATCTGTCGATGGATACTTAGATGGCTTCCATATCTTAGTAATGGTAAACACTGTTGCTATGAACATTGGGGTGTGTGTATCTTTTTCAATTAGTGATTTTCAGATATATATCCAGGAGAGGAACTACTACTAGGTCATGTGGTAGCTCTATTTTTAGTTTTTGGAGAAATCTTCATACTGTTCTGCATCGTGGCTACACCAGTTTACATTCCCACCAACAGTGTACAAGGATTCCCCTTTTTGCACATCCTCACAAACATTTGTGTTCTTTCTGATGATGATCACTCTGACTGGTGTGCGGTGATACTTTTACATTTCCCTGAAGATTAGCGATGTTGAGCATCTTTTCGTGTTCCTTAACTCAGGTCTCTCAACCTCAGGATTCTTGGGGCGGGATCATTCTTCGTTGTCGGGGCTGTCCTGTGCATTATAGGATGCTCAGGAGCACCCCTGGTGCCTGCCCACTAGATGCTAGCAGCATCTGGACCTTGAGTTGTGACAACCAAAAAAATGTCTCCATATTTTACCTAATGTCCCTTGGATGGGAGGAGCAAAATCACCGCTGGTGAGAAGCATAGCCTTTAACAAGCATTTGTTGGGCTTCTCTGGTGGCTCAGTGGTAAAGAATCCATCTGCCAGTGCAGGAGACGTGGGTCCGATCTCTGGTCTGGGAAGATCCCACATGCCATGGAGCCACTAAGCCCATGTGCCACAACTACTGAGCCTGTGTTCTAGAGTCCAGGAGCTGCAACGATTGGAGCCCGTGCACCCCAGAGCCTGTGCTCCGCAACAAGAGAAGCCACTGCAACGAGAAGCCTGTGCCCTGCAACTGGAACGTAGCCCCTGCTTGCCACAAAAAGGGAAAGGTCAGTGAAGCAGCAAAGACCCAACACAGCCAAAAGTAAATAAATAAGTAAACTATTCTTAAAAGTATAATAATAATTAAAAAAAGCATTTGTTGAAGTTAATGGCCACACAAAGGAAAGGTTAGAAGGATGAAGAAACCCCTTGCTAGCACTTAGTAGCATGACCTTGGGCATGGCCCTCGTGCACAGGGAGCCTCAGCTTCCTCCTCTGAAAAAAACCTGGATAATGCCATATGCCTCGCCCATGTTCACCAAGCTGTGAGCCATGTTAAGAGGGATAAGGCTGGAACATGAGGTGGGGAGCTAGGAAGTATGAGACAAATGTGAGGGGTTATAATACTTTCAGACTGGGGAGTCTGCCGGCTCATCCAGGCCCTACACACAGGTTCATTTTGATGGAGGAAGATGGAGGTGAAGAGGCACGAGGCCATTTTCTGAAGGTCAAATGAATCCTATTGGTAGGGGGCCCAGCCCTCTTGGAGAAGGAGAGCTGTGCTGTGGACAAGGCTCTGAGCACAGAGAGAAATTTTAACTGCTTCACACTTTCATCAAAAGCCCGGGCGGAGGTTTCAGTGCCCAGTGAAGAAAAGGAAGTTTTGTAGTCTGAGGGAACACCACAAACCCATTATTTCAGGATGAGATACCACTGCGAGGCATGCTTTTCTGGCCTTCTAGAGGCTGAAGTGTCCTGGGCTAAAAATAACCTGAGTGGGGAATCACAGGTTCTCATCCTAGCCTCCTTGTCTGCAATCAGGGAGGGGTAAGGAGACTTGTCTCATGGCCCCATCCCTTCAGCCTCCTCTTCGGAGGAAGACAAAGCCCCAGTTATGTCTCCCCACTAAAAATAGCCTGTCTATGCCTTTCGAGGACTTGGGCCTGGGTGAGCCTGCCAGGTCAGCTCAGATCGAGTTTGAAAACTTCGTCTACAGGGAGCTTTCCCAGCAGAGGCCTGACCAACATGCTTGGTGGAGAGAAGGCTCCCCCTAGAGCTGAATGTCCTGGGGCCAGAGGTGGCCCTGTCCCAAATGGAAAGGGGGTCAGGGGAAATGCTGTATTGTCTGAACCTGGCTGGGGGCTCTGGGCAGGGGGCTGTGCCCAGCTGTCCCCTGCCAACCGGGTGAGGGTGGCTTTGAATCCTCAGCAGGAAGAGACAGAAGTGGTCTGTCTTCAGGGCCTCGGGCGCCTCACATGGCTTCTACCTGACTGCTCTCAGGGGCTTTAGCAACCCAGGCTCTGGAATTTGGCTCCAGAGAGGAACTCGGACTCTCAGGGACTGGGGAGTGGGGGGAGCGGAACAAAGGGTTACCATTATGTACTCAGTGAATGAATCCTTTTTTTTTTAAAGGGAAAGAAAAGTTGCGTGGTTGGTGGGAAGGAGAGGGTGTGTGTGTGCTGGGAGGGGTGGGGAGCGGGAGACGTGTGTTGTAGGATTTCCAAATTACACGGCTGTCCTTCTCTAAGCTCTTGAGACAGTCACACCCGGCAGCCACAGAGAAGCAGGGCAAAGGCTCTGGTGGTAGCCAGCTCCTCTGGGTCTTGTCCAGCCAACTCTCACTGGGCAGGGTGGCTCTGGGGACCAGCAGAGAGATGCTGTCTTGTCCACCACCCCCAGGGTTGGTATGCCTAGTCTTCCTTATTTACAAGGGTTCAAGGCAGTTGACAGGGCCAAACCCCTGGCTTTGGTCCTGATTTTTCTTTTCAGTCTTTTCTGAGAGGTCTGCTTCCATCCTCAGCAACCTTTCTTTCTTTTAAAATTGGGTTTTCTGACCATGTGTGTGTGTGCTAAGTCACTTCAGTCATGTCTGACTCTGTGACACTATGAATTGTAGCCCACCAGGCTCCTCTGGCCATGGGATTCTCCAGGTGAGAATCCTGGAGTGGGTTGCCATGCCCTCCTCCAGGGGATCTTCCTGACCCAGGGACTGAATCCATGTCCCTTGTGTCTCCTGCACTGGCAGGTGGGTTCTTTACCACTAATGCCACCTGGGAAACCCCTTGCTGACCACGAACCAAATGAGTTTTAGCTTCCTCCAGGTTCCACAAAGACAGGATGCTAAGAAGTGACTGGACAGTTCCCCAGTGGACACTGAATGGCAGTCCCTTGGGAGAGGGAAAGGGGCCTGATGTTTTCGGGGTCTGAGGGGTTTATCTGGGATGATGCCAGGAAGGCAGGTATAAGGACATGAGTTTCAAAACCCAGGAGTCCCAGGTCTAGCTCTGACACTCTCGAGGTCGGGGCTATTGGCAGCCCCATCAAGTACCCTGGCCTATAAAGGGAAGCAGAATAAAAGCTGCTCGAGTAGAGACGATGGAAGGAGGTGACTGGTGCCCAAGGCGAAGGCACAGTTCATGTGAGTTCCTTCCCAAGTCCAAACAGCCAACTATCTAGAGGTCACCACCCCCTTCAGCTCACCAGGTTTTCCCTACGTGCCAGGTACGGTCATGCGCTTGACACGGATTTTCCAATTCAATGTTTACAATATCCTATTTTTCAGATAAAGAAACAGAAGCTCAAGGGGATGAAGCAAAACACTTTTTCATGTTCCCTGGGAACTAAGATTTGAACCCAGGCCATCCGGCCCTGGCAGCGACATTCCTAACCCTCTCTGCCAAGGTGCGCATTAGAGCAGAAACCTTCCTCCACAGGGAACACGGGGGCGGCTTCCGGCCCGGGAACCCTGAGAGGCCTTATCTGGGCCTGATATCAAAGGGGTGGGGGTGGGCAGGCTGAGGGAGGGGGAGAAAAGGAGTCTTGTCTTTGGGGTTTCAGCGTCAGCTTACCAAGCAACAAGAATGATCAATGCTGCTACAGGGTGACAGAGTGGTAAAACAGGTTTGTGGTGGCTCAGAGAATAATGGCAAGTGTTTTAACCAGAAGTTCCAGAGCACCTAGGAGTTGGGGGAGGGGAGTGGTGGTGGTGGGGAACGTGGCAGGGCAGACATTGGAGGAAGGGGGGAGGGGAGGAAGGAAGAGGAAGGGGGAGGACCTCTGCTCTGAGAGTGAGTAGCCCTTAAACTATGTGCTCAGAACCTGCGCCACTACCTTGGAAGACTCATGAAGCCATTTGCTTTACAGGAATTTTCTGAACTCACATTCCTGCCCCTGGCTGCCCTTGGCACTGCTGGAGACTACCAAGGAGCATAAAGTGCAGCCCCTTGTCCTGATGAGACTAGAAACTGGCTTGAGAGGCAGGACCGGCATATGTATAGATACACACCTAAACAATATATATCTATATAAACACAAAGCCATAACACATAACACAAAAAGGCACTCTAGGCAATCTACAACATAGAGCCATGTTTCCTTATATCCTGGCGGCCCACCTGGACAATCGGGGTCTGAAGAGTGGGGCGTGTGAACAGGAATCCACCAGCCCCACTGGTCAACTCCCCTCGAGAGTTGGACCATAAAGAAAGCTGAGTGCCGAAGGACAGATGCTTTTGAACTGTGGTGTTGGAGAAGACTCTTGAGAGTCCCTTGGACTGCAAGGAGATCCAACCAGTCCATCCTAAACACTCAGATCCAACCAGTCCTGAGTGTTCATTGGAAGGACTGATGTTGAAGCTGAAACTCCAATACTTTGGCCACCTGATGCAAAGAGCTGACTCATTTGAAAAGGCCTTGATGCTGTGAAAGATGGAGGATAAAAGGAGAAGGGGACGACAGAGGATGAGATGGTTGGAGGGCATCACCGACTCAATGGACATGAGTTTGAGTAAACTCTGGGGGTTTGTGATGGACAGGGAGGCCTGGTGTGCTGTAGTCCATGGGGTCGCAGAGTCAGACACGACTGAGTGACTCAACTGAACTGAACAACTCCCCTCGATTCATAGGACTTGGAGATAAACACCCAAAGGCTTGGGGCTGTGGCCAAGAGTAGTGAGGTGGTTTGAGGTCTGGAGAATGAGGAGAAGGTACAGTCAGGGAGAGTGAGACAGCAGTGTCTAGAGAAGATGCTGTCTGTGTACAGGTGACCTCACTGGGAATCTAAGCAGATAGTCCTTAGAACAGAGACATCTACTGACCGTCCTCTTTGGAGCTTCCAGGAGGGCTATGAGGCACCTCTGTAATGACTGTCCCATGAGCTCATCACACGTACTGAACATGACTCAAGGCACAAGTCTCAGTGATATGAGTGGTTTAATAACAACAATAAGCTGACACTCAGGAACATGGACTAGGTGCTTCAGTTTCTCCATCTATACAAAGGAATCAGCTAAAAGCACATTCCTTACAGAGTTGTCATGAGGGGTCACCCAGACAGAAACACTGGAAGTGCTCCCTGGCATGGACTACCTGCTTAATAAATCTCTGCTAGTATAATCATAAAAGTGACAAGGAGCACGTCTTCTCTGAGGAAACAAGAGAGCTGCATGTCCGTGGCTGCACGTCAGCTTCTAAAAGTGAAAACTACATTTGGTCAAAGTTCTGGAAATCTCTTCAGCCACCTGCAAAGTACAGTGTGCACGGCATGGAGCCCACTCTTCTAGAAATCCGTTTGCTGGGGAAGGGCTCCTTGTTTCTTCTGGCAGCGTACAAGCCAGGGTCATTGTTCACTTTGGGGGACCATGGAAAGAGCTGGTTTTGTCCATGTGCGTATCAGATTCTCCCCCATCTACAGGAGGGGAGGAGTGAGGTGCCCAGACATGCCTAGCGATACTCATTTCTGTGGCTGGCAAAACTCAACTGAATGGAACAGACTTTAATGACTTCTGGAATTCAGAGGACCGTGAGAACCTGAATCGGAAATGAGTTCCCTTTTCTCTTCCTAAACCTCAAGCTTGGAGAATGGGCTTCAGTAGAATAGAACTGGAAATGAACGATTAGAAAGCCTTGTTTCAAGGAGGGTGGAACGAGAATGAAGGAGAGGGGGACAGAGAGGATGGGAGGAGAGCACAGATGAGGGTAACCCCATACCCTGCACCACGACGCGGACTTACTTCTTCAGTGTCTGAAAGCCGCGCTCTTTGAACTGTAGCTCCTGTTGCAGGTGAACCATCTCTCTCTTCAGCTTGTTAACCTGGATGGCAGAAGACCACACGGAGAGTCAGAGGTGGATATTAACCCAGAGCCCCCAGCTGCCCCTGCATAATGACTCAGGTCAACATCCCCTGGGCACCCCTCACTGATGTTGCTGGGGTCGGCCTCCCAGTCCGGTGGTCCTGTAGGTCATTCTTAGCCAGCCCTTGCTCTGCAGAAACAGGAAGTCTACAGGACCCGGCTGACCTGGGCTAGAGTCTGGCCTTCCCCCTGACTAGCTGGCTGGCCTCTCTCATGCCTGGCTGGCTTCTCTCAAGCCATGTCATTGCCTCTGTGAGCCTCCCCTTCCTGTTTCTAACAGATGAAGATAATGGCAATTTCCTGGGCTGGGCATTACTTAAAGCAGGTACTGGATTCGCTAGTGTAGTGCAGGGAGGCGAGAGGCAACGTAGTAACTTAATATGGCCAGGGAGCCAGCTTCAGCCTGCAGAAATGCTTTGGCTTGCAGTCTTACTAAATTTTTAAAAATTAGTTGCTGATGGGCATCCCTGGTGGCTCAGTGGTAAAGTATCCACCTGCCAAAGCCAGGAGACACATGGAACAACGAAGCCCGTATACCACAACTATCGAGCCTGTGCTCTTGAGCCTGGGAAGTACAACTACTGAGCCCTCGTGCCACAGTAACCGAAGCCCATTTGCCCTAGAGCCCATGCCCTGCAACAAGAGCAGCCCCCACAATTGAGAAGCCCGTGCACCATCACTGAAGTGTAGCCCTATTCGCTGTGACTACAGGGAAGCCCACGCAGACCAGCACAGCCAAAAATAAATAAATAAAAAAATTTAAAAATTAGTTGCTAATAATTAAATATTGAGCTGTTTCGTATACTAGGCCTAGATACACAGTTCTTTTATGAAAATACTTGAAGATGTGTCAATGCGGAGCCCATGTTCCAGCATGGGCACAAGAGCACAGAGCTAAAATCCCACTATCCTTTAGACAAGAATACCCTTCTAGGCTACACAGTCCCTGCTGCCTCATCTCCAGCCGCTTCTCCCCTTTCACATTTTCTCACAGGCATCTGAATTTGTAGTAAACCCATGTTCACAGCACTGACTTCACCTTGAGCAGGTCATTTAAGTGCTGGTCTTCAGTCAGTCTCCACATCAGTAAAGGGGGAATAAAACTATCTGTCCCCTAAGGTAATCAGGAAGTAATTAAATACGATAATGCAGAACAAGCAGTGGCTAGGAAGAGAGCACCTTCCATGAAGAAATTTGGGGTAAGCCTGAGTCCACTGTGACCTTGAGCAAGTTACTTAATCCTGCCAAGCCTCTGTCGGCTCATCTTTAAAGTGCAGATGGTGACAGTGGCTACTTCACAGGGCTATCGCGAGGGCATGAGGTATTACTCATGGAGCATTTAGCACTACGCCTGGTTAGAGTGATTGCCTGTGAAAGGGTAGCTGCTATCAGGAAAACGAGGGCTACTACAACTCCTGCTGTTGTTACATAGGGTCTTGTTAGTCAGCACCAGCTGCCACTGCCCGGCTGAAGCATCTACTCTGGTCTTGTGGGTAGGCTAGTAGCCCAGAGCTGCCTCAGGGACCCCCATCAACAGCATAAGCAGAGAGGACCTACCCGGGATTTTGCTGTGGCAATTTCAGCTTTCAGAATCTCAGGGTCATACTTAGAGCTGGATGACGAGCCAGAGACCACTGCAAAAAGAGAAAAAGGAATTCTGTAGATGAAACATATTTTGGTCAAGTTGGCTTATTTGGCCATCTAGATAAACCCAGAAAGGAATGACTATTAGCGAACAACCTAAATGCCCAACAAAGGGGAATTTGTTAAATAAATAGGGTATACGTATAAAATGAGGACTGTACAATGTAAGTGATTTAAAACGATGGTGTGGGGACTTCCTTGGTAGTCCACTTGGTGAAGACTCTGCACTTCCATTGCAGGGGGTGCAGTTTTGAAGAAGATTCTGCATGCTATGCGCATGGCAAAAAACAACCAAATAAACGATGGTGTAGAAGGATACTAAATATTTAGGAGATGCCCAAAACTTACTGTTAAATAAAAAATAGTAATTTACGAAAAACTACAAAGAAAGAATAAGTTTGAAAATATACAGAGGTCACACACACACACACACACACACACATATGTGGAAGGAGACAAGAAAGATTATATTTAGAGATTTGGATGCTGAATAAAATTAATTTTCATCTTTGTATTTTTCTATCTTTTCTACAACTTCTAACACAAACATAATTTTCTAATCAGAAGTTGTATACCTCAGAGATATTGTGGGTTTGGTTCCAGACTCCCATAATAAAGGGATTATCAAAACAACAAAAATTTTTTTGTTTCCCAGTGCCTATAAAAGCTTTGTTTACAGTATTGCAATCTATGAAATGTGCAATAGCATTATGCCTTAAAAAATGTACATACTTTAATTAAAAAAAAATACTTTATTGCTACAGAAAGCTAACCATCATCTCACAACGCCAGGTTGCCACAAACCTTCAATTTGTAAAATCCACAATCTCTGTGAAGTGCAATAAAACGAGGTATGCCTGCAGCTGTAATCTTAGTGCATTTTAAAAATAGAATTTCTTTGTGTCTTGATAAAGGATTTTAAGGCTTACAAAAATGGACACAGAGTGATCCATCTAAAAGGAAGGAAAATGAAATAAACGTACAGCGAGAGTGAGGAAGCCAGTGGCGTGAAGCTGGGCTCACTGCATGCCATGAGGTCCCATTTCTGACCCGCCGCTGCCACAGACCTGGCTCTGAGCTTCCTACCTGCTGATCTGAAGAGGAAAATGGGCCCTGTGTACGATTCATGGTGTCTTTAAACACAACCCCACTGTTCAGGAAAAGGCCAGAGAGGCCAGAGAAGCGTTCTCCTGAGTCCTTAATCTTATGGTCTGAGCAATTTTATCACCTCCGCTTTCTGTTTAACATCACTTGCTGGCACCTGGATTTTTCTGAGGCTAAAGAGGCTTATTTGGAGATTGTGGGCAATTTTCCATGTATGGAGGTAGAAGGAACAATCATGAAGGGGCTGCTGCTCTGCTCTGTGGACCTGGTTTAAATACTGGAGTGGACCTTTTGATTTGCTGCCATTGTTTAGTTGCTAAATCATGTCCTACTCTTTTGTGGCCCCATTGACTGTAGCCTGCCAGGCTCCTCTGTCTACAGGATTTCCTAGGCAAGGATATTGGAGTGGGTTGCCATTCCCTTCTCCAGCGGATCTTCCCGGAACCAGGATTGAACCTGTGGAAGATTCTTTACTATCTGAACCACCAGGGGGGACCTTTTGATTATGCTTGTGCAGTGTGTGTGCTCAGTCGCATCCAACTCTTCGTGACCGCATGGACTGAAGCCCACCAGATGTCTCTGTCTGTGGGATTTCCCAGGCAAGAACACTGGAGTGGGTTGCCATTTCATTCTCCAGGGGATCTTCCTGACCCAGGGAACAAAACCACACCTCTTGCATCTCCTGCATTGGCAGGTGGATTCTTTACCACTCTACCACCGGGGAAACCCCCGATTATGCTTTAGGAAAGTTAAAATGGAACACTGGGGAGTCTGGGAAATAAAATTGTTCTGCGTAGAAACTGACAAGATGTCCCGCACCATGGGCAGCATTTCACCTCTGCTGAGTTTGGAATGATGGTGATGGTGACTAAGGCTGGGCTTTCTCAGAAGAGATGAGTAGCAGGAACACCTGGATAGGAAGGACCTTACAGCCCTTGTTTTGAGCATGGAACAGGGATACGTGTTTTGTTTCTAGTTTGAAGCTTTCACTTCCTGTGCTCTAACTCCTTCAACTCTGCTGGAACTGGGAGTTTCAGAGGAGAGACCTGGTTGGATACAAAGTTGGAAGCACTGACTTAGGCAACTGCCCAGATAGGCACTTCCGGACAAAATTTTAAGGTCATTGACTATCTTTGTTACCCACAGATGGTTAGTGAAAACATGGAGAAAAGATGAGAGTCATCAGTGAGGAAATAAGATACACCGAAAAAGAAGTGTGCCTGTTCTGTGAGCACCCGATCCTGCAAGTACCCTGTTCACCCATGCTGCTGGGCTTGGCCTTCACTGGGGGAAGTGTTAAGGGGAGCGTGGTAGCAGCCTGGGAGAGCCCATGAAACATGGCAAGTCCTGACCCTAGCAAGGAGAGGGTGGCTGTGGGGACCATTGCTGTCAGGGCAGATTGTGGAAGGCAGGAGTTCTTCCATGGGAACACTCAGAAACCCTCAAGGGAGAACCCAAGAAGGATGAGACTCTGCCAACGGGGCCACCAGGGGCTGGAATCATCACCCTCTCTGAAGAATCACTGTGACATGTACTGTTTCTGTCCAAAGCTGCAGAAATAGGATGTGGCTTGTTATTTTTTAAGCAATCTTTTTGTTGAAGTAAAAAAGTACATATAGGAATGGAAAAGCACACAAATCATATGTGTGCAGCTTGGTGGACTTTCACAAAAGAAACACACTCAACTGACCAGCACTCCCAAGAAACAGGTCATGAACTTCCTTTCTGTATCCAGGTCCCCTCAGTGACTCACAACAAAATAATCTCATATTCAAACAGGACCGTATAGATTGCCTTTAAGATGACATCTTTTTCTAGTTTTTAATTTTTTAGTTTTTATTCAAGTTATGTATGAACACTCTAACAGTCTATATAAAATTCCACATATTTTATACACCCCAGATTTGCTATTAAAAAAGAGCATTTCCCAATTCGCTAATCTTACTAGCAAAAAAGGAACCATTTCAATGGGTTCAGCCAGTTTCTTGGGCATCCGACCCTGTGTGTCTGATGATATGCAAGCATCACTGTTTCTTGATTTTTTTTTTTTTTTTTTTTCTGTTTTAGGCATCATGTATTCATTTCTCTCTGGAGGATGGAGTGTTAGACTCACTCCCTTTCCCAACCGCTACCCCACACAGGGCACCCCGTCTCAGCTCCTCATCTTCCTTACAGATAACTCTGGCCAGAGACACCTTCAATGTTTGTATTACTCTTACTCTGTAAATGCTATTCAGGACCAAGGCATGTAGCCAACTTTGCTTGCTTTTTCTTTCCAGCACATTTTTGGGGTTGTTTTTCTTAAAGTTAATAATTATCATTTCTAGGTGTGCTTACTCTCCACACATTTATCACTGAGCAACCTCACACTTGGCCAGTTATCTAAGTCTCCTCTCCCTGAGTTCCCTTCTTGGGCTCTGCCTCGCTGGGTGTGTGTCTGTATTCTCCCTGCATGGCTGGCATCCTGGGACTCCCCCCACCCTCACCCCCACTGCCTCCGTCTCTCCTCCTTCCTAAATTCCATGTCTTCCCCCTGTGACTACCTCCTCATTTTGGTAGAATATCACTTCCAGGAACTTCCTGAGAAAGGAAGCATGAAGGAAGTAACACTTTTGGAAAATGTGCGTGTAGAGTCAGACGTGACTTAGCAACTGAACAACAGCAATAACATCCATGATTTAAAGGTAGTTTTGCTGGATATAGAATTCTGGGGTAGAAGTTATTTTCCTTAAATGTTTGAAGGCATTGCTCCATTGTCTTTTAGATTTCCAGTGTTACTACTGAGAAGCCAGGAGCTATTCTGAGTCCTGATCATTTTTGTGTGACCTAGTTTTTCCTCTCTGAAAGCTTTTAGAATCTCGAATCGTTCCCCGTGTTTGAAGTGGCACAATGATATGTCTTTGGTGCGAGTTAACTTTTATCCTCTGTGTTGGGTGCTCACTGAGCGCTTTCAATCTCCTCTATCAGTTCTGGGAAATTTTCTAAATTATGTCACTGATGCTTCTCTGTTTCTTCTGCTCTATCTGGAGCTTTCATTACTCGGATAGAGTTCTTAGCCTGATGCTATTTTTCCATCTCATTGTATTTTTGTTCTGCTTTTTAGAAAACTTCCTCAGTTTTACCTTCCAGGCTTCCTGTGGGTTTTTCATTTCTACTCCCGTAGTTCAATTTCCAAAGGCTCTTTTGTGCTCTCTGAACGCTCCTATTTATAAAATGCAGCATCCTGTTTCACTTTCACAGTTGTGAGCTTTGCTCCATGTTTTCTTCTCCACACACACTCTCCATTTCCTACAAGGCCTCCCCGCGGCCAGGTGTTTGTTTCATCTCTACTGTTCATGTAAGAGGCTTCCCGTAGATGTCCAGAAACTCAGCCGTCTGCTCACACTTAAACCGGGGACCCAAAAAGCTGGCTGGAGCAGAGTTTGTTGGAGATGGGTTACACGATTCACTGTGGGTTGTGTGGTATATGTGATTTATCTGGACTGTTTCATCCAAGAATCCTTGCTGTCGGTGTTTTTACATCTTTTCTATTTTTAATGTTACTGATGTACTTATTTGTGGCTGTGCTGGGTCTTTGCTGCTGTGTGGGCTTTTCTCTGGCTGCGGCAAGCAGGGGCTACTCTCTGGTTGTGGTGCTCGGGCTTTTCATTGCGGTGGTTTCTCTTGCTGCGGAACAGACTCTAGGGCTCGCGGGCTTCTCTAGTGGTGGCACACGGGTTTAGCTGCTCCCCGCCATGTGGGATCTTCCCGGACCAGGAGTCGAACCCATGTCCTCTGCATTGGCAGGTAGATCCTGAGCCACTGGGCCACTAGGGAAATCTCATCTTTTCTGTTTATATCTCTTTTCTCTGAAAAAAAGAGACTCAGATTCCCCAGATTCTTCTACTGTCCAGCCTGGCAGGCAATAGCCTGGTACTCTTCTGGGAGTCAGGTGGTACATGCCGGCTGGGGTCTCAATCCTCAAGTTCATGTTCACTTGAATACCATGTTTTCAGTACGGTGCACCTCAGTTTTGAATTTGCCTGGTATCCTGTGGTCCAGAGACTCTGTTTTATTCTCTCGTAAAAATAAACCTCCTTTTTCATCAGTTTGGAGATAGGCACTGGCCTGGGTCTCACTGATTTGGGGAAGAGATCTGGTGGTCTGTGTCTCAGAAACTACTTTTCTCCGGTCTTCTTTGAGGGCCTCCTAACTTCATTCCCATTCCACAGAGACAGCCACTGCCTCCAATTCCTGACGCTTTTGCACATGCTCCAGGTAGACCAGAGGCCTGTTTTTTCTCACTGTCAGCCCAATTCCTCCTTTCTCTGGTCTGTCAAATAGGCTGCTATCTGTCCTTCCGCCTTTAAGTCTCCACATTTTACTGTTGCCTTTTCCTCCAAATCTCCCTGTCCTTGTGCATGTATGCCTTAAAAATCTCTTATCTGACATTTTCTTAGTTTCAAGAATGAGTGAAAGCACGTAGGTGGTTCAACTGGCATTTTTAGCAGCAAGGCGCCCAGTAACTGATTTTCCAAATGGGAAACCAAGGTCTGGAGGAGGAAGGAGCATGGTGAGGTCCCAAAGAACCCAGCTCTCCTGAGCTCTCATCTTTCAGAGGATGGAAGAACCCCAGTGTAGCCCTCAAACCTTAGAATTTGACTGGCTGACTTGGGTTAAATCAAGAGAATTGGTTTTGAAGTCAGATGCTTATGGGTATAAAAACTAGTTCTGCCACTTTTTAACAGTGTGACTTTGGGGAAGCTACTTTCCCTCTCCGGGCCTCAGTTTTCTTATCTGTAAAATGGGAACAACAGTATCTTGTAGGATTGTGTGTGTGTAGCAAGGTTATTTGATACAACATATGTACAGTGGCCAGCATATCACCCTGCAGAAATTCGATAGATGCATGTTAAATGAGAGTTCTCTTCTCATTCCCCATGGGGTGAGAGACTGTACCAGTGATGACAACAAAGCCTCCTTCCCCAAGGCAGAGCCCCACCTGTAGCCAAGCGCTACAGCAGCCAAGGCCAGGTGACAAAACTCTCACAAGCCCTGACAGGCCATCTGAGTTAGAGGGAGGCATGTGACCTCACCGGTCTATCAACATGCCAGAGAGTTTGACTTGGAAGGCAAACCTGGTTTGTCAAACCCTAAGAAAGTCATGAGGAGCCTTGGGTCATGCCTGTTTCACTAGGATGCTTGGGCTGAGGGATGCCCCCATCCCTTGCTGATTTATATCTTAGAACTAGTGATCTGAGATGATTCTCTTTTTTTTAAATTTTTAATTGGAGGATAATTGCTTTACAATGTTGTGTTAGTTTCTGCTGTACAACAATGTGAATCAGCTATAAGATACATATATCTCCTCTCTCTTGAGCCTCCCTCCCACCCCCATATCCCACCCCTCTAGGTCATCACAGGTCACAGGGCTGAGCTTCCCATGCTATACAGAAGCTTCCCACTAGCTATTTATTGATTTCTTCTTTAACATTCAAAATGATGGTGTCTTTGAACCTGATGGAGCACTCAGTAGTAGCACTGAAGTCATATGACAGGACTGCCTCAATTACTTTCTATAAGGAATTGTTTATTCTTACTGGTTCCAGGGATTGGTTAAAAATCTTGGTCATTTCAATGCCAATGAATTAATAATATCAAATAAATATTGATATTATTTATCATAAGCTTAAGAATGTGACAACCAGTATTCCAAGTACGAACCCTGTAACACACTGATGGAAGGTAACACTTATTATGTCAGTTTTATACTTATTTTTGGCCACACCACACAGCATGTGGGATCTTAGTTCCCCAACCAGGGATCAAACTCCTGCCCTCTGCATTGGAAGCACAGAGTCTTAACCACAGGGAAGTCCCTGTCAATTTTACAGATGAAAAACTTCATGCAGAGAGAAGCAGCATCACTTGTAAAAAGTTGAACAGCTAGGAAGTTGCATATCCTGGACTGGACCCCAGCAGTCCAGCTACAGAGTCCACATTCTCAAAAGATTATGTGATGTATTTCTTATCAAGAGAATATTTATTGAGCTTTTAATACATTCTAAGGGAATTGTGCTAAGTGGTTTACCTAGACCAGTGGTTTCTGGCTGGGGGCAACTTAGCCCACCCTGGGGCAGTGTCTACACTCATTTTTGGTTATCACAACTCGGGGTGGGAGATACTATAGGCAGAGACCAGGAATGCTGTTAAATATCCACAACACACAGGACAGCTCCCACTAAGAATGTGTCACTGCTGCCACTTGGCTCTTTTCCCCACCCTAAATTTTTATTTTGAAACCTTTGTATCTACTGGAAATTTGAAAGCATAATGTGATGAATATTGATAGATCCTTCACCTAGATCTACCAACTTTTAGCATTTCCCCACATCTGTTCTGTCTATCCCACCCACCACTCTTATTCTCTCAGTAGGATGCCTGCCTGGATCATAAAAGCCCTCAATAAATGATTATTGGGAAAAACCCATCCCACATCCAAAACCAGCAATGAGTCATTGATCTCACTTAGACTGACATCATAGTTTTTTCGTTTACCATACCCGCACCACCCCCCACCCCGCCGCCCCGGATTTTTTTGGAATTAAGTTGCAGACATGATGTCACATGAATGTCTTAGGAACAGGACATTCTCCTACACAGTTACAAAGTCATTATTATACTTAAGAAAATCTTCCAATTGCCTGAGAATATCTTTATGGCTGCTTTCCCCTCCATCCATGGTCTAGTCAAGGTGCAAACACTTCACTGGGTTTATGCCTCCTTAGACTTTTTTCATTTTGTAATCTAGAACATTGCCCCTCTTTCTGTTTTTTTTCACAGCACTATTTTTTGTAAGTGTGTTGGGTAATTATCTTGTAGGATACTGTGCAGTATGGATCTGTCTGGTTGTTTCTTCATGATTCGATTGAGAGTAAATCTTTTTTTGTCAAGAATCCTCGGTGATGTTTTTTTATTGCATCACATCAGAAAGTATATAATGTCAGTTTGTCTCATTATTGGTGATGCTAATTTAACCCCTGTGTAAGGTGGCGGTGGCTGCAGCTCTTCAACATAAAAAATACATTTTACCCCCCAAAGATAGTAAGTTATTCAGGGTGTGATACTTGGGTTCCCTGTATACATCCTGACCTCCAAAATAGGAAGGTTTGTTTTTTTATACACTATGTCACTGTTTCAGACTACAGAAAGAAAAAAAATTATCTCTTTGAATCTGAATTTCACTAGGGATATTAATATCTCCCTCCAGAGCTCTGGTAAGAATAATGCTATGGACTTGGACTGAATTGTGTTCCCCAGAAATTCATATATTGAAGTCCTAACCCCTGTTGTAATAGTATTTGGAGAAGGGGGCCTTTGGGAAGTAATTAGGGTTAGATGAGGTTATAGGGATGGGGCCCTTATGATGGGATTAGTGTCCTTATAAGAGACACCACAGAGCTTGTTGTTTTCTCTTCTCTCTCTGCCATGTGAAGACACAGTGAGAAGACAGGGAGAGGGTCCCACCAGAACTCAACTGTACTGACACCCTGATCTCAGGATTCCAGCCTCCACAACTGTGGGAAAATAAGTGTCTGCGGTTAAAGCCACCTGGTCTGTGGTAATTTGTTATGGCAGTCCCAGCTGATTAAGACAGATTAAGTGCTAAAACCCTCATGATGGTCTCTAGGACATTATTTGACCTAGAAACAGCTAATGAGTATAATGCAGTTCTTTTCTGTAATCTGAGATTCTGGGTTTTTCCCTGAGTTGCCAAGGAAAAGGGCAGGGCTGGGACACTGAGTAACCTACTCACTGTCCTCCTTCCAGACCAAATTTCTCAAAGTGGGGGCTTCACACAGGGGGAGTGTTTGATTACCCAGCCAAGGCATGGAAACCCTGACACCATCTTAAAGCTGGCCCCTTGGCCCAAACTGCAGATGTTGGGGGAGAGGATTGTGTTTGTAACTTATCACCTCTTACCAGCTGTAAGACCCTGGGTATGCTATCAGTCTTCTCTAAGCTGCAGATTTTTCATCTGTTACAGGAAGATATTAATTGTGCTTCCCCACAGAACTGTTATGAGAATTAAGTGAAATAACATATTCAGACCGTAGATGAGCATTTAGTAAGCACTCAGTAAACATAGAAAAGGATTAGCTATTAAAAATAGTGGCAGAAGACCAAAAAAAAAAAACCCCAAAACATCAGAAAAGGTCAATGGGCTCTTTGAGAGCTATGGATCTGGTATTTCCCTACACTGAGAATGAAGGGACTGAGGTGCCTGTTCTCCTCCTGCAGACATGAGGGTGAACAAGGGAAACGGGAAATTTCCTCCACTAGGAAATACCAACAGATGTATAAGCAGATGTACTGTGATAGTGCTATGAACAAAATAAACAGCCATTACAGAGGCTAATGCTGGGGAAGGGCATCTGAGGATGGAGTTGTCAGAAGCAAGCCTCTCAGAGGAGATGACTGGAAGGGTGAGAAGGAGCCAGCTGTGCAAATGGATCAACAGAAAATCCTTCTAGGCAGGGGAGCAGCAACGACAGAAACCCCGAGGTAGAAAGGTGTAGGGCAGGCTAGGGAAGCAGAATGGGTGTGCTTAGTACATCTAGACCCTAGTGACTGGGAGCATCCGTGGAGGTGGGAGTGGCTGGCAGGAGTCTGATCACATGGGGCTGTGTATGGAAAGAGTGATGCAAAAAAATACATATAACATAACATTTACCAGTTTAACCATTTCAAAATATACATTTCAGAGGCCATATATACATTTACACTGTTGTGCAGCCATCAACACCATCCACCTCCAAAACGTCTTCATCTTTCCAAACTGAAACACTGTACATTAACCAAAAACTACCCCTGCTTCTCCCAGCCACTAAAGGGCTTCAAATAAGGAGATAGGTAAGTCAACTGGCATTGTGAGATGAAAAATGAATGAAAGGAAATGGAATGAAAATGGCAGATGAATCATAGCAAAGCACAAGCAGGAGCAGGAAAAGGGTGGTGGTTTGCGCAAGGAGTGGAGAGGAAAGAACACAGGTAGATCTGAGAAGCATCGAGAGGCAATACATGCAGGAGTCAGTGTGGCCATTTCCTCTTCCTTGAGGTCATGTTGGTGGGGGTACTGGTGGTGGGAGGTACTCACAGCTGACCTGGGAGCCAAGCTTGTGCTCCCAGACGGCATGCAACTGCTGATACTCCTGCTGTGCAAGCTCTAAGCGCTG
Source organism: Bos indicus x Bos taurus (assembly GCF_003369695.1). Taxonomy (NCBI): domain Eukaryota; kingdom Metazoa; phylum Chordata; class Mammalia; order Artiodactyla; family Bovidae; genus Bos; species Bos indicus x Bos taurus. Next base: position 30,236,237 of record NC_040082.1, read on the forward strand.
CTGCTTCACCTGGTAGATTTCCTTTTGTGCACTCAGGGCCTCCTGGGCCACCACCAGGTAATCCTTCAGCATGTGCTCCTGCTCCCGCCGCCACTGTACCCGGGGATCCTCGATCTGAGTGGTTTCTGGAACAGACCCCAGAGATCCTAGATTAGCACCTCAAAAATGTCTGTTGAGTTGGTGGCCTGTAGAATCTACCAGACAACAAAAAGTGTAATAAATATAAAATTACAGTAAATGTAAATGGGTTAAACTTGCCTTTTGAATAGCAGAGACTCTTCATTTGGATTAAGCAAACAAACATACACAAAAAACCAGGATCAATTTCCAAACCTGCAGTTACTCAGAGAATAGCCAGAATGAACAGATGTGAATTCTACTGTAATACAGAGAGGTTCAATGATATTACAGATGCTTAAAGTCATTCATTTCAGTAAATAGTAAAGGAAAATAAAATAACTGATATTTCAAAAGATGTACAGAATACTGTGTCCACACAGTATGTAAATTAGAACAGCCTTCCTAAAGGGCTATCTGACAATGAAAATCAAGAGACTTAAAATGTTAATACCCTTCATCCAATAATTCCTCCCATAGTAATTTATTACAAAAAGTAATAAATTCAGGCAAAGATGCATTTGTATAAAATCATCTTCATCATAAACAAGCACTTATTTAATGTTTACTCTATGCCAAGCACTATTTCATTTACTTTGTATCTATTTACTCCTCTAATCCTCACATTAACTCTATAGAGAAAATTCTTTTATTACTCTGGTTAAACAAAAGAGAAAACTGAGACATAAAGAGGTTAAGTGACTTGCTCAAGGTCACACAAGAAATTACTGCTGAAATATGTATGCTATATTTACACAATACACTAAAACAGCCATTAAAAATCATGTCTTTGAAAAAAAAAACCAGAAAGGTGTTTACGATAAAAAAAATGGGTGTAAGTACTGAGGTCTCAACAGAATTGGAGGCAATTTAGCAACTAAACAATAATAACAACTGGGTAGGAACTGCATAAATAATTTTGTATTTATCAAAATATATATGTACATTCTCAAATAGATTAGGAGGAAACAGCAAATTATCGACAGTAGATAATGTCTTGTTGGTAGGATGCTTTTTCTTCATTCTTTTTTATTTTTTAAATTATGTATCCAATAAAAATACACAGTGATAATTTAGAAAAAAGTAATAGGACAAAAAAATGGTTTTAAAAGGGTAGCTGGCAGCTGAGCAGATATGGAAGAGGTCAAAGCAATGTTAATGTCAAAGAATCAATGCCCATCGACTGCCAACTCCTCAGTCATCTCCCAGCTGGAAGGTGGGGTATGGGATGACAGACACACCAGAAATTATATAATCACAGCCATATGGTAAATTCAGCTTGCAGGTAAGTTTTGCTTAGCCCAAAGAACTTTAGTAATTTTGAATTGATTACTGGTATATAAAAATAAGGAGATTTTTTTTAAATTCATTTTTAATTTTTTTAAATTGGAACATTATTGTTTTATAATATTGTGTTAGTTTCTGCTGTACAACGAAGTAAATCAGGTTTTCAGTGTTAGTTGCTCAGTTGTGTCCAGCTCTTTTCAGATCAGGTATATGTATACACATAACCCCTCCCTCTTGAGCCTCCTGTCAGCCCCACCCCCACACCTCCAGGTCATCACAGAGCACGGAGCCAAGCTCCCTGCGCTCATCAGCAGCGTCACACTAGCTGTCTGCTCTACACATGGTAGTGTACATATGTCAACGCCACTCTCTCAATTCATCCCGAGCTCTCCTTCCCCTCCTGCGTCCACAAGTCTTTCTCTACACCTTTGCCTCTTTCTGTCCTGCAAATAGGTTCATCATACCATTCTTCTAGATTAGCAAGGAGATTTATACATTAAAATCTTGATCTCTGGCTTTTCTGGATCATTCAGAAGATGTGGCTACCAGGGGTCCACAAGCTACCCTCTGCACTCATTTCTGCCGTGTGTCTGGCTCCTGGGGAACTGAGTTAGAGCCTCCGCTCTCAGGCCCTTCACTCTCAGTCCTCCTGAACAGGCCCCAACAGCTTTTCCAGTGAAAGAAAGAAGAGACAGGGAGAATGATCACAGAGGTAGCAGGGCCACGTTCTCATGCCCGCCGGTGATCACTGGGTTACAATGGGCAGGTTGCTTAACCTCTCTGAATCTACTTTTCTGATTATTAAAGAGAATAAGGGGCCCCGCCTCACTGCTTACACCCAGGTAAAGTAAACATACGATGGTGAGAGTAAAGCCAAAGCTATTCACTGAGGCCAGTGTTTGAATTATCTGTGAATAGCTGTTCTTCAAGCTCACCTCCTCCCTTTTTCTGGAAAAGAAAACAAGGTGTGAAGATGGCCTGTCTGTCCTGAACTAATGACACTCAGAGGACATTCTCCCACGCCCAGCCCCTTCTATGCTCACTCTCCTTCCTTAACTTCCATCTCACCAGAGTAGTTAACTTTACACCAGGGCAGGTTCTCAGAGACCCCCTTGGTCGACTACTTATTTCCTTGCTTATGTATCTGGCTGTGTCAGCTCTTGGCTACATCATGTGGGATCTTCCACTGCGGGCACAGACTCTCTAACTCTGGCTTCAAGGCTCAGTGCGGTGCGTGAGCTTAGCTGCTCCATGGCATGTGGGATCCTAGTTCCCCCACCAGAGATCAAACTTGTGCCCCCTGCTTTGCAGGGCAGATTCCCAACCACAGGACCACCAGGGAAGTCCTTGGTCAACTATTTTTCAGTTCTTGTTTTTATTAAAGTTAAACATGGACATAGTTAAATCATTCAGCATGTCACAAAATCAGCTTCACACAAAAATCATCCCTGCATCCCCTTCCCCTTCATTCGCTCTCTCCCTAAAAGGTAGCTACTTCCAATGAATGTTTAATTGATTGAATACAACCATCATTGAGACCCAGTTCTCCTTCCTCCCCCAGGCCCCAAATATCTACCTACAAATACACCGTACCCTCTCCATACAGCTCACAGTTCATGGGCTTCACATACTCTTCACCCCACCACACACCTGCTTTCTACATGCACCACACAAGCACCCATGTGACTCACACTACTGAATTCTGCAAGGGCTTGAATTACAATTATCTTAAAAACAGCTGAACATCTGGAGAAAGTCCAACCTTGTTGCTATGCAAAGGAATGCAAATGAAACACAATGAAGTAACAGTTTAAACCTGTGATGAATGTATCAGAAGTAAAGAAGTGAAATTAGTCATATACTGATCGAGGTATGAGGAAAACAGTACCCTCATTGCTTGTAGTAATGCAGATTGACTCCATCTTTTAGAAATATTATCCAACTAGGAAGAGTTACCAGAAGCCTCACAAGTGTCCACAACCTTTCACTTGGCGATCCTACATTTGGAAATGTGACTCCAGGAAAGTATCACAGGAGAATAGAGCAATATGCTTAAAGACTCTCCCTCAAGTGTTATTTTTTATAACAAACAAATGGAAAGAACCCAAAGGTCAGTTGTTTTATGTGTCATAATGTATTGATGCATCTGTTTGATACATTAAAAATGGCAAATATGAAGACTATGTAGCATCTCTCAAATATTCATGACATAGTGTGAAAAGAAAACAGAAAACACAATTTGATCACTGATTAAAACCATCTAATCCCGGAGAAGGCAATGGCACCCCACTCCAGTACTCTTGCCTGGAAAATCCCATGGATGGAGGAGCCTGGTGGCTGCAGTCCATGGGGTCGTGAAGAGTCGGACACGACTGAGCGACTTCACTTTCACTTTTCACTTTCATGCATTGGAGAAGGAAATGGCAACCCACTCCAGTGTTCTTGCCTGGAGAATCCCAGGGACGGGGGAGCCTGGTGGGCTGCCATCCCTGCGGTCGCACAGAGTCGGACACGACTGAAGCGACTTAGCAGCAGCAATCATGATAGATAAAATCAATGCAAGAACACGAAGCTACAATCATTGTAAATTTGAGAAACAAATGCCCACAAATTAACAAATAAATATTTAATAAATAAATGAGTACTCTCTTTATGCCAACAGCTCCATTTCAAATGCCTACTTCAGCCCAGTTCTCTTTTCCAAACACCAGATTCCTACATTAAACTGACCAACATCTCCTCTCAGATGGATAACAGGCATGGAAGATGTGACCCATCCCAGTAAACCCTTGTTCTTCCTTCCTAAACACATCACTCCTCTTACAGCTTTCTCCATCCAATGGATGGCAATTCCATCCTGTCACCTGCTCAGAGAGGCTCACTTATTCCTTTTTCTTCCACACCACACATGTAATCTATCAGGAAGCCTTGTTGGCTTTATCTTGAAAACACCTCCAGCCTCAGGCCACTTTTCACCACCTCCGCCACTATAGCCTTGGTCCAGGCCAGTGTCCTTTGTCACCTGGACTACTGCAACATTCTTTCACAGGTTTCCCTATGTCTGTCCTTGTTCCATGGTCTACTCTCAGAAAAGCAGCCAATGACCCTTTTTAAGACATAAAACAGATCACACCACTCATCTGTTTAAAATTCTCCATGCTAAGTTGCTTCAGTCATGAGCGAATCTTGGTGACCCTATGGACTGTAGCCCACTAGGCTCCTCTGTCCATGGGATTCTCCAGGCAAAGATACTGGAGTGGGTTGCCATTTCCTCCTCTGGGGGATCTTCAATGGCTCCCATCACGTGGAATAAAAGCTCGAGCCCTTCAGATGGATCACTGCCCCATCCAGGCCCTGCTACCACCTGGCCTGATGCCCTCCTCCCTACTTCCTTACAAATTCTGCTAAATGCACACCTGCCTCCTTGTCACCCCTTGAGAAGTAAAATGTGATCACATATTGGCATTTTCGCTCGGTCAACCCTCTCTGCTTGAAACACTCTCCCCACCTCCTTCAAGTCTTAGCTCAGAGAGCATTTTCTCAACACTGCCCCTCCCGTGCCACCCACAAATGCACACAGCACACCTCAGCCCCACGCTCTGCTTCCCACTTTTCTCATAACCCTGATAATTCAAAAATACACTACATAATTGGCTTACTTATTCTGTTTATCTTCTGCTGCTTCTGCCAAAATGAAAGCTCTATGAAGGCAAGGATCATTGCCGTCTTGCACTCTCACGTACCCCATGCTCCCAGTACAGTGCCTAGAACATTGTAGGGGGTCGATAAATATTTGCTGAATGAATGAATGCTTGATGGTGGATTTAATTTGTTGTTCAATTCTATTATCTCTATGACAGTAATTTCAGGGGCTTTCCTGGTGGTTCAGTGGTAAAGAATCTGCCTGCCAGTGCAGGGGACACAGGCTTGGTTCCTGGTCCAGGAAGATCCCACGTGCCATGGAGCAACTAAGCCCATGTGCCATAACTACTGAGCCTGTGCTCTAGAGCCCAGGAGCTGCAACTACCGAAGCCTGTAAACCTAGAGCCTGTGCTCCGCACAAGAGAAGCCGCCTCAACGAGAAGCCCGTTTACCACAACCAGAGAGTAGCCCCTGCTCACCACAATTAGAGAAAAGCCCCTGCAGCAGTGAAGACCCAGCACAGCCACAAATAAATACATCAAATTCGTAAACAAAACCAAACTGTAATTGCAGTCACTCACAGAGGATTGGTCCGAGTCCACAGCTCTGAATGAGTGGGCCTTGTGCATACCACCGTTTGTATCACTGGCTCCATCCTCTAGAAGTGGTACCCTCCATCCAAAGAGCACCTTTCAGCCAAAAGAAACCCTGCAGCCTGACTGCTGGCAGAACTACCAGAGAGAATTCTTCCTTTTGTGGTTTTCATTTACTCACCTTCCTATACACACCCTCGTTTCTGCTACCATCCCCTCAAGAATATACTCTACCATTGCATGACACGCCTTCCATCTCTCCAACGACTCCCAGAAGCACCAGAAAATCCCACTCCTGCCATCAGATTTCAATGAGGGGGATTCACTCAGCAATTAGAGACAGGAAAGGACAAGTGCAGGTTCCTGTACATCAGTGTTTAACCCAATATACCGTGCAGCCCTCCAAGCATTAGCCTCCTTCCCCATACACACTCAATTAGGCACATTTACGTCTCATTATCCAATATGCAATCATGAGTGCTAATAAAAACTGTTGCTACCCTCAACAATGCAATCAGTGCCATTAGCTGTCTCTCAGAAACTCTCCTCTGCTTTGGTGCCAAGTCTGCTCACTCACCCATTTATTTAGCCATGCATTCATGCACATGTAACCTTTTCTAGGTAGCAAAGGTCAAGTGCACACCTACTATGTGCCTTGCCAGGCAAAAAAGTCTGGGGAACCTGCCCTGACAGGTAAATGGTTATACTACAGAATGTGAGGGGCACAGCAGAGATTTGACCAGGTGCTACAGAAACCCAGAAGAGGAAGTGGATGGAGAAGCCCAACTTCACTCCCAGGACGAGTTCAAATCCCAGCCCTGCCATGCTTTGGCTCGGAGAGTTGCACAGTCAATTTCTATCTCTAAGTTCCATTCATAAGACAGAGTTAATCATCCTAGTGCTTCCCAGGTGGCGCCAATGGTCAAGAATCTGCCTGCCAATGGAGGAGACTCAGGTTCGATCCCTGGGTAGGGAAGAGACCCTAGAGTAGGGAATGGCACCCCACTCCAGTACTCTTGCTTGGAAAATCCCATGGACAGAGGAGCCTGGCCGGGTCTCAAAGAGTTGGGTACAACTGAAATGTCTTAGCATGCACACACAGACGCACCCGTGGAAGAACCAGGCTCTTTCCCTTCTGGCACGCTATAGTCCATGGGGTCACAAAGAGTCGGACATGACTGAGCACACACGCACAATCATCCTAGCATCCCACAGGGGTGTTGGGAGGATTGCATGAGATGATGCCTAATCAAGTGCCTTGTCCAGCACATGGCACAGAGTGCATGCTCAGGAAACAAGGGCTACTAGGAGTCAGCGCCTTAATCTCAACCTTCGGACACGTGCCACTGCAATCTATTCTCCTCTTGCCTGAAAGGACCAGAGGAATCCCACAGTTCAGAAGGCTGAGATCGAGACAGAAAAATCCTCTTTCCTCGATTATACATGGACAAATAGGGCAGCAAATTCCCGAGGACAAGAATAGTCTTGGCCAAGAAGGTGCACAATGGATGAGGCCCAAGCACACACCAACTCTTCCTGCCTGGAAGACCTCAACCTGGGTTCTTCCACCTGTCAGACAATATGCTTCTCCCCTTCTCGACCTATACTTCCATCAAAGTCCCAGAGACAAAGACACTAGGAACCTTCATTCTGGATCAGGATATCTGGACCACAGATATAAAATGAGAGTGGGCTGACTGGTGTGATGGGCTGGAGATACATACATACATCACTCAGACCATCCATTACAGACACATGCTGTATGCTGCTGGGGACTTGCTGTAGGGGCAGTGGCTGCTAAAAAATAATCTGGGGACGACACGGACACATCTACCTTCTGTGAAAAAAATCTGTATGCATGAGCCTCCCCCCACCATCCCTGTCCTCTAGGTTGTCACAGAGCACCGTTTTGAGCTTCCTGAGTCATATGGCAAATTCCCACTGGGTATCTATTTTACATATGGTGCATGGAAATCAAGGGAAGTGAAAGTGTCAGCTGCTCAGTCATGTTTGATTCTTTGTGACCCCATGGACTGTAGCCTGCCAGGCTCCTCTGTCTATGGAATTCTCCAGGCAAGAACACTAGAGTGGGTAGTCATTCCCTTCTCCAGGGGATCTTCCCAACCCAGAGATCAAACCCAGGTCTCCTACATTATGGGCAGATTATTTACCATCTGAGCCACCAGGGAAGCCCTGTGGAAATCAATATATGTTTAAAAAAAAAAAAAGGAATATATGTATGCACACATTTGACTGGGAAGTTTCTGGAGAGATACACAAGAAATGGCTAGCAGTAGTTACTTCTGTAAAATTGGGGAGATGGGTTGTGAGACACAGAGTTCTAGATTCTATTTAAAACTCTTCTAAACTGTTATTTATATATGAGCATACATTATCTATCTATATCTACACTGACATCTCCATCCAACTCTCTGTGAAACGAAACACAATCTGGCTTCACAAGCCCCTGCTGGTAGCTCTTCCAGACGTGGGGGCTGGCCAGGAGGTGGAGGAATGGGTGGAGGGGACTTACTGGTGTTGTGGTCTATGAAGTAATCTCCGACCTGTGGATCGTACGCCTCTTCCCATCCCAGCGGCAGCTCGTCACTGATGCAGTCAGCAAAGGTGAGCGGTTTGGTGTACCTGGCGAGTGAGAGCAGAAAGAGACTCCGTCAGCCTACGGTCCCCAGAGAGCTGCATTCGTGGCTGCCTATAGCCTCCCTGCCCCTCTGGACTGGCCCACCAGATGCAGAAGCTCTGCGCCCCGGCCCCGTCGTCCCCGGGAAGATGAACGCGTATCAGAGCAGCAGGATAAGGTCACCTGGGAGGGAGGCAGGGAATCTGCTCTGGTCCCAACTTTGCCACCAACTGGGAAGGGATTCCGAGCGAGTCGCCTGCCTTCTCTGGGCCTCACTGCTACGTCTCTAAGTGAGGGGTCGCAGGGAAGGGCTCAAAGGTCGAGCCTGGCTTCTGGACTCAGACTCAAATCTCTCTCTGGCTTCTCCATTCGCAGGGCACGTGGCCCACTCCAGCCCCAGCCGTCCTTCAGGCTCTGTCCATGTTTGTCTTACCTATTTCCCCTCTGAAAAGCTAGCTCGCTGCAGCATTGAGAAGAACAGATGTTCCCTCCCTGTGAGTTTGGCCAAACGCAGTATGTTTTTTTTTTTTCTTCCTGGGCTGGTTCCCAAATGCCTGTACCCACTGCTGTCCTTCTCTGTACAATCCAGGCCAAACTGATTTTTTAGCCATAACCACCCTCGAAGTCCCCATATTGGGACTTCAAATGGGGAGTGAGGTGGTGGTAACCACTTGGTCTCGGCGACTATGTCAGATAGACAAACCACCTAACTAAATGGACGAAGGTTTATCGAGGCTCAAAAACATCACAAGCCCTTGGTCCAGCACTTTAGCCAGCATGCAGGGAGCAGGGAATCTGGATACATTGAAGTCAGCCTGAGTGGCCCCTTTGGATGGCCCGGTTAGTTTCTCCCCATCACTGCATCTGCCTAAAATACACACACATAATATTCTCCCTGGTGTGCTGCAGTCCACGGGGTTGCAAAGAGTCGGACACAACTTAGCAACTGATCAACAATATTCTCCCTCTCCTGCCTGCTCCTGCCCCCTCCCACTTCTGAAAGACTGAAGGTTGTGCTTCAACACTCTTTCGACAGCCTGGCAAACTGAGGTACAATGCAATAGAAGGAAAGATGAGTGGGATGGGGTCTAGGATTCCTGGTCAAGAACTTCCCTCCAAGCCATAGGAGATGACTCTCCTAGCCCATGCAACCTCCTTCCCTCTTAAACCCACCCCAAATTAAGCTGAAAACAAAATATGTGCTGAGACTTCGCTGGTGGTCCAGTGGCTAAGACTCTGTGCTCCCAATGCCAGGGACCCGGGTCCAATTCCTGGTCAGGGAACTAGATCCTGTCTGCTGCAGCTAAGACCCAGCACAGCCAAACAAATTTTTAAAAAAGAAAGAAAAGCAAAATGTGTGGGAAAAAAAGAAACCATGAAAGAGCCCCTGGTGGACAGACCTAGTGTGTTCACATACCACTATACATCCAGGGTCTGGTAGACTGAGAACATATCTACTGACTGAAGGAGTGGACAGCACCAAAGCGCTGTTAAACATACTGCTGTATTATGGGAGACAAGGATGAGGCAGAGGTCTATATGATATAAAATAGACTAAGCCCTATCCAATACAGATTCAGTAGGCATCACTTATTAGCTGTGTAAGTATGGCAACTTAAGTGTTCCTCTCTGAGCCTCAGTATTTTTATCTAAAATGTGGGGATAATAACTCTCCAAGTTGTCAGGGTAAATAAAGTCATGATTGTAAAAACAATTAGATCCTGGTGCAAATGAATGCTGAAAGAACATTCTTCTCCACTTCCCAGAAGGGGAAACGGAGACTAAGAGAGAGATGAAATAACACTCTCAATGTCTACACCAATGATATTCAAGCAAGGCACTCAGCCTTCAGAGCCCCTGCTGTGAACCAAAAGGTTCTCTTGAAAGTTAACATCTTCAGCTGAGCCCCATGGAAAATTACAAGCCACTGTCTTAAGAGTAAAAAATGAAGAGATGAGGAAGACACAAGTGATTTCTTTAGGCTAGAAGGCTCTTCATTTGGGAGCACTTATGCCAACCTGGATAAAGTTTCTAAAAAGTCGTCTTCAGTGCAATCCGCCGCTACCCCGCAAGCCCTGCCCACCCCAAGACTTCAGAAGCAAGAGACCATGTTCCTCAGTTCCTCCTCCTCCTTAAACTCCTGTAAAAATGGTTTATTCCCACTTCCTTATGGAAAATGAAGACCAGTGACCAACAGTGAAATCTCATCCAACATCATTTCATCTAACACATTACTGAAAGGGTCTCTGAAGGAAAACTCTGCACGCAGGCCTACCCTTCCACAGCAAGTGACTCTGTTACTGAGGACAGATACATCTGGGGAGGGAACAGCAGTGCTTGGGCCAACCACAGTCAGACCCTTCTGGTTCATTCCTTTCCTTGGGTGCAGCCCTGAGAAGCCCCACCTACTGGCCTGGTGATGAAGATAGGAATCTTGTTATTTACACTTTGCAACCCAGAAAACCAAGAAGACAAAGATATATTCCCTCTCCACAGCTCCCGGAATCCATGAGTGGATCAAAATTCTTTCCCCCCTCCCAGGGTTGGGGGGGTGGTGAGGTGGGGAGGAGAGGAAGAAATTTCCTGGTTGTCCAGTGGATAAAAGTCCACCTTCCAATGCAGGGGACATGGGTTTGATCCCTGGTTGGGGAACTCAGATCTCACATGCTATGGGGCAATTAAGCCCATGTGCCAGAGTGAAAACCCAGGGCAGGCAAAAAAGATAAACAAAAATCTTCCATGGGGATGAATTAAATGATTTCATCAATGGTGCATTTAAGCAATAGAATCTTATGTCCCCCATGATTGGTGATCAATAAATATTTGTGGAATGAGTGAATATGACCATAAATATCTAAGAACAAAAAATAATGGTGTATTTTATATTTTGCTAACATGGAAGAATGTTCTTAACATACTATGAGAAAAATGACATTTTTGAACAAGAAACGCTTTAGGATATTGTTTTAATACAGTATTTTTGCCTGAAATGTGTGTACATTTGTAGAAGAGAAGCTGGAAAGATACACATTAAAATGCTATCTTGGTAGAGGGATTTTAACAATTTAATTTTTTTCTTTTTAATCTTTTTAAAATGTTTCTCTGTAATATTCCTACCTCAACTGTAATCAAAATAGTTAATGATGGGTAAATCAAGGCCTAGAAAACAAGTTTGTTCCTTCTCTAGGCAGCAGGTGCTTTTCCTCTATTTGACCAGTGAGAAAACACACCCAACATCTTGCAGCTGGCAAACACCAGAGGTATAACCTGAAGCCCCACCGCCTCACTCCAGAACCTGAGCTTTGCTAATAAAAACTGACAAGACCAAGGGAGTCTCAGGATAATCTGGAAGCTATGCCTGAGATACAGATGTCAAAGCTGGGCTGGGGGACATTGGAAGCAGGCAGAAGGCACCTGAGCTGCAGCCTACCAGGCACCTTCAGTTTTCTACGTCTCGGTGCAAAGCTACTCAACACATTTGGATAATGCACAGTTGCTTCACGAAAAGACAATTAATTGTTCTAAAGTCATCGTAACAAGGGATTCACTGAGCTCTCTGTGTGAGGCTGGAGATTGGGGGAGGAGAGGCAGGTCTAAAACACCAAAAATGCATCACTTTTCCAGAAAACCATGAACTTTACTGCTCATTCCAGCCTTGGACATCAAGAAGTCAGACCTGAAATAAATGTTAGCTACAAGCATCAGTCATGTACCTGACACTGGATTTCCTACCAAAGCTGAAATGCTGATTCCCGCCTATGGTGAACGCAGACATTGTGCTCAACAGTTATAAAGAAGAGGAATCAAGAGGACCCAAAGTTAGCCAGAGGGGGCAGGGGAGACAGGAAGGCTTTTGGGTTTGATATTCGGGCTTCTCTTAAAAGTGATCATGGAGAAAAAACCAGAGGACTGACATCCTGACTCCTATAGCTCTTCCATGGGAAAGAGAAAAGCTTCTATTGGAAGACTACACAACTTACAAGAAATCTGGACAGCAAGCTTCTCTGGAACAAATGCCAAGAGGGGGATGAATTATTCAGTGTGCAGGGACGTGTCATTCAGAGAATCAGGATGAAGAGAAGCATTTTTAGCTGTACAAGGATTTAAATACATACACACACACACACACACACACACACGTATATATACATGTGCACCCACTCCTCATCCCAGACAGAGGAACTGTCCGTTTAAACCAATCCCCTCTGGGAAACTGTGGGTGCTTCTCTGGCCTGCAGTGTTTCCCCTTGGGCAAGTGCCAAGAATGTGAGCTGGGAAGAGATGTCTGCTTTCAGATGCGGCCAGGACTTGGGGGCCTGCCTGCAACTCACAGCCCCCATTCTCTGGTGACGCGATTCACCCCCATTCTGTCCGGTGCAGTCCCTGCCTCCAGGCTCCAAGTCCTGGGCTGCTGAAAACCCAGATCGTGAAATCAAATGACCCAAATGCTGAAGGGGTGAGGGGGAGTGAGGGAGGGCGCCAAGAGAGAACCAGTTCTGCCTCTTCTTAATTACCAATCTCTGGAGGAACACAAACATTCCTGAATGTTTCACAACAGGCTCTCCTGGAAGAAGGGGCCCGGATGTGTTGCCTTGGAGACAGGTAAGGCTGTGTGGGATCACCTGTCCGGGAACGCGGGCCCCTGTCCTCTGTCCAGCTCCATGTCCCCACGACTGGCTGGCATTCAGTATTCAGACAGTACATCTTTTCTAAGGAGGCAGCTCAGAGGAGCGGAAAGCCTTCTGCCAAGTCTAACACTGGGTGGTGATTCTCTTGGGCCTGAAGAACGCGTAGCATATCTTTCATGTTCCTAGTGCTTCCCGAGCAATCTGAACGCTTCCCACAGTAACCTCTTTATGGCCCGCCAGCATGAGGCTGGCCCCCAACCGGGCTCTCGCCAGGGCCAGCTGGGCGGGATCGCTTTCTAAAGGGCCCTGAGGACCACATGCCAAGAACTGTCCAAACTTTCAGCTGAACCTCTCCTCTCAACCCTGGGCACAATGGCCAGGCTGGCTCTTCCCGCCCTGGGGTGTTTCACACGCATGGTTCCCATAGTTCAGGACTGCACAACTCCTGAGGAGATGCAGCCATCTCTGGACTCCAGCAGAGCCCCAGGCCACACAGACCCTCGACTTCCACACCTGCAAGGCTGGGGTGGCTGAACAAAAGGGCAATCTTTGAAGCTCTCCTTCCTTCCTTGAATTCCATTTGGTTCAAACACCTTCATTCATTCCTTAAACAAATCTGGGGATGAAAGTAATCACTGTCTCATAGTCGGTTAGGAGGGCTGAGTACACGAACTGCAGCGGAATCTGAACAAACTTCCAGCTACAGAAGCGGACAAAAGGACCCTGCCCTTACACTCCCAGCAGGGAGACATCCCAACCGGAAAGTGAATCCACAAGATCATTTCAGAGATTCATGCTGTTCAGAAAAATACAACAGGGTGGTGGGATTATGTGTAAGGGTGGGGTAGGTTGGGGCAATCAAGGGAGGCTTCTCGGAGGAGGTGATCTTGGAGGGGAGACCAGATGGTGGGAAGCATCAGGAATAGCCAGTATAAAGGCTTTGGGGTGGGATAATGTTGGTGTGAGGAACAGAAAAGAAAGCCACATGTGAGCCACATACGTCATGAGTGATGGAGTAGAGATAGATAGGGGCAGATGCTGGGCTTTTAGGACTTTGGGGTCCCTGTTAAGACTTTGAGAGCCATCCTAGTGTTGAGCCACAGAGGGTGACCCAGAGAGGCTCTCTGAGTCACCCTCTCCTCACCTCCTTTCTCCCTGCTTTCCATCAATCCTCCAAACAACAAGAATTTATTGCATGGACACAAGAGCCTGGTCCCATGCTAGGCACGACCACAGCTCAGACATTTGAATAAGCCTTGTTTCTGCCTTCGAGAAGAGGGCCTGGCCAAGCAGTTGAGCTTACCCTTAAAGCAGGGAGTAGCTGATCCCTGTGACAGTATGTACGGTGGTTATGCTACCTTAGGCTTTGAACCGTGGGCAGTGAGAGGATGCAGAGATAGTTAATAAGATGCTAGGTCACAGGCTTCCCTGGTGGCTCAGTGGTAGAGTCCGCTTGCCAAGGCAGGAGACAAGGGTTCAATCTCTGATCCGGGAAGATCCCGCCTGCCACGGAGCTGCTAAGCTCATGGGCCACAACTACCGATCCTGTGCTCTAGAACCAGGGAGCTGCAAGTACTGAACCATGTGCCGCAACTATTGAAGCCTGCGTGCCCTACAGCCCTGGTCCACTACAGAAGAAGCCACTGCAATGAGAAGCAACGGGAGAGTAGCCCTCACTCGCCACAACCAGAGAAAGGCCCTTGCAGTAACCAAGACCCAGCTTAGCCAAAAATAAAAATGAATTAATTTTAAAACAAATAAGATGCCAGGTCTGCTGTACACATGTGAAAGACCAAAAGGGTGGGAGAAGGGAGAGACTGAGAGGACAGGGCATAGTCAGGGGAGGCCGGAAGAAGGAAGCAGTCCACGGAGGACGGTGGTCAGCTCCGGGGCTAATAAGGAGGCAGGGTAGCCGTACCCACATAGGCTGAGGAACTGATGCTGGGGTGAAACCCACACCCTGCCTCTTCCACAGCCACAGGCATGTCACCTAACCTTGTTAGGAGTTTCCTTCTCTGTGAAACTTAGAAGGCCCAATCTCATAAGGGTGTTGTGGGAATTAAATGAGATAACCCATACAAAGTGCTTAGTACAGGGCTTAGCATGTAATAGGCCCTCAGAAAATGTGGGCTGTTAACGTGAACAGCAGAGACTTCCGTCCTCTCCACTGTGAGAATTGTGTTATCTTTCATCTTCAGTTTGTTGGATATGTTCGCTATCATCGTTCTCATCATCGCTGTCCCCATTTTTCATCTCAAGAGATATGAGTGGTGGTTAAAACTCACAAGCTCTAGAGTCAGCCACCTGGGTTGCAAGGCTGGCAGCATCACTTACTCACTCTATCCTGTTGGGCATGAACCCCTAACTTGCCTGAACCTGCTTCTTCATCTGTAGAGTGGGGATACTCAGAGTGACTACCTGGTTAAAATGAGCTATGCTGAGCCCATGGTACACAGGGCTCCACCCACATTCACTTTCTTACCAGTTAGGTTTTACATCCTTTTCTAAAATTAATTTTTTGGGGAGTGCATTTGCTTTATAATGCTGTGTTCATTTCTACTGTGCAGCAAAGTGAATCAGCTACATGTATATATATATCCCCTCATTTTTGGATTTCCTTCTCATTTAGATCACCACAGAGCACTGAGTAGAGTTCCCTGAGAAGTTTTATATTCCTTTCCATGATGAGGCAAAAACCTGTCCGTGCTGCTGCTGCTGCTGCTGCTAAGTCGCTTCATTCGTGTCCAACTCTGTGCGACCCCATAGACGGCAGCCCACCAGGCTCCCCCGTCCCTGGGATTCTCCAGGCAAGAACACTGGAGTGGGTTGCCATTTCCTTCTCCAATGCATGAAAGTGAAAAGTGAAAGGGAAGTCGCTCAGTCATGTCTGACTCTTAGCAACCCCATGGACTGCAGCCCACCAGGCTCCTCTGTCCATGGGATTTTCCAGGCAAGAGTACTGGAGTGGGGTGCCATTGCCTTCTCCACCTGTCCGTGCTAATAGCTGTTAAATCCTGAACTGTATTCCACCGCCTCCCGCCCTAGAGGAGCTGGGGTTGGTTACACTCCCTGGTTTTTTGGAAATTAAACCAGAGAAAGTTAAGAGATGACAGCTGGATTGGCTTTGGCTCTCAAACTGTGTACTCTGAAGAAAGCATTTACACCAGCAATTTCCAAGTTCTCTTTCTCTTAAAACCCTCCCTCCCTCTCCTCCCCAGACACCTGTCTTGACATTCTGGTTGTCCGACCCCCAGACTTCCTTCCTTCCCTCCTTTGGTTGGGCTGGTTTATCTAGCCACTTTCTTGGTCTGGACACTCCCTCCCATTCCTGGAATTCTATGGGGAGCGGAGGTTCCAGACTGTTCCCCCTACCCGCTCTAGTCTTCAACCCAGGCTTCAACAAACCAGTAGCTCACCTCCCCCTGATATATCTAGCTCTCACTCTGCCCTACCCCCACTGAGTTCTTGGGATCACACGCCCCAGCCTTGGGCCTGTTCCCTCCTTCGCCTCCATCCCCATGTCTCTATGCCTACTCATGCCCAGATACCCTCCAGCTCACTGACACGGAGGTGACTGTGCTATTCCTCCACGTCTCACTTGCTGGAATTTAAGATTAAGATTCTGAGAAGCAAATTACGGGTTAGCAGGGCCAAGTTTGGCCTATAGATATGTTTGCTTGTCTACTGTAATGTTGTACTTTAAGAATGGAGTTAGCATGCCTTTTGAAGTCAGCCCCTCACTCGTTGCACACAGTCCCCTCTGCTCTCTAACGTGTTTCTCCTGCATCTTGTCTTATCAAGAGGCAGCCTGTGTGTGTGCTCAGTTGCTAAGTTGTGTCTGACTCTTTGCAACCCCATGGACTAGCCCGGCAGGCTCCCCTGTCCATGGGATTTTCCAGGCAAGAATACTGGAGTGGGTTGCCGTTTCCTTCTCCTGGGGATCTTTCCAACCCAGGAATCAAACTCGAACCTCCTGTGTCTCCTGCATTGCAGGAGGATTTTTTACCACTGTTCTGCCCAGCAAGCCCAACAAGAAACAGCACAGAGAAGTCATTAGGAGCACTCTCGAGCCAGACTCTCTGGGCTTTGACTGCCAGTTTCTAGCTCTGTGACCTTGGGCAAGATACTTAAACTCTCTTGGGCTGTTTTCACACTTGCAGAACAGGAGAAATAATAACATACTGATGGAGCATGCATTCTGTGCCTGGAATTGTTCTAAGCCCTGTACATATATTGGCTCACTTGGACTTCATACCAATGCCATTCAGACCCACCTTACAGTGTTCTCTGAGGATTAGATGAGCTAATGGATGAAACAGCACTTTGGTACACAGTTTGTGCTCAACAAATATCAGTAACACATCATTATTTTCACTGCTGTTCAAACGAGGCGCCTGATGCAGGAGTAGTAAAGAATGCTAAAACTGAATGTGATATCTGGGATCTGACAAATCAAATCCTTATTTCATTGGTGAGAAAACTGAAGCACAGAGAGAAAGACTTGGCCAGAGCCACCCAAGAACCCAGAGGCAAGACTGAGACTAAAACCTGGGGACCAACCTCAGGCCTGCATCACTCATGACACCAAGAGATCAAGTCAGCCTGGTGCTGAGTTTAGCTCCATTTGAGATGCAGTGATCACCTGAACAGCCCTCAAGAAACAGCTATTGGTAGTACTGCCCTATTATACTGAAAGGAGAATGATGGCTGGGCCAGAGCCCATATTAAACTATGGAGTTCCCATTCATGGATAGATAAGGTTGGCACATGGGCCCTTCATTTTGCTTGTTTCCTCACTGAAGGGCAATTCTCTTGACAAAGCACTGGGTATATATGCTCCCGCCTCATCCAGCTTCTTCCAACTCCACTCTCATTTCCAAATTGGGAATTAGGCTAAAGAGGTTCTGGCCCCATAGAAAAGGCCAAGAGAACCAAATGGAATTCCCAGTTCCATCTTCCTTAGCCATATAATCTTAGGCATTCCTTCCCCAGCTCTAAGCCTGTTTCCCCATAGGTCAAAAATAAAGCAGTCAAGAGAATCTGCCTCACAGGGCTCTAGTAGTGTTGAATGAATTAGTACCTGGGAACAAGTCAGCAGAGCCCTTGGCATGTGATGCTGGGCAGACATGCAGAGCTCTTCCATTTTGATTTGTTTTTAAATTTTTTGCAAGATCTTATTCCCTGACTAGGGATCAAACCGTATTCACCCTTGCCAGGGAAGCCACAAGAGCTCCTCCTTTATGAATGTAGGCTCCTGAGGGCAGCGACCCCCAGTTTTGCCCCTTTCTAGTCTCAAGAACTGGCTGTCCAAGGGGTCCTCCCTGGTGCTGGTCTATCCAGGAGCTTCCAGCTCGGAAGGACAAAGGCCACCACCACCCTTCCCTGGAATCTGGCCATTCCTGTTCCTTGAGTTCTGACCCTCACCCCAGCCATGCAGCCTGAGGAGCTGGTCCTTCCAGAAATGGAAATGGCCATGAAGGCTTCTCTGGGATCCTGATCTGTGGCTCATTCCGTGACTACACAGTTTAGGCAGAGCATTGGAAGGGGATCTGGGTTTCAATCCTGACGTGGCCACTAGATGAACCAGGCCCTTAGGCAAGGCACCGACCCTCTCTGGGCTTCCCATCTACAAAACAAAGGAGTTGAAATGTCATGTTTCTAAGGCCCCCTTTATCTTGCCAGTCCTCAAAGTCAAGGGCATTGTGAGGTTGCAATGAAACAAAACATCTTACTGGACCATGGGTTCTAAGTGAAAGAAATCAAGCCCTTTATCTTCACAACATTTCTGTGAGGCAGATAGAGCCACCCTTACTTGACCACCAGGAAACTGATGTTTCAGTGTCATGTAATAACGATAATATAAGCTAAATCTCCCCGAGTGTTTACAAAGTACAGGCACAGTTCCGGATCCCACACACAGACTCTGTCTCAATGATTCTAAGCTGCACATTTTAAAATACCTTGTAGCATCTCTGAGACTGGGATGTGTGTGAGCACTGCTGACATCTTTCAACAGTATCAACCAGGCTGTGGTCCTGATGGAGCTGTCACTGCCCACGTGTGCACAGACATCAAAGGTGTCACGGGCTTGGGATGAAATCCCAGAGACAATAGTGGAGCACTTTTAACCCCTAGGAACCACATGGTTGTGGGGAAGGGTGGAGGAGGCAGTGAACAGACATGTTTAGCAACATTCCCAAAGCAGGCGTGCAAGGGAGGCTCCCTCTGCATAATTGCCATGCTAGCCACAAAGCCCAGCACCAGAGCCTTTGAGCTGCTCTGTGGGTCCTATAACAAGGCTGTATCACCAATGCTCAAGGGCATCAAGGACGAGGATATTAGAAGGACAGACATCAATGATTCTGAGTTAAAAAATGACTCCAAAGAATTTGATTCAAAGTGAGAAAATGTATTAGGAACACTCGAGTTTTACCTTTTTTTAGGTATTCCTTTTTATTTTTGTATGAAAAAAGCAGTATGTGAGTTTTAAAAAAATCTGAAAGATTTGAGAAGTATGAAATAAACATTCTAGTTAATTTTAAAACATTGGGTCATAATTTAAATGGCAGCATTTTTCCTTTCTTCACTAAGATAAAATAATGGTACATCTTAAAATCAGTGCTAAGTTGATTAGTGTTAATAACCCCAAGCTGGAAACAGTCCAAATGTCCATCAAGAAGGGAATAGATACATAGATCAGTACATGTGTACACTGGAATATTACTCAGTAATAAAAAGGAACAAACTATTAGCACAAACAATAACACAGATGAATCTCAGAAACATATTGGGCAAAAGAAACCAGCAGGGGAAAGAGACTATTCTGTACAATTCCATGTATGTAAAATTCTGGAAAATACAAACCAACCTATAAGGACAGAAAGCAGATCAGTAGTTGCCTGGGGATGGATAGAGGGAGAGAGGGGTTAAAGGCACAAAGAAAGTTTTGGGCATGATGGGAATAGTTGTTATACTGATTGTGAAAACAGGCTCACGGATGTATGTGTGCCTGTCAAAAGTCATCAAATTGCACTCTTTAAATACATACAAGTTAGTGTGCTTTAATAATTCCTCAAAACTGTTGTAAGAAAAAAAAAATACAAGAAAATCCCATATTTGATGTTTTGATGCTACATATTATCGTGTTTAAAATAATCTAAGTACCATTATCAGCTCCATTTTACAGATGTGGAAACTGAGGCATAGCGGGGCAAGCTGGTACATCCTGGGACACTCAGTTTGTCAAGGGGCAAATCTAACTGGCTTCAAGTCTCAGCTCTGCCACCGAGTGACTGTGGCCAAGTCCCTTCCTCACTCCATTCCCATCATGAGGTGATGACACAGTGACTGATCACTAAGGGACCTTTCAGTACTGGGTTTCTAACACTGTGACCTGAGGACTGGTCCAAGGTCACACAGCCACAGAGGAATGGTTTCTCCTGGCACCCAGGTTTTCTGACTCTCCTTGATCCCCTGGTTCATATGCACTTGTTCTCTGAACACTCCTTCTGACACCCCCTTGTGTATACAGCAGTGATCCTCAGCCTTGAGCTGCAACACAATCCCCTGGAGAGTGAGCGCTTGTTAACTCACACAGAGCTTCATAAAGAGCTGTGACCCAGAGTTTCTGAATCTGGGATGCACTGAGAATCTGCATTTCCAACTAGCTCCCAGGGGATAATGATGCTTCTGGTCCCAGCACCCTACTCAGGACCCACTAGTGTACAACATCCCCTATCTTATAGTTTCAGAAACTTTACTCGTCACTTTTTTTAGTGAAATTTTTTTTGGTGTATAATGGCTCAGTGGTAATGAATCTGCCTGCCAATTCAGGAGCCACATGAGATATGGGTTTGATCCCTGGGTTGGGAAGATCTCCTAGAGGAGGAAATGGCAACCTACTCCAGTATTCTTGCCTGGAGAATCCCATGGACAGAGGAGCCTGGTGGGCTACAGTCCATGGGTCACAAAGTCAGACACGACTGACTGAGCAAAAGACACAGCACATAGTCGCTTTACAATGTTGTGTTAGTTAGACAGCAAAGTGAATCAGTCACGAGTACACATATCAGTCAGTTCAGTTCAGTCGCTCAGTCGTGTCCGACTCTTTGCGACCCCATGAATTGCAGCACGCCAGGCCTCCCTGTCCATCACCAACTCCCGGAGTTCACTCAAACTCACATCCATTGAGTTGGTGATGCCATCCAGCCATCTCATCCTCTGTCGTCCCCTTCTCCTCCTGCCCCCAATCCCTCCCAGCATCAGAGTCTTTTCCAATGAGTCAACTCTTCGCATGAGGTGGCCAGAGTACTGGAGTTTTAGCTTTAGCATCATTCCTTCCAAAGAACACCCAGGACTGATCTCCTTTAGAATGGACTGGTTGGATCTCCTTGCAGTCCAAGGGACTCTCAAGAGTCTTCTCCAACACCACAGTTCAAAAGCATCAATTCTTGGGCGCTCAGCTTTCTTCACAGGCCAACTCTCACATCCATACATGACCACTGGAAAAACCATAGCCTTGACTAGATGGACCTTTGTTGGCAAAGTAATGTCTCTGCTTTTTAATATGCTGTCTAGGTTAACCCCTCTTTTTTTTTTTTAACTTCCTTCCCACTGAGGTCACCAGAACACTAGCTAGAGTTCTCTGTGCTGTACAGTAGGTTCTCACTAGGTATCTATTTTATACATAGCAGTGTACACACACCAATTGCAATCTCCCAATTCCCCTTCTCATTCCCTTAGGACCACCAGCAGAAGCTCTTTCAAAGCTGAGCCATGCATTTCACACTGAAGGAATCGTGCCAGAGCCCCGCAGAAGACACGGCATTGGACTCCCTACTGTTCTATGGGCTGTAGAAGCAGGGCAGGCCCCAGGTTATTCATGCAAGTAGGTAGGGCCTTCCTAATGCCTTCCCTAGATGCTGCGGCTGGGGAAGCACACGGCGGCATAGCCTGGCCACGTCTAAGGATCTCAGAACCTGCAGATGCCCGAGTGTTTGCTGACGGCATCACAGTGGCCGGCGGACCCAGCCCAGAAGCTCGCCTCGCCCGTCCACCTGACTGCTATTTCTTTATTCTCCAAGACGGCAGAGGCCTACGGTGACTGATTACAAAGGAGCTCTGCACGGGAGTTGAAAAGAAAATGGTTTTCACCTCTGAAAAGTACAACTGGAAGGGTTTATGTTTTCCTCCCATCGTTTCTTTCTAAAGAAGAATATAAACCCTTGTTCCCTGAAGGGAAGCCCTACCTGCAAGTCAGCGTTAAACACCAGAGGAGGAAGGTGCCTTCAGAGCTGAAGGCGGCTGAATTAAAGTCAGCAGTGAAACAAATAAGCAATTAAAATAGCTATTTTGGGAAGCCTTGGAAAGCAGCAGATACAATATGAATTATTCATTCATGCTGCCAGGATGACTTCGGGGCACCGTCCTCTGTGCTACTGTTCTCTTGCTCTTGTTCATTCAGCCGTTCAAGCACAGAGAGGGGACACAATACCCTGGCCCTGGGACACGGGCGCTGAGTGAGTGTGTGCGCGTGTGCATGCACGCGCGCGTACACACACACACACACACACACACGCGTGTCCACCACAAGGAAGCCAGGTGGCTACTCCAGATGGTGAACCACATGGAAAAGAAACCCACAGGTTGGCAGACACCTTTAGCTCCCATGCCAGGGGAGAATATATGAATTTCCAATTGACCCAAGAGGGGTGTGTGTGTGTGGGGGGGGGGTGTCACATAAGCACATAGGCATGGGGAGTGAGTCATAGGCGATCACCTGTGCAGAGCAAGAGAGAATGCATACAGTGTTTCTAATACTTCACAAGCTTCCCAGCTGCTCTGGGGTTGATTCGGGGACTCAGGAGGCAACGGGTGGGATCTGGACAATTAGTTGCGCATCACACTGAGCCCACCCAAGGTCTGGACATAAAGGAGGAGTCCCCCAGGCTTGGTGGAAGGGCTCTATCTGGGCTCTGAAGCCATCAGCCCCCTCCTGCTGCCTGACCATAGAAGTAGTACTGTGTTCTCATACCTTATACCCATGCAGGAGACCTTGAACAAGTCCCTTCCCCTCTGTGGGCTTCAGCTTCCCCATCAATGAAACCAGGGATATGAGCTCCATTTCAACTGATCCTTCCAGGTTTGACATTTCATGGTACCATTTTGTCACAAAAATCTAGCATCTCAGAGATGATTTACATGCTCCTGTTTTGACCTTGTAGCAAGTCAAAGCTTTTAAAGAATACTAACACACAGTACTTTACATGTGCTGCTGCTGCTGCTAAGTCACTTCAGTCGTGTCCGACTCTGTGTGACCCCATAGATGGCAGCCACCAGGCTCCCCTGTCCCTGGGATTCTCCAGGCAAGAACACTGGAGTGGGTTGCCATTTACATGTGCTACTTGTCATTCAATTCTGATAGCAATCCAGTTAAGTGGTTCCCATGATGATCTCCCATGGTACAGATGAGTACATGGAGCCTTAGAGAGAGATGTTAAGAGAATGACTGAGAATTTGGATTCAGGACTTAACTATGACTCAGAAGGTGAGTGGAGATAGTGACTCTACATAATTGGGAGGACAGAAGGGGAGTTTTTTAAATACCATGGAATTGAAAACTACCCTCTATAGCTTTAAACTATAAAGTCTGGTAAGAAGGGAAAATTAGGGGGCTATTTTTGCCCTGGCTACAAATATTAGGAATGGATATTAGGAATGCTGTGGGTGAGGCTATGAGAGAAGGGGTGGTTGTCTGGGGAAGATAAAGAGAACAACTTTTCGGTCAAAGTTTTTAGACAAACTTCTAAAAGTTTAGACAACCCAGGAGCAGAAGTCACGGGTGACAAAGGACAGGAGCAGTCAGAAGCACCCAGTTCCTAAAAGACAAGGGGCCTCTTAAAAACTTACAAACTTAACCCACTGTCTTAAAGACAACTGCACAAACGCTCCAGTGACCAGCTGCTGTTCTGACCTGACCCAGGTGGGAAGATTTACACTCAAAGATGTTTAAGGCAACATTAGTTATCATACGAGGGAAAAAATGTGCACAGCCTCAATATCTGTAGGGAATGAACAGGTAGAAAATTTTGGTTATAATCATTCAAGTAACTGTTTGAAATATATGCTCAGGAAGCATTTTGAATGATAAAAGGGAGAAGGCTTATAGTACAGAATTGAAAAGAAAGTTAAAAAGCAGGATACAAAACTGTGCCTGCAGCATAACCTTACCTGCCTGCAACTAAAGAGGAAAATGACCATAAGGAAAAATGCCAAAATGTTGAGTGTTTGCCTTTCACTGGTGGGGATGGGGTTTGGGTTGGGGGGTTTGTTGATTTGTTTTGGCTGCTTTCATAGCCAGGAATAAGGCAAAAACCCCTAAACCACCAAGTATATTTTTCAGCCCTGCTATCCAGAACCTCTTATTCCCTCTTCATAAAAAAAAAGTCATTTGAAAATGAATCCTAATTTTCCTCTTATAGACAAGTTCAGAGTATAGGAAAGCACTAAAATAGTGAACAAAGAAGACAAGCATAAACAGTAGTTTTGTGATTCCTGCGTGAAGCAGGGTCACTTTTCTGCACTCCCAATGCAGGGGCCCCGGTTCGACCCCTGGTCAGGGAACTAGATCCCATATGCCATAACTAAGACCTGGCACAGCCAAATAAATGTTTTTAAAAAAGAAGTGGGGCCATGAAGCAGCATGGAAGCCAGTGAGACACCCCAGCACAGCCCTGGTCCATCTGCCAGGACAGAAACAGAGGCTGCCTCCTGGGTCTCCTCTCTAAAGCCGGAGGGACCAGAAGGGACCAGCCTGGGAGCTTGTCTAGAGACTGATGTGAAAGGGCCCTGAGGATATGGGAAAATCATTACTAGATACTCTCCCTGCCAACACCTGGGTATGAAGAACTTTGGAAAAAAACCGAACCATTACCAATCACCCCAAATGAAGTGTTGTTGGAGGAGGGCTGCTGCTGCTGAGTCGCTTCAGTCGTGTCCGACTCTGTGCGACCCCACAGACGGCAGCCCACCAGGCTCCCCCGTCCCTGGGATTCTCCAGGCAAGAACACTGGAGTGGGTTGCCATTTCCTAGTAGAGGATAATAAACAGGGGGCGGCTTGGAATATTTTGTGTGTCGAATAGAAAGTTGATAGAGATCAGACCACAGCCTGTGATAAGACCATGGTTAGAATACCCAGCAGCAGGGGCTGTTAAAACAACCCTCACCCCAGTCTCTCTGCCCCCAGAATGTTCTGGCCTAGGGAAAAATGGTAGCAGCTTCCTGCTGCTGCTGGTAAGGACACAACTCCCAGGTCACTCAGTGCAAACTGCACGCTATTTCATGTGATCCGTGCCTTTGTCATCGCTGTTCCTTCTGCCCAGAACACTCCTTCCTTCCTTCCACCCTCTTTCCCTCCCTTCCCCACTCCCCACTCCTTTTTAAACAATATATGTACTTCTATTATCTGTTTATATATCCACCACTTCCAGAAGTTTCATGAGGATCTGAGCGGTGACTTACTCATCGCCGTAACCTCAGCATCTTACATGAGTAGACAGTGAGTGAATGTTCACTGAATGAATAAATGTACTTACAAAAGAGCAAACGAAGAGAGAAATGGTTCCTGGGAATTCCCCGCAGGGTTCAGAGCGAGGTTCACCAGGTTCCAAGTCAGGCTTGACTCAACAAAGGAATTTGTGAGCAGGTCCTCAGAGTGCCTTTGCATTCTTGACCCTAGATGATTCTCAAATAACCATCACAAAAGCAGCATCGTTACTATCTTGACTATTCCCCCACTTTACGAAGGAGCAAACCAATACTCAGAGACGCTCCTCAATCGACAGGGCTCCCAAGACCCTGGTTTGTGCCAGGACTGGACCTAGCCCACCGCTCAGTCCCATCCACCCTGAACTGTCGCGACGGCTCCCTCCGCTCGTTCCCAGCTGGTAACTGGAGATGTGTGGCAACGGCCAATTCTCCTGCTTCCGGGTAGTGGATTACCCACTGGGTAGCTGAGGGGGCTCGTCTCCTACTCCTGTGTCACTTTCATTAGCGTAATCATCACCATGCAGAAGCGGAATTGCCCCCGACACATGCAGGCCTTGGAGGGCTCTGCTCAGAAGTCCTGGGAGAAGGAGGTGACCCTCGAGGGTGGAAACAACCCTTGTGGATTGTCTCTGAGGGTTGGTTATTCAGGAGCCTCTGCTGACTCCATCACTACACACACTCCCCAGGTCAGAGGTGGGGGGTGGCCTGGGATTGTTCCCATCAGCTGACTTAGAAGACCCTTGCCTGATACTCAAGCACTTCAGCTACTTTCCCACAGACAGCAACACAGAGTGGCCCAGAGCCTTAATTAGGTCAGGGGAGCGGGCAGGGGTTTGGGGACCACAGAGGCTTGGGTCCCCAGTTGTGAGACCTGGTGCCAGACTCTTCACCTCTGTGGGCTGCACACAGCTGGCTCCCCACCATTCTGCACAGAACAGGGCTCATGAAGTACGCACTCCATCGCTTCTCTCTACTTTTTCTCCTGAGTGAAGCCTTCCAAGAAATATGCTTTTTTAGCTATTTAACAAGTCTGATCAGTAGAAATCATGTGGCAAGATTTCATGGTGGAAAAAGAACATATTTGGGTCTAGTATCGGTGGAAGAGGGCTTCCCTGCTGGCTCAGATGCGAAATAATCCGCCTGCAATGTGGGAGGCCTGGGTTCAATCCCTGGGTCGGGAAGATCCCCTGGAGGAGGGTGTGGCAACCCACTCTCGTATTCTTGCCTGGAGAATCCCATGGACAGAGGAGCCTGGCAGGGTCTCAAAGAGTTGGGTACAACTGAAGTGTCTTAACACACATGCGCACACGCACCAGTGGAAGAACCAGGCTCCTTCCCTTCTTACACGGATGGGGACACTCATCCTTGAGTTTTGAGCTTTCACAGTCCATGAGCTAGACCTTCAGCAGCTGCATTTCCGAAAGCCCCCAGATCACGCCCGTTTGTTCTCTTTGGGGTCTCCAAGGAAACCATCACCTTCTTGCTGTCCCTCTTTCCTCTGGCCCTTAGCTCCCCACCCACCCCCTGCTGCTGCCCTTCCTACACTGCAGTCCCCATTCCTCACTCCAGCTGTCGGCTTCCTCAGTTCTTCTCCTGCCCCTTCCTGCTCACCCCTCACTCCATAGAAAACTCCAAGTAAGTCCAACCTTGTCCATCTACTGCTTCAATCCCTTCAAAGTCTGGCCACCCAAACTAGAAAGAAACCCTAACTTTGGCTGTGGCCCAGCCCCCTGCCTATCTCTCCAGTCTCATTCAGTTCCCAGAACTCAACAGCCTAATTCCCGCCTCTCAGCCTCGGCTCACGCAGCGCCCTCTGCCCAGGATGCCACCACCTGTCCCTGTCCACAGTCTGCCCACCGTTTGCACGGCTGTTGCCTTCTGTCCATCAGCTCTCAGCCACAACACCATCTCTAAGACGCCTCTCCAGGCAGCCTTGTTGACTGTCTGTCTGTCTGTCCCTTTCCATGGAGCCAGTCTGTGCTCACCATTGGCTCTCTAAGGTGGAGCAGAGAGTTAGCTGACGGCCCTATTGTCTGCTGAATGAATGAGACAGAGGACTTGTGAGTATTCCTTTCTCCCCAAGGGGAAAGGTTTCGAGTTTATTTTTTTGTCTTTGTTTTCCTTTACCCCTCCAGAGGCACAGTCCCTGAGCCCAACACCTACCAAGCCAGCACCGGGACTCCTGCAGAGTCCATGGCCCCACTCCAGGGTGTTATAGGTTTACCCATGAACCTCAGTGTCCTTGCACAGCCCATAGCAAACTGGAAATTCCCAAGAACAGGCCCTGAGAACCCTCCTGAGAAGGCTTTGAACTGACAGGGCCAGAACAGTCCATGAGGGTGAAACTCACTGATGGAGGGGATGACATGGGCCTCTGAAAACCTCTCTCTGTGGACTGGCAGAAGTCAGATCCTTGAACTGGGTCCATGATGAATACCTGAGGGTCCTATAAACTTCAGGAATTGTGATTTATTTTGTACCTACTGTTCATGTTGGGCACACCCTGGGCTCTCATAGGATGGAGGAAAGGTTTTTTTTTTTTTTTTTTAAGTAGGGCTTCCCAGGTGGTACAGTGGTAAAGAATTCGCCTGTCAATGCAAGAGAGGCGGGTTTGATCCCTGAGTTGGGAAGATAACCTGGGGTAGGAAGTGGCAACGAACTCTAGCCTTCTTGCCTAGAAAATTCCATGGACAGAGGAGCCCGGTGGGCTATAGTCTGTGTGCATGTGTGCATGCTAATTCGCTTCAGTCCTGCCCAACTCTTTGCAACCCCATGGACGGTAGCTCACCAGGCTCTTCTGTCCATGGGATTCTCCAGTCAAGAATACTGGAGCAGGTTGCCATTTCCTTCTCCAAGGGATCTTTCTGACCCAAGGATCGAACCCATGTCTCTTATGCCTCCTGCACTGGCACGCAGGTTCTCTACCTCTATTGCCACCTGGGGCTATAGTCAATGGGGTCGCAAGGAGCCTGACACGACTGAGTAACTGAGTACACAAGCTAAAATATATTTCAGAAATTTATCGAAATAGTTGAAATGTTACTTTTCCCTAGAGAACAAGCAAACCAATGTAAAAGGATTCAACAATGAACCCTGACTTATGTCTCCTCGATGGTATTGATATTGAGAAACAGAAGAAAACACATTAGCTTTTGGAGGAGCCTAAACTAATGAACAAATTTCTTTTACACAGTTATTATGTGCCCAGCACTGAATACTGTATATGACCTTACAGGTGTGTTGTGCTAAGCCGCTTTAGTCATGTCTGACTCTTTGTGACCCCATGGGCTGTAGCCCCTTGGGCTCCTCTGTCCATGGGATTCTCCAGACAATAATACTACAGCGGGTTGCCATGCCCTCCTCCAGGGATATGAACTTAGAACTAGCTGGAAATAAACACAAATGTTCATTCACACACAATAATATATACGAAGGCATGAAAACAATGAAGACATTGTTTAAAATGAAACTTTCATGAAAGGGGCCACAGGATTCAAAGAAAGAAGAGCCCCGAGGGCTGGCAGCTCCAAGGAGGTTCCCAAAAGGAAGCAGGAAGTAGCCTGGGTCCTGAAGGGCAGCACTTGGAGTAGGCACAAGTAAATAACAAAGTAGATCTTCAGCCTCCACAATGAGACAGGCAAGCGCAGCAGAGGAAACAAAGGTCTCGAGAGGGGCTGAGGTTGGCCCGAGGGCATACCGCTAAGGAGGAACAGCCCCCTGGCCAGGAGGCTTCCACAGGGAGGTGCAGCAGCCCTAATTCTTCGGGGTGGAAAGATGGAGCAAGGTCAGAGCAGAGTGATGCCAAGAACAAGGCTGTCGCGTGTTTGCACATCAATAGCATCTTGTCTCTTTACCTAAGAAGTTCACCTGCAAAGTGCAAGACCTACCTTAGGGTCTGGAAGAAAATTCTAGAAGGAAGAGCCAGGCTGGTCACGGGGCTGCTCTAGGGAAGCCCAGGGAGGAGGAGGAAAGGCAGGAAAGGCAGGAGAGGGAGGTGAGCATTCCCACAGAGGTGAATGCTTTGGGTGCCCCAGGGGTGAGAGGCTGCTCAGAGGGGGCTGCCCTGAGCCCTCTATAAGCGCCCAAAACACTCAGAAGGGTTTCCACATGGGAGCGAGGCTGCTGACGGAATGGATGGGGCGTGGCTGTCAGAGCCCACAGGCCTGGATTCAAGTGTAAGTTCACTCACTGATTCGCTGGTAAGTAAGGTCACCTCTATAATAACAACAGTTCTCACTTATACAGCATATCTGTCTGGCAGGTGTTGACCTATGAGCTCCAAGTGCGAGCTCAGTTTAATTCTCCCAGCAATCCAGTGAGAAGATACTATTTGGTGTCATTAAGGATTATTGTCTGTATTTTAGATGGAAGTTGAGGTATGAAGACCTAGAGCCAGTTACTTGAGGTTCTACAGCTGGAAAGCAGCAGAGCTGAATCCAGGCCAGCAGGTTCTATGCTCATAATACCAATGAGTAAATCAGGGAGTAAAATTATGAATACCTTGCAAAGTTATTTTGACAATGAGAAAAAAAAAAGTCTGGAAGACTCAGGAATCAAGCTGGAGCTCAATGAGCGATACTTAAGCAATCACCAGATAAACCCAAAACCCAGGTAAGGCCTGGTCAAAGAAAATATCTGCCAAGAGATACTGTGTGGTTCTCTGAAATAAATGTTATTTCAGTGGCTGGGCGAATATCCCATTTTTCAGATGATGAAGCTGAGACTCAAGGAGGTTATCTTGCTTAGGGTCCCAGAGTCAGGAAGCAATGGGAATGGGAGGCCAACTGTCTCCACTGTAAGTGCATCTGGAATGTTATTTTTCAAACCACGTTGGTTAGTGTTTATTGAGTGCTTGCCTGTGCCAGACCGTGTGCTCAGCGCTTTGTGTGCATTGTCTCATTTTACACTGCCAGCTAGCCTCCGAGGTAGGTACTCGGATGACCGCCAATGCACGGGACAGAGGGGCCCTGGGAAGGCACAGCTGAGGGTTCCGAATCCACAGGGGCTCCTTTAGCTGTACCAGCGGCCCCTCCAGAACGCCTGGGCAGAGACCGTGGAGCAAGCCCGGGTGTCCTGGGGGAGAGCATGCAGGGAAAGAGCAAGTCACTGGGCAGACAGCCTGGTCTCAGCTGTGAGGGGAGAGCTGATAAACACCACCGTTAGGATCGGGACAAACGTAAACAGGACACACAGCCGGGCAGGTGGCACTGGGCATGGGCATAGCACGCCTGTGGGTGAGCCCCGTGCTGCTCTCCAGCCCCTGCCCCCCCTCTGCCTTCGATGTCCTGCCCACTTCTCTGGGGGTCAGAATCCTCCCCAGACTCCTAGGGGCACACCCTCTTCTCAGCTCCCACAGCACTTCATCTGAACCCCTCCTTCTGTCACGTCCTGCCTCGGAGCACTTTGATTTGTGCCTGCCCTCTCTCCCACTAGACTGGAATTTGCTTCAAGGCAAAGTTTGCATTGGATTCCTTTCTGAATTCCACCAGTATTGCACTTTTCCCACGTGTACACGAGGCTTTTCGGTGGCACACAGGACAGTGTTATATGCACACATAAAAGGCAGGACTAGGCAACGGCTCTTTCAGTGAGAAGGTGAACTCCTTCTCAATCCCCTTTCAGTTTTCCAGAACTGATCTAGAATAGAGCCTCAAAGAGCTACCATATGATTCAGCAATCTCCTTCCAGGGCATATACTCTGAGAAAAAAACAATTTAAAAAGATACATGCATTCCAGTGTTCACTGCAGCACTATTGACAATAACCAGGACATGGAAGTGACCTAAATGTCCATCGACAGAGGAACGGATACAGAAGACAATGGAATATTACTCAGCCATAAAAAAGAAAAAAAAAAACAGTGTCATTTGCAGAGACATGGATGGACCTAGAGACTGTCATACAGAGTGAAGTAAGTCAGGAAGAGAAAAACAAGAATCATACAGTGTCACTTACACGTGCAATCTAGAAAAATGGTACAGGTGAGCTAATTTACAGAGAACAAATTTACAGATACCAAGGTGGGGAAGCGGGTGGGTGGGATGAACTGGGAGATTGGGATCGACATATATATACTACTATGTATAAAGTAGATAACTAATGGGAACCTACTGTATAGCTCAGGAAACTCTATTCAATGCTTGGTGGTAACCTAAATGGGAAGTAAATCTAAAAAAGAGGAGATATTCGTATATGTATAGTTGATTCATTTTGCTGTACAGTAGAAGCTAACACAATATTGTAAAGCAACTATCAGATCAGATCAGTCACTCAGTCGTGTCCGACTCTTTGCGACCCCATGAATCGCAGCACACCGGGCCTCCCTGTCCATCACCAACTCCCGGAGTTCACCCAGACTCACGTCCATCGAGTCAGTGATGCCATCCAGCCATCTCATCCTCTGTCGTCCCCTTCTCCTCCTGCCCCCAATCCCTCCCAGCATCAGAGTCTTTTCCAATGAGTCAACTCTTTGCATGATGTGGCCAAAGTAAAAATTTTTAAAAGATAGAGTCTCAGTCTGGTGATACAGTGTCTTCAACAACTCCAATACCTGGCAAGCTTCCCTTTTAAGAAAGAGATCAAATACAGGTTCAAACCTATCAGCTAGGGACTGATAACATAACTTTGCTTCTATTGGCTTTTGCCAACAACTGAGAAGTGGGAAACTGTGAAGAGAGCACACCTATGTCTGAACGACAAACTAGAAAGACAGCAGGCTAATGACTGTAGTTTGAGAAACCCCGATTTAACTTGGTGCCTGAGACGTCTTAGATGTTAACAAACATGTGTTGAGCAAATAGTTGAGAAATCCAATGGGCAGAAGAATGAGTGAATGGATGAATGAATGATCATAATTACAGGCTCTCCTCTACTCCCCTACCTCCTGTCCTGTCCTTGGCCAGAGATGATTCATCTTTGAGTGGATGAGAGGAGAGCATTTGCTGGAAAGGAGGGATCAGGGGACGTGGGAAAGTCAGTCCAGAAGAGAACTCTCAACTTCTGTCCAGGTGCCCATCTGGCCCATGTAGGCAGCCTCCTTATGGACCAGGCCCTGGGGACCCCCAGGGGAAGGCATGGAAGACAGTTGGACCTTTACCACCAGGCACCCATTTCTGCCTTTTTAGTGGGTGTATTGCAAATTTCCTGAGGAAATCAACTCTCTAGGATTCTTAGTCCGTGTACTTTGTTGGGGAGTTGATTTCAGCCGAGCTCTAGAGATAGACATTTGATGTGGGCCTGACCAAACTCCATTCTATGCCCCTGAATGTTGACTCCTGGTTCAGAGGCAAGTGACCCTCCTGTATGAGCCAGTATGATTAGATCCCAGGACTTCTGTCTGAGCCATGAAGGAAAAAGATTCTTTTTGTACTTGTCTTGAATCCTAGAAGCCCGTCATGTGGAAACTGATAAGGAAGTCAAGAGGGTAGCAAGTGCAGTCAGGAGACAGAGAGAACCCAAGTCTTGACGGCAGTACTGGAGCCTTGGAGCTGACAGCCTCTTCTCCTGAATCTTCCCAGTACATCCCCAATCTACCCCTAGAGTATTTAATGTCCAACATGGCTGAGGGCCACCACCTCCTGGAAGATCGACCTGGAAAAGCAGGTATTAAGCAGCACAGGTGGAGAGCTGACATTTGGAGGGCCTTGCAAGATGGGGCCCGTGTCCTTTCTGCAGGTGAAATGTTGAGCACTGCTTTGAGGAAGCAAAGGCACTAGGGAGGATGCTTCTGGTCACTGAGTTAGGGCTGGTGGAGCTCCTGGTCCAGACCAACTCTTCCAAAAGCAGGAGGGTTTGGGAGAGCCTGGCCCAGTGGGTCAGAGGTTGTCAACCCCACTCCCTGCTCTGCCTTCTGTCTGCAAACAGAAGCAAAGGAAAGAATAGCCAGTTACATGCAGTGGGGGTGGGTGGGGGGTGGGGAGGAGAAAGTCGCATTCCTTGAGCACCTGTCATATTTGTAACAGCAGACCAGGAGGTAAATCCCAGCTTGGAGCCACCATCCACAGACTGTGTGACTTTAGGCACGTCCTATGCCAGGCACTCAGTAACTCTTAGAGGGCTGGTAATGCCTGCCTATAGGCCTGTGCTGGAGGCAAGGCTGCTTGGCAGAGTGGGATGGGAGGCAGCAAGCTTTTATGGAAAAGAGGAAAAGGGGGTTTTGAGCTTCATGTTGGAAAACATTTAAAACCAAAGCAAACAAAACAAAAATTATATCCTCCCTAGGGACTTCCCTGGTGGTCCAGTGGCTAAGACTCTGTTCTCCCAGTGCAGGAGGCCCAGCTTAGACCCCTGGTCAGGGAACTGGATCCCACATGCCACAGCTAACTAAGACCTGGTGCAGCCAAATACATATTTAAAAAAAAAAAGCAAAACACCTCCCTAGGTTTGTAAGGTAGGAGATGCTGTACACAGAAGGGGCATTCAGGAGGCTGGCTCAGAAACAGGTGTGCATGGGAAGACCTGGGCAGGGGTGCCAGAAACCTAGGCACCTAAGAGCACCTGCCTGTGAATGAATGACTCTGCAGATCCCTGTGACAGCCACGGGGCCTCAGGAGCAAAAGGCCTTTTAGAAAGCATCATGTCTGGGCCTCTCACTGTGGAGAAGGGGAAAACAACGCAGAGGGAGTGAAAGTGACTTGGCTATGGTCACTTGATGGTAGAACTGAGAGGAGGAGCCAGCTCATTGCTCCAGTCACCAGTCCTAGAATTCAGGGCATGTCTGTTAGCCTCTCCATGCCTCAGTTTTCTCTGTAAAATGGGGATAAGAGTAGTCCCCCCTCATGGGGGGACTGGGAGGCTCACAGGACACAGAGTATATAATACTGGGCAGTCGCTCAGTCGTGTCCGACTCTTTGCAATCCCATAGACTGCAGCATGCCAGGCTTCCCTGTGGAGTTTGCTCAAACTCATGTCCACTGAGTCGATAATGCCATCCAACCATCTCATCCTCTGTCATCCCCTTCTCCTCCTGCCTTCAATCTTTCCCAGCATCAGGGTTTTTTCCAATGAGTCAGCTGTTTGCATCAGGTGGCCAAAGTATTGAAGACTTAGCTTCAGCATCAGTCCTTCCAATAAATATTCAGGGTTGATTTCCTTTAGGATTGACTGGTTTGATCTCTTTGCTATCCAAGGGACTCTCAAGAGTCTTCTCCAGCACCACAGTTTGAAAACATCAATTCTTCAGTGCTCAGCCTTCTTTATAGTCCAACTCTCACATTTGTACATGACTACTGGAAAAACCATAGCTTTGACTATACAGACCTTTGTTGGCAAAGTGATGTTTCTGCTTTTCAATACGCTGTCTGGGTTTGTCATACTGGTCATTAGGTCTGACATATAGAAAGCAGTTAGAATTTTCAGACTACTCAGAATTTTCAGACTACCTTCCACCAGGAAAGAAATTCCTTCCCACATCCCCAAGCAAAGAATCCAAACTGAAGTCTGGGGACTAATCACCCCCAGCCCCTCTCCCAACCAGATTCCTTCCAGGCCACCTTCAGGAAGGGCCCTTTCCTGAGTGGGTCATTTCTTTCTTTGTGTTTTCCAAGTGGACCCTTACCAGACAACTCCTCCTCCATCCTCCTGGTGCCCAGCTCTCCGGGGGGAGCCTCTGCTGTTTCCTCCTTGGAGAAGTCCCTGTTTGTGATGGCTGTCACCCCCGGCTGGCAAGTCGGCGACGCTCTCCTTTGGCCATCTGATGTCGAGGTGGGATAAAGGCTGGCCTGTGCTCCCAGCCAAGCTCCCACCCCACCCCGGAACTTGCTGAGAGGTGTGCTCCACGAGAGGGACAAAGCTGCTAGGCCCTTCCCTCTGCCAGCAGTGCCAGCAGCTCTTCCCATCCGGCCGTGGATTAAAGGAGCCTGGGTAAGTGCCCAGGCGGAATAAAGCCTGCAAACATCCTGGGGACGTGCCCCTCCTTGGCAGGAAGACAGAAGAGGGGGTGACTGTGATGGCTTGGGTCTCCCTGAGCAGCACCCTTCCCCCCACCCCATCCCAACAGCTCAGTCACACCCCTTTTGCTCAGGACCAGCCCTGCAGTCCTGAGTGTGCCTGGCACCCATCCCTTCATCACAGCACTGCTTGCCTGTCCCATGTGGCAACAGGTGGACCTCGCTCATGAGCATAAAGGAGCTCAGGCTTGCCGTGTGTCTGCACCGTGCCTGGATACAGCAGGCACTCAAGACTCTCTGTTGAGAGGTGTGTTGAATGCTTAAGTCACCGCTGCCTGAACATCACTCCTCTGACCCTCCAGACCAGGTTAGATCCCAGCCTGACTTCCAGTGACTCAGAGTGTTCCCCTGGAGGTGGTGACCTCCCCAAGGGCAGGCACCAGGACAGTTCAGACCGCTGCAATATCCCCAGTGGACAGCACACAGAGTGAGGCTGGAGTGTATGATGACTATGCATATATAGGGATTTGATCTGGGGACTGATTTTGCTTGGCAATGACTTTACTGAAAAATCGCCATCAGATTTCACCCAGGCTAATAAATGAAATGAGTCCCATGCGGATTCCTCTGTCCTGCCTTGATGCTTAAGTGGAGGGTGTACTTGGGAAAATGAAGCCTATGTTCAAATTAGGCCACAAAATGACAGAATGGCAAAAAGGGGGTTTTTAGGTCCACTTTAGCAGGGGATCCACAAACAGGTCCCAACAGAGTGAGCAAGGACTTCACAGGACCTTTATCTCAGCAGCAGCATCTCAACAAAAGGTATATGGAGACCCTGGAATCCAGGGCACTCAAGTCCAGGCTCCCTCTCCAGGCAAGACAAGGGTGGGCACTGGGGGAGGCAAATGGGAAGTTGGGAAGGGACCCCAACATGGTGGGCTGAATAAGCAGTCCCCGTGGAACTGCTTCTCCCCTGGGGTCTGCCCCAGAGGGAGTGTGGCTCAAACCTGCTAAATCAAGAACTCTCTGCAACCCAGGTCCCAGGAAACAGCGCTCAGCCCAGGGCTCCAAAGCTGCCATCTGACCTGGGGAGGACTTGGCCTTGGGCCTTGGGGAGGACCCTTGTCACTCAGGGGCTGGTCCAGGGGGTTGGGGGTAATGACCAGTGCCTGGGGGTGATTTCAGAGGACCCCATCAGGAAAGGAAGGAGCACTCTGAACATAAGACCAGTGTCACAGATCCAACCACTCTGCACAGTACCTCTTACCCTACATCTCCACTCCCTATCACCACTGCCCTGGGACTCCCATGAACATTTAGAATGTGTGGCCAGTGCCCCCGAGTCAAAGGAAAAGCACCTGGGGCCAGGAGAGACATAGTGCCTGACTTAACTACACGGCACCTCTAAAATCCTTTTACAGGGACTAACCATCCATTGTCACATTAAAAAAATTAGGCGCGTTTGGCAATCACTTCTAAACCACCACCAATTTATGGAACAGTCACTGGAAAAGCATAGCAAACTTAGGCCTTGGGAGGTCCCCAGCTTTTTAACCAATTCTAACTTGCCACACAGGTTTCTCAACAATGGGAAAATGAAGCCCTTTGAAGCCAGCTGAATTCCTTTGCTCAGAGCAAAACAGGAGGAATTCCAGTGCATTCTGGGTATGTTGATTCTCACGACAAGGATTCCGGGCATGCCCATGGCATGCAAGGTGTGTGCTGCCTCTTTGCAGTGTTTCTGCGCCTCCAAAACACAGATGCCTAGCCTAACTGGAGCCCTGCTGGTATCAGTCTACTAGAAGTTGTCCTTCCCATGCCCTTTTCCTTTCTGCTTCTTACATCAGACACAAGGCACCTGCTTAATTTCAGGAAGGGAACTGGAGAGTCAGGGTGGTGGCATCCAAGCCTTCAGGTCCAAGGCTCCCGAAGGTGTGTGCCTCCCTTGGCCATGGGATTCTATTAAGAGATGGGTCAGTCATTTCTCCCTGCCAAGGTGCTGTTGGGGTAGTCTCTCATGCCAGAGTCCTGAATGCTGGCAATACTCTTGTTCCCAACCTTGAGGTGGTTCTCCTTCCTGCTGTAACCTTGTTTACGTTAGACCCTGGACTTGGATGTGGAGTGTCACT
The DNA here is from genome assembly GCF_003369695.1 of Bos indicus x Bos taurus. Classification (NCBI taxonomy): domain Eukaryota; kingdom Metazoa; phylum Chordata; class Mammalia; order Artiodactyla; family Bovidae; genus Bos; species Bos indicus x Bos taurus. The sequence continues at coordinate 30,273,705 of NC_040082.1, forward strand.
AACATTGTGAACTGCATGCAGCTCCATGGGAAAACTCAGCCACAGGTGAGTAAAAAAATTCTGCTGAAAATCATGAACATCAGTACTCGGTAATAATAGCAACACCTACAGTAAACTCCAGGCACTAAACCAAGCTCCTTACCTTAACTGTCTTGTTTCATCTTCATTAAAAACCCTATGAGTTAGGGGTTATAACATTGTCCTTTTTACATAGGTGGGAAAAACTGAGACTCTGATGATGATCTTGTCAAGGGTCACACAAATTGTACCAATAAATACTGAGATTTTAACCCAAATGCTGGGCATGTCCCTGGCAATCCAGTGGTTAAGCCTCTGTGCTCCACTGCAGAGAGCACACGTTCAATTCCTTGTCGGAGAACTAAGATCCTACATGTCACGTGGCACAGCACCCCCCTCAAAAAAAAATAGAAGTGCTCTGACTCCACAGCCCACACTCTTAATCGTGAGAAACTGGGTATTATCTCAATATCTGTACACAGAGGGGCTCCTCAGGTGGCTCAGTAATAAAGAATCAGCCTGCCAATACAAGAGACACAAGAGATGTGCGTTTGATTCCTGGGTCGGGAAGATCCCCTGGAGGAGGAAATGGCAACCCACTCCTGTATTCTCACCTGGGAAATTTCATGGGCAGAAGAGCCTGGGAGGCTACAGTCCATGGGGTTGCAAAGAGTCGGACGTGATGGAGCACAGCACAGGGCAGGTTATGCAGAAGACCAATTTGGGAAGCAAGAGTCATCATGATCTGAACATTTAACCCATGAACTGAGCACTTATAAAATCAGTGCCTACTCCAATATCACTCCCCATTTAACATCCGTGTCCAGCACAGACCTTAACATTTCAAGTCAGCAACCTACTGGGTTAATTGGATGTTGACAAAGCGATGCAAGTATAGTGTGCGGCATCTGAAGGGGAAATAACTAATATTCTAAACGATGCAGGATTTCATGAAGTCAGTGAAAGTGATTTGGAAGAACTAGCAGAATTATACCCAAGGAGTGGCAAAGTCCCTGGGTTAACAAGTAAGGGGACTATCCAGCAGGATGAAGAAGGGGAATATCCAACAGGTTCTTTAAACAGGAGAACTTTGATGACAATAGGGATCCGATGAGACTCTTGGAAAATTGATGGAGCTCTTGCCAATATTTTGCAAAAATGACCTTCCTTATGCATCTGCTGGGAAAGTTAAATGGGAGGAGAAAGCTGTGCCTTATAGCTATTGTTAACCATGTTGAAACAATTACATAAAAAATAAATCAACACTTTATTTGTACTAAGAACTGGGGGCATGGTTGCAGCCACAACTGAAATTTTGTTAACCACAACATAAAATCCACTTATGGTCCAAACTGTCTGTTTTTTGTCAAAATAAAGACCTAATAAAATCTTTTCCCCTCAATATCCACTATAGATTTGATCTCTGTTTTAAGTAGTTTGTCTTCTAAGTGAAATCTCTCCTTGAACTAGGAATCCCTGTGCTCCTATGTCAAGCCCTGCTGACCTCCTGCCATGGGAGACCCATCGCCAAGAGCTGGGCGATAATCTCATAGCCTCAGAGATGCAGAGAGCTTCTCACTCTTCAGAGAACTTCCCCATCAACTGTTTCATCGAATGCCTTCCAGAACCCCAGAGACAAAGTAAACCGCGCACTGGTACTCCACACGCATATATCCACTTCATGGTTTACAAAACGGATCACTTCCAGGATCCCACATTGACCAAGAGGAACACTGAGCCAGGCAAAAATAACACTCACACATTACTCATGAGAAATGGAAGTTTAGATCAAAAGAACATGCTTGAGGTCCCCTAACTCATTGGTGGCAGCTTCAGGACTAAAATCCAGCTTTAAACCTCTTATTCTTTCCCACATGACACCTGGTTCTCGCAAACTTAGAAGGACAAGTGAAAATTCTGCTGGCTAATGAACAGTGTTTCAGGCCAGAGAAGTCTTTTGAGAAACTGTCAACTTTAAAACACCCAGACATATCTCCTTTCCTTTCACAGAAACAGCCCAACGTCTTAAAGCAGAACAGTGACAATGAACACATTGCCACTGCTTTATGGGGACTGTTCCAGGTGGCAAAAAAAAAGAAACAGAGGAGCTCTAATTCAAATGCTTATCAGAATTACCTTGGAATTTTTTGAAAAATACAAATGCCCAGGTATTGCTTTTTTTTTTTCCCCTCCAAAGCTCCAGCTGTGTTTCTAATGAGCAGCCATGTTTAAAAACAACTAGACTCTGTGATGACCTTTTACTTTTCTCTAGTTTGTTTCGCTTTTTCTATTTCATAGTCAGTGCTCCCATTTCATTTAGTTCCTGTTCTCCCATTTCTCCATCTCTCTCTCTCTTTTTTTATGTTCTTTCTCAAGCCTTTAACAAGCACAGTAGAAAAACTTTTGTATACATATATAAAAACAGTATGTATAATGTATATGTTTTAGAAAACTTATGAAGTTTTGCCTAAGAAATTTATGACACTTTGATTCCACTTGTTTGACTTGGTGTGAATACAATGCCAGATTTCTAATTAAAAAAAATAGATATGTTACAAGCAACAAATATTTACTGTATAGTATAGGGACCTATAGTCACTATCTTGTAATAACCTAGAATGGAAAATAATCTGAAAAATAATATATGTGTATATGTATAACTGAATCACCTTGCTGTACACCTGAAACATTGTAAGTCAACTATACTTCAATAAAATATATATGTTAAGGAAGGAAATGCTTAGGATGCAGGGGCCTTGCAAGCCACCTACAGGCAAAGGGAGCAGTGTTCTCAGATTCCTAGCTGTGCCAAAGGAGAAGCATATGAATTATTAAGAAATGCCCGCCAGTGGAAGACTGAGTCTTCTATTTGGGTGTTGGCAAAACCTCTGAGGTCTGAAGCTCTGAGGACGAGGAAGAAACACACCTGGTCACCAATATCTTTGCAACCAGTTGTGTGCTGCTGCTAACAAGCACCTTGGCTCCGTGACCTTGGGTAAGTTACTTCCCCCTGTGAGGCTCAGTTTTTCTCATCTATAAAATGGGGATAAACACTCACACCTGTTTGAAAAGCATATGAGATAACATGAGACATACAGTGAGCCCAGTGCTAGCTTTGTAGTAAACGCTCAAAGCACAGAGGCTGTCATGACCATAGCCAAGTGCCAGGCAGATGATAGCACTCGATAAATGTTAGGCCTCTCCATCAAGAAGGTATTTCTGTGTCCCCTATCAAGGGGGCTCCATGACCTTCAAAACCATGACTACTGGTTTGTGCAAACAGAAGAGGGGATTAAGATTGGGCAAGTCGGGGACAGGAGTCTCATCCCTTCAGTGGGAGATACACGCAGGGTCCCTTGTTCACAGGACAAGAGAACCAGTCATTCCTTGGAGGGTATAACAGGGAGTAACTACTCAGCATTGGAACTGAAATGCCCTTTGCTTTTTGCCTGGGCCTGGGCACAGGTCCTTGGCAGTGGGCACCTGAATAAGCCTGACTGCCGAGGGCGGCAGTGCTCAGGGGCTCCACACAGCACCCTTGATCCATGCACAGCATGGTCAGCTCTTGGCCACGCCTGCACTTGTTCTCGGCTTCCCATCCCTCACTGGTTTCCTTAGCTGAGTTTCCTGGGCTTTTCCTCATCTACCCTTTTGAGTTCTTCCAGAAGCCCCTCCTCCATACAGCAGAATCTGGTCCCTGTGTCCCTTTCCTGCCTCAGTATCTTGACCTCTGAAAGCCTTCCCCAAAACCTTGGCCTGCCAATGACCACATCAGGGTTAGCCTTTTTAGAAGCTGTGCAACTTTCAGTGCCTCCACTAAGTCTCCGGGAATCTCCTTCTGCCTGAACCTGTCAGCACAAATTGAAGCCCATACCTAATTTTACTCTGTGCATCACTGGCTGAACTGCGAGAACCTCTGAGGCAGGGCCTGTGGCATCTGCCTCTGGGATTCACCCTCAGTCCCTAACACTGTGACTCAGACCCCACCGAGTGCCTGCCACGTGCCTGCTCAGCTGTTGATGCCCTGAGTCTGGCTCTGTGATTCTCCCCTCCAAGATCTGTGCCCTGGTTGAGCTTCATCAGCCCTAGAAACTATTACCATGATCTGTTTCCCCTCTCCCTTCCTCGGCTCCATACAATTCAGAGGAAAAGCAGGCCAGCTGGACTGGAGCTGTGTCTGATCTTCCCCATGTCTGAAAGTCGCTCACAGCAGACCACCATGGTTCCCCACACGCCTCCACTGACACGCCCTCATGCAGAGGGGGCCATTCCACCGTCTGATGAAGCACTTGGATCCAGTGCCCTGGGGACAGGGAGCTGTTTCCTCCCATCACTTAGTCTTAGTGGCTCAGCTGTGTCTGACTCTTTGTGACCCCATGGACTGAGCCCACCAGTCTCCTCTGTCTGGATTCTCCAGGCAAGAACACTGGAGTGGGTTGCCATGGCCTCCTCCAGGACTTCCTCCCATTACACAGGTTGGAGTCCGACCCTCGCAGGGAGCAGCAGGGCTGTGAATGAGCCTGGTGGTCATAGTTAACTAACCCCACCTAATCCCCACCCACCTGGAAAAAAGGAGTGGGCTCAAACGCTGCCAGTAAGAGACCACAAGGGCTTTCTTCTGCCGCCTGTGGGTGAGTCACCCGGTCTTCTTCTTGGCTCACTTAAGAAGGGGTCAGGGAGGGACCTGGCTGGCCAAACCCTCAGCAGGCGTATATATCTGGTGACTGACAACTTCTTTTTTCCCAACCTAGTTCTCATCAGCACACAAGCCCTGGACCCCTTTGAAGAGTAATGGCTCTTCTCCCCCATGTGAAAGGATAGTTATTGGGAGGGGAGGAGATGAAAACCACCACCCCAGGTTTAGATGTGAAGCATCTCAGCCTTTTGATGTTTCAGATGAGAGGTGGGGACTGAAATCTGGGTCTCCCCAACTGAGTGAGACATCAGTAATATCTGACAGCGGGACGTGTTCATGCCTGGTGCTTGAGCTGGAGGGAGTTTTCTCAGTCAGCACTGTCCCTGGGACTCGGTGTCCATGGAGGCCTGAGCCGACTAAGAGGGCTAAATAAAAGCTAAGTAAATGCCTGACCTCTGAAGGATATATGCTCTACGGGCCCTACTCTGGAGGGCTCGCACCCATTCAAGGCTGCTAACCATCTCTGCCTGGTTAGCACCTCTGCCTCCTGCAGCTCTTAGCCTATGAGGTCACGCAGCCTTGGCCCCCAGCGACGACCTGCCAGCCCACCCACCAGAACCTGGAACTCCACTGTTACAGCTATCACATTGGTTGTTCTGTGCATCTCTGGTTATTACCCTGTGGTCTCCCAGTCAGCTTCATAAGGGCAGAGATGTGTCTGTCCGCTTTGTTCTCCTGGTCTCTCTCTCTCCTAGCTCCTTTCATAGTAGTTGATACATAGGAAGCTCTCCATGGAGCTTCCTCTGGGGCTAGGCTGCCTGAATTCTGTTTGCAGTTCTGTTATACCCTAGCTGTGGGGCCTAGGCAAATAACTTAACCTTTCCAGGCCTCAGTATCCTTACTTGTAAAATGAGGTAAGAGTAGTACCTACCAGGGACTTCCTGGAAGGTGGTCCAGTGGTTAACAATCCACTTTCCAATGCAGGGAACACAGCTTCTACTCCTGGTCTGGGAACTAAGATCCCACATACTGCAGAGCAACTAAGCCCACGTGCAACAACCAGAGAGCCCACACCCTGCAACTAGAGAGAAAGCCTGCGTGCTGTAACAGAGACCTAGGAGAGCCAAAGAAAAGGGATAGTACCTACCGCATATCCAGAAGAAATTCAAACTTATATACACCCCAAAGCTTGTAAATGAATATTCATAGCAGCATTATTCATAATAGACAAAATGTTGAAATAAGCAACTACCTATCAACTGATGAATGGATAAATGTAAATCCATACAGAGGAATATCATTTGGCAATAAAAAGAAGCACTGACACAGGATTTAACAATTTGAATGAACCTTGAAAGCTTTAAGTGAAAGAAGACACAAGAATCCACATATGGTTCTATTTATATGGAATGTCCAAAATATATATATCTATAGAGACAGAAAGTAAATTAGTGGCTGCCCAGGCTGGGAGAAAGGGTGGGAAGAAATTGATGGGGTGATCGATAAGGGAAGCTGGGTTTCTTTTTGGGGTGATAAAAAATGTTTTAAAGCGACTGGGTGATGGTTGCAGAACTCTATGAACACTTTAAAAGTCATTTAATTGCACACTTTAAATGGCTGAACTGTATGGCATTTGAATTATATCTTGGTAAAGCTGTTTAAAAAAAATCATAGATACTATCTCATAGTATTGTTTAGGCCATTAAATGTATTACTTGTGAAAGTGTTACCTAAACTAACTGCCTAGTAACTAACACTCATTAAACCTTGATTATATGCTAAGCACTTTACAAAGAGTACATTGTTTCAACCTCACAGCTCCTTCAGGAAAATGTTCACACACTTTACAGATGAGGAAACTGAGACTCGCAGAGATTAAGTAATTCACCTTACATGGCTGGTAAGCACCAGAAGCAGGCGAAACCCATGTGCTAAAACCATCACATACAGACAGAGCGATGTTCCCCAAACCCTGGGGTTCCCTGAACTTGAAGTGGGAAACCTCTTGGCAAAAACTAACAGCACTGACATCAGATGAGAGCCCCACAGGCCCTCAGAGCTAACCGCTTGCGTATTCTCCCCTGCAGGCAGCTAGCTGCGGGGCAGGGCCCTCCACCCCGGCCCTGGCCCTCTGTTCTGGGGAGTCCGGTCTCTGTCAGGGGCCCGGCGGACATGCTCTGCTTCCCCTGCTCTCACAGCATCTCTGTTTGTGTATCTCCAGCTTTCCTCACACCTGCGCAGCCTCTCTGGTCAAGGCTTCCCTGGAGCCCTTGGACCTTCCGATGCCCAGGATTGGTTTCTTAGCCCCTCTCAACATTTTTTTTAAAGTCTTTATTGAATTTTTCTACAATATTGTTTCTGTTTTATGTTTCGGTTTTTTGGCCACAGAGCAGGTGGGATTTCAGCTCCCCAACTAGGGATTGAACTCTTGCCCCCTGCATTGAAAGGCAAAGTCTTAACCACTGGATCAGGGGAGTCCCTCAACATTTTTAAAAGTGGAAAAATCCCTTTCAATTCACACTTTATAAATCTTAAGAAAAATAAACAAGAGCATGCCATGTCCCTGTTACAGGCTTTCCATAGCTTCTCACTGTGTTTAGAACGAAATCTACCACCCTCTTGCCCAGGTGTGAAGACCCCTCCTGGCTGGCTCCCCAGCTTCCTCCAGCTCCTACCACATTGTCCAAGGCTCCCTCTACTCTGCCACCCTGCACATTTCAGATCACTTCAGGAATCACTCCTCCTCTCTCTGCTTGGCTAGCTCCTGGGTCTCCAGACCCCAGTTACCTGTCACCTTCCCAGAGAGGGCTTATCTGACCAGAGCCATCTTAATTAGGTCCCCCTATTTATTCTCCACCAGGGCACCATTTTATTTTCTTCCCAGAACTTACAACAATAGGTAGTTATATGCCTGTTTCTTTGTTTGGTCATTTAATCCCTGTTCCCCACCCCCAAATTCCCCATGACGCACACTAGACTACATGATCCATGTGGGCAGGGACCAGGCCTGCATCATGGGTGCTTAACACAGACTTCAGGGTTTCTTTAATTTTTTTTAAGTTAATTTATTTTAATTGGAGGCTAATTACTTTACGATATTATAGTGGTTTTTGCCATACATTGACATGAATCAGCCATGGGTGTATATGTGTCCCCTATCTTGAATCCCCCTCCCACCTCTCTCCCCAGCCCATCCCTCAGGGTTGTCCCAGTGCACTGGCTTTGAGTGCCCTGTTTCATGCATTGAACTTGGCCTGGTGACCTATTTCACATACGGTAATATACACGTTTCAATGTTATTCTCTCAAATCATCCCACCCTCGCCTTCTCCCACAGAGTCCAAAAGTCTATTCTTTATATCTGCGTCTCTTTTGCCATATTGCATATAGGGTCATCATTAACCACCTTTCTTAACAGGGTTTCTTGACTTTGGCCTTCACCAGGAGCCTCTGCTGACATCTGGGCCCAGATAACTCTTCATGGTATGGGAAGAATTGCTTTGTGCATTACAGGATGTTTGGAAGCATCCCTGGTTTCTACCCATTAGATGCACCCTCCCAACTGTGACAACCAAAAATGTCCCTGGACATTCCCAAACGTTCCCCAGGACAGGTGGGAAAAGCTGTCAAAATCTTTTCTAGTTAAGAATCACTGATGTAGCTGTTGAAAGACGAAAGTCAAAAGTAAAGATAAAAACCATTCATCTCAAGTGCCATATGGTTTGACAGCAGGGTGTTCGGATACTCAGCAGGGCTGTTTACCACCACACATAAGAATATACAGGGTAGGACTTCCTGGGTGGTCCAGTGGCTAAGACTCCATGTTCCCAATGCAAGGGGCCCTGGTTCGATCCCTGGTTAGGGAAGTAGATCCCCCATGCCACAACTAAGAACTCACACACCAGGATTCAATGCAAGATTCCATCTGAAGATAGGGCTCCATGACTAAAACGTGTTTGAAAACCCCTGACGAGAGTCCAATGTCCTTGTTTATAGATGATGAAACTGAGGAGCAGACAGAGGCAAAGTGATCCTAGGTCCCCTAGGGGCAGGAAATCAAGGACTTTGCAGGTGGATGGAACTGAGTTCAAATCCTGGTTCTGTTGCCTGATGAAGTTCTCTAAGCCTCAGTTAAGTAATTGGAGAAGTGTGAGTGATCATACCTTCCTCGTCAAGTTTTGTGAACAGTTAGGTGAATGGATGTGAAGTACTAGGAAGACTATACCTGTCAGGTGCTAGCTGCAACTCGGAGACAGCACAGGCATTAGAACAGAGGCGTGGAAGCTTCTAGACAAAGCTATGTTCACATACGGGCACTTCCACACCCAGCTATGTGGACAAAGGCAGGTCTTTCCATTCTCTGAGACCTAATTCCTCATCTGTTTAACTGGCATAATAATCTCTCACTTACAGGTGTGCTGGGAGGACCAGATGAAATGAAGCAGGCGAAGTGTTTAGCACATTTCCTGGGGGCATAATAGATGCTCAGTAAACACCTGCCATTGTTATCAGCCCACTTTTTTTTTTTTTAAACGTCTGTGATATCTCGTTTGGGAAACTGCAGGTGAGATGTTCTGCAAGTGCCCATGGAGTATGCATCTGCAACCTTACCTCCTCCAGGCTGTGTGAGGCCAATAAGTCTTGGAAGGCACACCTGCGCCAGAAAGAAGTAGTTCTGGGTGATGAATGGAGCGTGACTTAGAAGCTCCCACCTCGCAGCTCCCTTAGAAAGAATGTGTTGCATGATTGCCTCTTTTAAGAGAGCAGGGGGCAAAAAAAAAATACAAGCTAGAACTTCAAGGTCAGGTTCACTTCCCTGCAGGCTCCTCCTGGGCTGTAATGAAATTTCAAGAATGCAGCCTCTGGGCCCAGTTTACATTCCCACCCTCTCGAGTATCCAGGATACCAGAGGGACCTGTCGCATTCCATCCCACCAATCAGCCTCCTCCTGCTGGGGGCGGGGCCAGCCACTGGCTCTTGGGAGAAGCGTCACTGCTTAGCAGGAGGGTCAGCCATTCATTTGTTCAACACATGTGTTCAGAGCTTATCAGGGCCAGGCACTGAGGATGGAGTTCTATGAAAAAACAGCCTGACCCCTTGCTCTCTGGGAGCTTGCAAGCACCTCAGAGAAGACAGTCAGTCACAAAAATACTGTGAACAGGCCTACAAAGCTGAAGCACACAGGGGCATGAGTCGGTGACTGTCTATGGGGGTCTGAACTACTCAGCAATGTTAGAGGAGGCTCCTTTGAGTAAGTGATGATTAAGTATAGAGCCGAAGGGTAAGTAGGCACTAAAAGGTGAAGTGAGGAGGGAAGAAGAGTCCGAGTAGAGGGACTAGTACTTGCAAGTAATGCAGTTACCAGGCCTTGGCATATCTGTGGTCAGAGTACAAGGCAGGGTGGAGGTGGGCAGGAGAGGGCAGGAGAGGCAAAATCGGGTCAGACTTTTGTTCCATGTGCCATGCATGGTAGAGCATCAGCATGTCTTGTTTCTTTCCATTTGTTTTTTTTTTGGCTGTATCATGCAGCATGCTAGATATTCCCTGACCAGGGATCCTCTGCATTTGGAGCTCAGAGCCCTAATCACTGGACCACCAGGGAAGTCCACACCAAATGCTTTTAATGCAGGGGGGCATGATCAGACTGAACTTCTATAAAAAATTACAGATTACATTATATATATATATTATTATATATTAAGATCATCTTGGACAGTGGAGTAAGGAAGAGAGAGAAGCAGATTTATCAGTTAGGGAACTTTAGTAGCAGTGTCCAAGTCTGCAAAATGATGGACCTGGGCTAACGGCGGGGGGGAGGGGGAGCCGGGGGCTGTGCAGGTTGGGGAGGGGCTGTCCTCTTCCTCCATGTCCCTCTGCTTCTGGAAAGCCCTGGCAGCCACACCAGCACTGATCTCCTTCTAGTCCTTCTAGACTGACATCACGTCAGAGCAGCCTCTCTGGGTTGCAAAGATCACAGAGGCACTGCCAGGCAGTTGGAATCTGATAACTGATAAACCTGCGCTGGCCATCTATGCATCAGGATCACTCCAGGGAGGGGAAGCCTCCACACTGGGGCAGGGGCTGGGGGGTGATGGTCCCAGCATGGAGGCACGTCCTCAGATGTAAAGGCTCTAGAGAGATGGCAAGGACCGTAACGACAAACATGTTTTGCAGGCACCTCTAGTGCCAAATGAACATCCCTCTCCAGCTCTACAAGGAAGTCTGGAAGGAGAGAGTCTATAGAAGCCTGTTTGAAGCTATACACAAGAGAGGCGCTCAAAACACATCTGAGGAAGCAAGGGGGAGAGAGAGGGGAAAGCCAACAAGTTAGTTAATTAGTGATTTCTCTGAAACCCTGATGAGCCTCAGGGGATGCTTGATCTCCTGACTTGGGGGTGGGGGGAAATACTGGCTTTCAGCCTGGTTTGATGGATAACTGAACCTGGCTGTCTCCCCCGCCCCTGCGGTCCCATCCCCAGAGATCAGGAGGTCAGGAGGTCTGAGATGGGGCTTGAGACTTCAAAGGTACTGTTAGTAAAAAAAAAAAAAAAAATTAACAAAACTAAAAAAGCCAGAGAAAATATAGTGAAAGTATTAAAACAAAACAACAAAACAACCTGCGAACATAGGCAACAAAAACCTCTCCCCTTCTCACCCATGAATGCAAGCCCCCCAAATAACAGGAAAGTTAAGATTTCCTTCCCAGTTATACACGTGTAGACAACAGATCGGTAGCTGCCTGAGGCGGGGGCAGGGGGATCAATTGCATAAAGGGAGTCAAAAGGTACAAGCTTCCAGTTATAAAATGAAACAGTCATAGGGAATAATGCACAGCATGGCGACTATTGGTAACAATACCATATTGTATATTTGAAAGTTGCTAAGAATAGATCTTCATTTTTTTATTGACATAGTTGATTTACAATGTGTTAGCTTTTGGTGTACAGCAGTCATTCAGCTACACATATAGAAATACATATTCTTCTCCACTATAGGTTATTACAAGACATTAAATATAGCTCCCTGTGCTCTACAGTAAGTACTTATTATCTGCTTTATATACAGTAGTGGTGATAGGAGAACTTAAAAGGCCTCATCAGAAGTAAAAAAAATAAAAGTATGCAAGGAGATAGATGCTAACTAGATTTACTGTGGTGATCATTTTGCAATACATACAAACACTGAATCACTATGTTGCACACCTAAAACATATGTTATATGTCAATTACCCTCAATTCAAAGAAAGATTTCCTGTATGTCCTTCCAGAAATATTTTCATGGACATACCAGCATGTGTATGTACCCAGCATACACACAACACATGTCCACGTGACTGCATCATACCTAAGAGAACAACCCTATAAACAAAAGTTTTATTATGTAAACAACAAAGAAAGAACGGCACTGCCAATCAACTATGGTCCCAACGCTTTCTTTATCTCAGAATACTTACTTTATATGTATTAAAAACGCTCATTTAGGCTTCTTCAGATGTGGACTTAATTATACGGCTCTCTTTTCCATACACGAAAAGAAAAACGCAAGCGAATGACGTTGGCTCAGGGATTGATAAGACTGAACCCTCCCGAGCTCCGAGTCATCTGCGCCTGTGGCTTCCTCACAGCGCCCTTCTTTGTGCTGGGCACTGTCTGCTGATGCCTCTGCTTTTCTTCCAAGCTACTGAAAATTACTTTGAGTTTGGGTTCTGATGCTTTCGTGATTTTACCAGACGATGTCAAAGACAGATTTTTTGATAAGAACAAAGGTCCATCCACAAGAGGTCTTAAATGGTTTGGGGCTGAAACAGAGGAGTCATGGTACCAGCTACATTTGTAGAATAAGTAGAGTTTGTGCATGTGTCGGCAATGACTGCGCCAACATTTCTAAGATTCATCCACAATTTGAAGGTGGCAACATGTTAACATTTGAAGATGTTAACATTTCGTTTTTGTAAAACAAACAAAAATAAGCCATTCTTGGAACTGACGGACCACACTGTGGTGCAGGTGCTTCAAGCTCCCTCCACTCTTTCTCCGTCGACTGGGAGCTGCAAACTCAGATTACAACACAAGTCAGGCAGGGAACCGAGTGAAGTGGGAAAGGTGAGGCTGCAGGAATAGAAGGTAGTTCCAAGGCAGTGACGCTCGAAGGGTAGTGCTGGCCCAGCAGCTATTTTGGGGGGCAGGGCCGGGGATTCTCAATAATTTGATTTTTAAAATTTGCATTGGAGTGTAATTGATTTACAATATTGTGTTAAGTTTCAGGCATATGGCAAAGTGAATCAGTTATCTGTATACATACACCCACTCTTTTTTACATTCTTTTCCCATAGAGACCATTATAGAGTATTGAGTAGAGTTCCCTGTGCTCTACAATAGGTCCTTATCAGTCACCTATTTCACATGAAGTGGTGTGTTTTTACACATGATGCTTTGGAGCCCCTCTGTAAGACTAACTACACATGGATGTGTATTTTTAACCCCATCTTTTAACACAAAACATACTTTTCTGAGTCTTGCAATCTGCTGAACCATACATTCTGGAACTCTTTCCGTAACAGCACACACAGCTCCGTCTCACTGTTAACTGCATGGTCCCCACTGTGTGGACGCTCCCCAGCTTACTAGGCAGCTCCCAGCGCGAGGTGTTTAGTCTACTTCCTGGTTGCTCTCAGGCTCAAGGCTAAACGAGGAAGGGGCAAAGCTGTGGTTTGAAGCATGACTCCCCCAGTGTGGGAGAGGGGGTTCTGATGGCCCCAAACTAGGGAAGGCAGTGAGTCACCCAGCTCACTTCCTGGCAGCTCTGCCTTGAGGTCAACTGCAGGCTCTGGGGGAAGCGGGGAGGGATTGGAGGTACAGGACTCTGGAGGCACCAGCTGCTTCCTAGAGTCAGTGAGGACTCAGCAGCTTTAGGGGAGAAGACTGGGATGGGACCCCATTCTTTCCCCATCTTCCTCTTACGGAACTGCAGAGCCCTGTAGTCCCCAGAACCAGCTGCTGCCTGCCAACAACCTCACGGCATCCTTCTCCCTGAGCTCTGTCCCTCTCCTTCCCTACCAGCCCCAACTCCTTCTAGAGGAACAGAGGAAAGAGAAAGGCAAAAGGGGTCTCAGGGAGTGTGCGTGCAGGGAGGTGGAGGGAGGTCCCCAGAAGCCCCTCCTGCTAAGCCACCCCCTCCAGCACATCCCACACCCGCAGGATGGGCTCTGCAGTGGTGAGGGTAGCAATCATGATTACTGAATGTCAGAGCCAACACCCACAATCATCATGAATCCTCATGGCTCTGCACATATCAGCAGCTCTCTGTTTCACTGACAGGAAGACTGAGTCCAGGAGAAGGTGAATGCCTTTGCCCAAGTTGTACAAGGTACACATGGCCTCCCTCCACACAATGGCCCAGGTTTTCAAGGGCTTCTTCCAAGAGGGTATATCTTAGGCAGCAAATTGGCCTTTGTTTTTTAACTTTTTATTTTGTATTGGAGTATAACCGATTAACAGTGTTGTGACAGTTTCAGATGGACAGCAAAGGGACTCAGTCATAAAGATACATGTATCCATTCTCCCCCAAACTCCCTCCCACCCCAGATTTAAAGCAGCAAATTGAAGTCTTTTTCCTGGAGAATGTGGAAATAAAGTGCAAGTCACTCGGTCGTGTCCGACTCTCTGTGACCCCATGGACTATACAGTCCATGGAATTCTCCAGGCCAGAATACTGGAGTGGGTAGCCTTTCCCTTCTCCAGGGGATCTTCCCAACCCAGAGATCAAACCCAGGTCTCCCGCATTGCAGGCAGATTCTTTACCAGCTGAGCTACAAGTGAAGCCCTTGTGTGGGTCCCAGGCCAATTCCCCAGACCCTCCTGTTCAATGTATTATGTTCCTGTGTGTGGTGAGGGGGACTCGGCAGGGGTGGCAGGAAAGTGGATACTTCTTTTAATAACTGAAGAACTGACATTTCAACCAAAGAAGAAAGAAAGTTAGCTGCACAGTTGTGTCCAACTCTTTGCGACCCCATGGACTGACCCCATGGACAGAGTAGCCGGCCAGGCTTCTCTGTCCATGGAATTCTCCAGGCAAGAGTACTGGCCTGGGCTGCCATTTCCTTCTCCAGCATACTTCCCGACCCAGGGATCAAACCCGGGTCTCCTGAATTGCAGGCAGATTCTTTACCAACTGAGCTACTCTGCTAGTTATTAACGATTACGGCTCTATATCATTTCACCTTCCCTTTATCTTTCTACCCTTTTAACTGCTGTTTTGCCTCATTCCTCACATATTCATTCACTGACCTCCCCAGCAGATGTTTCCACCTGTGAGTCCTGCTTTCCTAAACTCTCTCCCCTTCCAGGGGACCACAGGCACAAAGTCCAGGAATTTGCACAACTTGGCAAAAAGGTTCTGCCTCCAAATCCCTGTTCATTAGCATGGCTCGTTAATTATAAACGCTCTGCTCTGCAGCCACCCGTCTCCCCAAACACCCTAAAGAGCAGATTAAGTTTTAACTTTGGCTGGCAGGACACCTGCTTCTGAAATTCCTCCCCACCTCCACCTCACCTCCTAGGATTTACAACACAAAGCAAACATTTACACTGGTTAAGATTTACCAAAAGGAAGTGTGGCCTGGAATGTTTCCTTTGAAGTTGTGTCTTAAAAGAAGAAGGAGCCCTTTTAAAAATATATATAAAATAAGAGACCTCAAAGCTTTCTCCAGGGTGTCTGACAGGCACTCCGCATAACCAGACCCTCTCAATTTTTCACTTGGGCCTTGACGTCAGCACATGGTAAATTCTGAGCATAACTCAGAACTCTGGGTCCCTCTGCTCCAGGGTAAATGGAGTTATCAATCAAATGGCTTCCTGGAAACTCTAGGGTAGGACTTTCTTCCAAAGATACCACCACGAAGGGAAGAAGAAAAGGGTACCCTATGAAGTGAAGGGAAGTGTCCGACTCTTTGTGACCCCATGGACTGTAGCCTACCAGGCTCCTCAGTCCATGGAATTTTCCAGGCAAGAGCACTGGAGTGGGTTGCCATTTCCTTCTCCAGGGGATCTTCCCAACCCAGGGATCGAACCCAGGTTTCCTGCACTGCAGGCAGACGCTTTACAGTCTGAGTCACCAGGGAAGCCCACCAAGATACTACCAAGGAGGAAAGAAGAAAAGGGTACCCTATGAAGGGGGAGCCAAAGGCGAGGCAATTTTCTAGGCAGGAAGGGGCCTGAGGTACACCTGCTCGCTCCAGACAAGCCTGATGCTCTCAATGAGGCATGTCTGGTTTACTGGAGGTGGGCGAGGGGTTGGGGCACAGCCAGCCCAGGGTGGATGCTGGCTGAGCTGACAGAGTAAGTGCCAAATGCCATGGCAAACATGAGGTCACGCAGATACTTTGGGGGGAAAGGAAGTGAGAAAATTCCCCATACCTACCCCACCCCACGATTGCCTGGTGTGACCAGTGGAAAAGCGCTAACAAGAAAAGCAAGGAGGTTGCACTTGTTTGGCCTTTGTATCAAATCAGAACCTTCTATTCCTTTAGCGAGCACACATCGAAGGTGTAATCAACCAAGAATCTTGACCACGTGAGGCAGACCCAGGTGATGGTTGTAAACACGAAGCAAAGGAAGGGCAGATGAAGCATGAGCTCACCAGGAAACAGCAACATTAACAACTGACTCTGTCCTAGGCATCTGCCGGCTACTTAACCTGACTGCTGTCTAGTCCTCAACACTACTCAGGGTATAAGTGTTCTTATACACACCCTGCAGGTGACGGCATTGAAGCTGGCTCACCTGGCCAAGACTGCAAGTGATGTTTAAAAGCCCGTGTTCTTTGCACTGTACTGCTAAGTCGCTTCAGTCGTGTCCGACTCTGTGTGACCCCTGAGACGGCAGCCCACCAGGCTCCCCTGTCCCTGGGATTCTCCAGGCAAGAATACTGGAGTGTGTTGCCATTTCCTTCTCCAATGCATGAAAGTGAACAGTGAAAGTGAAGTCGCTCAGTCGTGTCCGACTCTGAGCGACCCCATAGACTGCAGCCTATCAGGCTCTTCCGTCCATGGGGTTTTCCAGGCAAGAGTACTGGAGTGGGGTGCCATTGCCTTCTACTACAGGCCTCTAACTGGAAGACGTGGATTAAAAGCAGCCTGCATGAAACATCAGAACCACTGGACCTACATTCCTAAATTGTGGATGGCCCAGTTCAGCATTTTTTTAGCTGAGTGACCTTGAGCAAGTCCCTCAACTGCCCCCCGCCCCCACCGCCCCGTGGGTGTTTCTGATTTCTCTTCTGTCCTCAGCTGCAGCATGTCCGCGGGCAGCCCCATTGGAGGAAGGCGTTAGCATCCACCCACTTGCTCCAACTTCCTCACCCATCCAGCTGAGCGTTCAGAATTTTACCAGCATGAATGCAAAATATTTTGGTAAGACTTTTCCTTACTCCCGGGTTCCCTATAAAGGGAGAAGCATATTCCTTCCAACATGAGCTTATATTCTCTCTATATATCCTTCCAAAGTTGGAAAAGCAGCCAACTTAATGCTCCACTAGGCGATTTTACACTCAGGCTTTCACTAAGCGGACATCGACAAGCACTGACCTCGCATGGTTCTTCAGGTAAACTCAACCCCAGCAAAAATTCATCTTTACTTGGCGAAAGAATGCACCCAGAGCCCCTGAGCACCCTTATTCTTGCTGCCTTGGGCTTTCCAGGATCTCATAAAGCCACAGTCTTGCTCAGAGGAACGGCATGTTTCTGATTCTGAATTCAATTCAAGGACCAACATTACAATTCATTTCTCAACAGTTCTGAAGCTCAATTTCCTGGTTAGTCGATTGGGGAATGAGACAATTTACCGCACAAGGTTATCCCTGAAGAGCTAATAAGACGCGAGGTAAAACTCATTCATCAGAAACAATCCAGCACTTCCTGTGTCCTGGGCCCTTTAACACACCACTTCAATGCGTCAGTATAAGACATGCACATTGGAAACATTCTAAAACACAGGTCACAGGATGAACAAATAGACCAATCAATAAATGAGGGAAATGGAAGGAGGGAGGGGGAGGGGCCTCGGAAGGGCAGTGGGGCCCTGAGTCATGCTAAGAAGTTTTGGGGTTTTCTATGGGCACTGGAGAACCACAAGAAGTTTCTGAGAAGGGTAGCAATTTGCTCTGGAAAACCCTGCGGAAGAAAATTCCAGAAGTAGTTGCAACATGAGTTGCGGGAAAATGATCTTGGAACCTGGCCATCCTGTTACAATAGCCAAAGCAAGACATGACACCTTAACTGCGACCACAGAGACCACAAGGCGCAAAGGACTGCTGGGAGAGTGGGGATGGGCTTTAAAGCCCTCAACTAGCAAAAGTGTCAGCAGCTCTCTACCACGGGGCCAGACTCTCCCGGGTGCTCATTTTTGTTCTAAGTCCCCCGTGTGAAATAAGGCTGTCAAGTGTTCTGAACCACTAATTTCTTGTTTTTCTTTTTAAAGAAGGTGGGGCAAGGAGGGGGAAACGGTGTTGAATTTTATTTATTTTTTTTCTATTTTTTGGTCACGCCACACTGCACTTGGGGTCTTAGTTCCCTAACCAGGGATCGAACCTGCACCCTCTCCAGTGGAACCATCCCAGCCACTGGACTGCCAGGGAAGTTCCTGAACCACTAACCTCTATCCCTGCCTTCACCTCATTACCTTAACACAAAGCAAAATTACACAAAAAGGAATCATTGCTGTCTACTCATGTTCAGAGCAGCAATATTCACGAGAGCCCAAAGGTGGAAGCAAGTCCAGTGTCCACTGACAGATAAATGAATAAGAAACGTGTGGTATGCGCGTACAATGGAATATTACTCAGCCTTCAAAAAGGTAATTCTGATGCAGTTACAGCATGGATGGCCCTGGAGGGCATTATGTTGGGTGAAATAGCCAGTCGTCAAAACACAAATACGGCATGATTCCACTTGTAAGAATACCTAGTAGAGTCAGATTCATACAGACAGAAAGTCGAATGGTGGAAGCCAGGGGCTAGAATGAGGAGCTAATGTTTCCATGGGTACAGAGAGTCGTCTTTGCAAGATGGAGAGAATTCTGGAGATGGACGGTGGTGATGGTTGCATAACGATGTGAATGTATAATACTTAATGCCGCTGAACTGTACCCTGAAAATGTTTAAGATGGTAAATTTTATATTTTGTGTACTTTGCCACAATTGTTTTTTTTAAAGTTTGAAAGGAAGGAAGAAAGGGCAGGAGAGGGAAGGGAAAGAGAGAAAAGGAGAAAAATTATCGCTGGACTGTCAGCAAATGGGACTGAAAATGATGCAATTTCTTTGCCAGCCAGGCACACCCTATCTGGAAACCTCCTCCTCCTCCCCTTCCAGGCAACATTTCGTTATTGCTGAAAAATTCCCCTAATCCTGTCCCCTGCCCCACCTGGTGCTGACTCAGCCCTTTTTCATTCCCCGTGACCAACCCTGACCCCATCCATCACTCCAGGACCCCAGTCCTCTCCAACCTCAGGTGCACGGCCTCTAGCCTGGCTGGCATCCCATGTGAGGTCAGAAGGTTCCAGAAAACTCTTTATGGCAAGAAGAGGTGAAGGAGCCTGTGGGAATTCTCTGCAGGGGCTCCCAGGGGAGAGCCCCAGGCCTGCCTTCTCAGAGGCCCTCGAGAGACACACACGTGCACCAGGCTGAGCGCAGAACCGGCTGCGGAGTCAGCCTGCTCCTGCCCACTTCTCTCCTGTCACTGACTCGGAGGAGACAGGCCGGGAATGAGGGAGTGTCTCCATCAGCCCTTCCCCTTGCGAAGAGCCAGCAAACTTGCTCTGCTGGATCCAGTCACTTACTTACGCATGTATTTCGAACTCAACTATTACGTGTGTACACATCTAGGATTATTATGTCTTTCTGATGAATGGGCTTGTTATTATAAAAGCTCTCTCTTTCTGCTAATTCTCCTGTTTTGGGTATACTCTGTGTGCCAACATTATAGTCATTCCAGCTTTCTTCTGATTAGTATCTGTATATTATACCTTTTCCATCTTTTTACCTTTTTTATAAACATTGTTAAGAAAATATTTATTTTAGTACAGTCTATCGGCTCAGATGGTAAAGAATCTGCCTGCAACACAGACCTGGGTTCGCTCCCTGGGTCGGAAAGACCCTCTTGAGAAAGGAACGGCTACCCACGCCAGTAGTCTTGCCTGGAGAATTCCACGGACAGAGGAGCCTGCTGCTGTTGCTGCTGCTAAGTCGCTTCAGTCGTGTCCAACTCTGTGCGACCCCATAGATGGCAGCCCACCAGGCTCCCCCGTCCCTGGGATTCTCTAGGCAAGAACACTGGAGTGGGTTGCCATTTTCTTCTCCAATGCATGAAAGTCAAAAGTGAAGTTGCTCAGTCGTGTCCGACTCTTATCGACCCCATGGACTGCAGCCTACCAGGCTCCTCCATCCATGGGATTTTCCAGGGAAGAGTACTGGAGTGGGGTGCTACTGCCTTCTCCACAGAGGAGCCTGGTGGGGTACAAAACAGTTGGACATGACTCAGCAACTAAACAACAACAAAAGCTCAAAACAGTTGGTTCAGGCCTTCTAGGATCTGCACACCTCTTAAATACCAGGGAAATCACAAGAGGAATAAAGCCCCAGTGGTTGGCAAACTGGCTTCCCTTGAAAAGTTTTTTTCCTTTTTTAAAAAAGATATTTATTTATTTGGCTGCGTAGGGTCTTAGTTGAGGCATGAAGGATCTTTCGTTGAGGCACACAGACTTTCTAGGTGCAGTGCACAGGCTTAGTGGCCCCATGGTGTGCGGGAGCTTAGTTCCCCAACCAGGGATTGAACCTGCGTCTCCTGCATTGCAGGTGGATTCTTAACCCCTGGAGCACCAGGGAAGTCCCCATCCTTTTACTTTTAACCTACCTGTGTATTAATATCAAAGTGCATCTATTGTAGGCAGTCTGTAAACTGCAGTCTTGTTTTTTTCCCACCACCTGACAATATCTTTTAACTGGCATGTTTAGTCTGTTTATTTTTAATGAATAATTAATATAGCTAAACTGAAGTCTACTAGCTAACCAGTTGTTTTCTGTTTGTTGTATCTGTTTCTTGATTCTCTTTTCCTGCTTCAATAAAAATAACACCATCATGTTTGCTTTAAATAGACAATTATCTTTTAAAGAAATTAAGGGAAAAAATTTAAGTCTTTTATATTTCTGGTGCTCTTAATTTCTCATGTAGATCCAAGTTTCCATCTGATAGCATTTTCTTTCAGCCTGAAGAATTTCTTTTGACATTTTTTATTGTGTAAGTCTGCTGGTGAGAAATTCTCTCAGCCTTTATCTGAAAACAAAGGTTTTGACTTTACCCTCATTTTTAAAGGATACTTTTGTTGACATAGAATTGCAGACCAGCTGTTTTTCCGTATCTCAGCACCTTAGAGATATTATTCAATTAATTTTTGGCATGCATTGTTTCTGATAAGACAACAATAGTTCTTATTGTTCTCCTACATCCAGTATCTTTTTATCCTCTGGGAGATTTTAAGATTTTCCTCTTCCTCTTGAGTTTTCAGCAAGGTGACTACAACGTATCTACATTTAATTTTCCACATGATTATTGTGCTTTAGGGTTCACTGAGCTTCTTGGATCCATGGGTCAATATTATTCACCAGATTTGGAACTTTTCAGCCATTATGTCTTCAAGCATATTTTCTTTTTCATTCTCTCTCTCTCCTTTCCTTTTGGGAATCTAAATATACATTTGTTAGACTGATGAATAACATCTCACAGATCACTGAGGTTCTGACCACTTTTTTTTCAACATTTATTTTTTTTCCTTTCTGTGATTCAGTTTGGATAGCTTCTGTGGCCCTGAGTTCACATTCAATGATCTTTCTTCCTGTAGTATCTGATCAACTGTTAAATCCATCTAGTGAAGTTTTCATTTCAGATATTGTCATTTTCATCTAGAATCGTTATTTGGTTCCATTTCCCTACTGACTTATTTTCCTTAAACATCCTTAAACATATCTGTAATAAGTATTTTAAATTCATTTTCCACTAATGTTAACAGCTCTGCCATTCCTGGGTCTGTCTCCATCATGTTTCTTCCGAAATCTAGTACCTTTTCTAAGATGTTAGAGCCTCTGAACACTAAGTTGACAAATATCTGGATTTTATGTTCCTTTTTTAAAGAATGTTAAGTTTTGTTCTGACGGGCAGTCCATTTATTGGCAGATCAGCTTAATCTCTTGAGGGTCTTTAAGTCTGGTTGGGCCAGGAGGTGAGTTTAATGAAGGAAGCCACATGCTAAGAAATGGGGTACCAGAAAGGTACAAGGAACCTGGGTCCCTGAAGCCAGCACCCTGGCCCTAACTGGCCTGCCTCGATTTTTTTTTAAAATAATGTGCTAAAGAAGCCAAGATCTACCTACCTTGGCATTATTAAATTCAATCAGTCACTGTTATTTTTCACTTGGATGACCAGCCACTAAATATTATTTCTGTTACAATCCCTAAGCATCTACTAAGCAGCAGGCCCTGTACTAGGTGTTGTGGATCAAGCAATTCACTGGTTAGATGTGGTTCCTGGCGTTTTGGAGCTTATGGTCTCAAGCAGAAGAGGGCAAAACATGGCCCATGGGCCAGACTCACTTATGCTTATTTCTGTGAAGAGAGTTTTCATTGGGGCACAGCCATGCCTATTTGTATACACATTATCTATGGCCACTTCCATGCTATAGAATCGAACAGTTAAGACAGAGAGGGTATGCATGGTCTTCTGGTCCTTTACGGAAGAAAGTTCCTGATCCCTGTTTAGAGCAGCGATTCTCACTCAAACCTTTTGGTGTCAGGATCTCTTCACACTCTTAAAACTTGAGGACCCCAAAGAGTTGTTGTTTATGTGGGTTTTTAAAAAATATTTATTTATTTATGCATTTATAGATTTGGCTGTGCTGGATTTTAGCTGCAGGAGGCAGGATCTTTGATCTTCATTGCAGTGTGTGGGATCTTTAGTTGCATATTGCAAACTCTTAGTTGTGGCATTGGGATCTAGTCCCCTGACCAGAGATTGAACCCAGGCCCCTGGCTTAAGAGCACAGAGTCTTTGCCACTGAGACCACCAGGGAAGTCCCTATATGGGTTTTATTGATCAGTATGTATTATACTAAAATTGAAAACAGAGAAAACTTGAAAATATTTATTAATTCCTTTGAAAATAAAAATAATAAACCTATTGCACGTTAACACAAATCAGATTCTTATATTCTCCAAGCTCCCCTCTGCCACATTATGAGAAGAGTGTCATTATTTCACATTTTTGCAAATCTTTTTAATATATGATTTAACAGAAGACAAGGGCTTCCCTGATGGCTCAGATGGTAAAGAATTGGCCTGCAATGAGGAAGACCTGACTTTGATCCCTAGGTTGGGAAGATCCCCTGGAGAATAAAATGGCAACCCACTTCAGTATTCTTGCCTGGAGAATCCCATGGACAGAGGAGCCTGGCGGGCTTCAGTCCATGGGGTACCAAAGAGTTGGACACAATTGGGCAACTAAACAAATAATGACAGAAGACAGTTGGGCCCTAAGAGCTGCTTTTGCATCAGTCTGTTGCAAAACTGCACGTCATGTAGCCTCCAGGAAACGTCACAGTCGTCTCGTGACAGGTGGAAAGTTAAAAAGGCAGATGACTTCTTTGGATTATTATGAAGTTTTGACTTTGCAGACCTTCTGAGAGAATCTTGGGGACCTTCAGGGAACAGACTTTGAGAATGGCTGGTCTAGAAAAGTCCGAGGCCAACATTAAACAGAAAAAAAAAAAAAGGTGAGATCTTAACTAATAATAATTGAACCTTTGATTTCAAGGGAAAGAATACTGCTCTGTGAGGCAATGTGAACACTGGCCCCATTTGGGGAGTAAGACGACGATCCCTTAAGGAACTCATGTTAGAAGCTGGGCCTTGAGAAGGAGTTAACCAGGTAAACTAGCAGGGGAGGCGGAAGCCCCCCATCCTTCTGTGTGTTTCCTAAGGAAGCTGGGTTAGGCTTCAGAGAAGGCTCAGAGATGAGGACTATTTTCCTATGACTCCTTCCCTTGGGCTGAGTGACCAAGTCAGAGATCTGTCCTGGGAAGCAGAACCCAGGGGCTTCTGACACTCCTGGAATTTACCCCAGGGACAGGCGAAGCCCTAATCTCTCTGGGAGGAGGCTGATGTCCTGTGGGTGGGACACCGAAGGGAGGCCCAAAACCCAGGGAGGACTAAATATGTGTACCTGCAGACAGATCTCCAGGTGGTCTGGGCGCAGCGTCCCATGAAGACACATGCAGCAACACAAACCCTTAGCCAGCCGCCTTACTTCAAGGCAGCGAGGAGCCATTCCTCGTCCATGTGGTTATCAGCTCTAATAGCTCTTGGCCGAAGGAACCAGAGCAGCTACCTTTGCACTGGATTCCCAGGAACAGTCCCATTTCCTGGCCTCCAGATCTGCACACACTCACTTTTAAGAAACCAGATGCTGCCGAGTTCCAGGATGGATTTCCCCCTGACATGCCCAACCTCAAATTCCAGCTGCCATCTCGCCTCAGACTCCCAAGGCTCCCAAACTTGGAAAAGACTAGGCAGAGAAGAAAACCTGCCCTGGAGGAGGGACGAGCGACAAATGCTGCTCTTCACTCAGAGCAACAAAGCCCAGCACTCAGCAGACACCTTCAGCCAGTCTCGCGCTTCCCATGAGACTGATCTGTATTAGATCACAGAATCCTCCCATCACCCCTGTGAGACAGCTTGCTGATTACCCCATTTTACAGATGAGAAACTGAAGCAGAGAGACATACTGCAAGTGACCTGCAGTTACGATCAGAAAGAAGTGGAGCCAGCATTAAAGCAGGCAGCATGGCTTCTCAGATTTAGCACTTGAACTGTACCTTTTACTGCTTTTAGCCTTGAAATACTGGGCTCTCCTGGTGGTTCAGACAGTAAAGAATCTGCCTGCCACGTGGGAGACCCCAGCTCAATTCCTAGGTTGGGAAGATCCCCTGGAGAGGGGAATGGCAACCCACTCCAGTGTTCTTGCCTGGAGAATCCCATAGACAGAGGAGCCAGGTGGGCTACAGGTAAAGAATCTGCCTGAGTGACTAAGCAGGCACAGCCTTGAAATGACAGGAGAAGTTAGTTTTTTTATAGAAATATCTGTGTAGATGGTCAGCATCACTTATCATCAGGGAAATGCAGATCACAACCACAAGATTCCATGTCACACCCATTAGGATGGCTACTATCAAAAACAAAACAAATACTGTCTTGATAACTGTGGCTTTGTAGTAGAGCCTGAAGTCAGGTAGGTTGATTCCTCCAGTTCCATTCTTCTTTCTCAAGATAGCTTTGGCTATTCGAGGTTTTTTGTATTTCCATACAAATTGTGAAATTATTTGTTCTAGCTCTGTGAAGAATACTGTTGGTAGCTTGATAGGGATTGCATTGAATCTATAAATTGCTTTGGGTAGTATACTCATTTTCACTATATTGATTCTTCCAATCCATGAACATGGTATATTTCTCCATCTATTAGTGTCCTCTTTGATTTCTTTCACCAGTGTTTTATAGTTTTCTATATATAGGTCTTTAGTTTCTTTAGGTAGATATATTCCTAAGTATTTTATTCTTTTCGTTGCAATGGTAAATGGAATTGTTTCCTTAATTTCTCTTTCTGTTTTCTCATTATTAGTGTATAGGAATGCAAGGGATTTCTGTGTGTTGATTTTATATCCTGCAACTTTACTATAATCATTGATTAGTTCTAGTAATTTTCTGGTGGAGTCTTTAGGATTTTCTATGTAGAGGATCATGTCATCTGCAAATAGTGAGAGTTTTACTTCTTCTTTTCCAATTTGGATTCCTTTTATTTCTTTTTCTGCTCTGATTGCTGTAGCCAAAACTTCCAAAACTATGTTGAATAGTAATGGTGAAAGTGGGCACCCTTGTCTTGTTCCTGACTTTAGAGGAATATAGATCAATGGAACAAAATAGAAAGCCCAGAGATAAATCCACGCACATATGGACACCTTATCTTTGACAAAGGAGGCAAGAATATACAGTGGATTAAAGACAATCTCTTTAACAAGTGGTGCTGGGAAATCTGGTCAACCACTTGTAAAAGAATGAAACTAGAACACTTTCTAACACCATATACAAAAATAAACTCAAAATGGATTAAAGATCTCAACGTAAGACCAGAAACTATAAAACTCCTAGAGGAGAACATAGGCAAAACACTCTCTGACATACATCACAGCATGATCCTCTATGACCCACCTCCCAGAATATTGGAAATAAAAGCAAAAATAAACAAATGGGACCTAATTAAACTTAAAAGCTTCTGCACATCAAAGGAAACTATTAGCAAGGTGAAAAGACAGCCTTCAGAATGGGAGAAAATAATAGCAAATGAAGCAACCGACAAACAACTAATCTCAAAAATATACAAGCAACTCCTACAGCTCAACTCCAGAAAAATAAATGACCCAATCAAAAAATGGGCCAAAGATCTAAATAGACATTTCTCCAAAGAAGACATACAGATGGCTAACAAACACATGAAAAGATGCTCAACATCACTCATTATCAGAGAAATGCAAATCAAAACCACTATGAGGTACCATTTCACACCAGTCAGAATGGCTGCGATCCAAAAGTCTACAAATAATAAATGCTGGAGAGGGTGTGGAGAAAAGGGAACCCTCTTACACTGTTGGTGGGAATGCAAACTAGTACAGCCACTATGGAGAACAGTGTGGAGATTCCTTAAAAAACTGGAAATAGAACTGCCTTATGATCCAGCAATCCCACTGCTGGGCATACACACTGAGGAAACCAGAAGGGAAAGAGACACGTGTACCCCAATGTTCATCACAGCACTGTTTATAATAGCCAGGACATGGAAGCAACCTAGGTGTCCATCAGCAGATGAATGGATAAGAAAGCTGTGGTACATATACACAATGGAGTATTACTCAGCCATTAAAAAGAATACATTTGAATCAGTTCTAAAGAGGTGGATGAAACTGGAGCCTATTATACAGAGTGAAGTAAGCCAGAAGGAAAAACATAAATACAGTATACTAACGCATATATATGGAATTTAGAAAGATGGTAACGATAACCGTGTATACGAGACAGCAAAAGAGACACTGATGTACAGAACAGTCTTATGGACTCTGTGGGAGAGGGAGAGGGTGGGAAGATTTGGGAGAATGGCATTGAAACATGTGAAATGTCATGTATGAAACGATTTTTATTTAAAATTTAATAAAAAAAAACAAAACAAAACAAAAACAAAAACAAAAACAAAACAAAAACGGACACTAGCAATTGTGTTGGTGAGGGTGTGGAGACACTGGAACCCTGTACACTGCTGGCGGGAATGGAAAACGGTGCAGCCGCTGTGGAAACCAGTGTGGCAGTCCCTCAAAAAATGAACACTAGAACTATTATATGATCCGACAATTCCACTTCTGGGTGTGCACACACAGGATGTGAAGGCAAGCATGTAAAGCAGGTATTTGTACACCCATATTTATAGCAGCACTTTTCATGCTAATCAAAAGGTGTAAGTGTGTCCATGAATAAATGAACGGATAAACAAAACATGGTGTAAACATACAACAGAATAGCATTCAGCCATCAAAAGGAAGGACATTCTGACACATGCTGCAGCGTGCAGTGGGAAAGAATCTGCCTGCCAAGGCAGGAAAGGCAAGAGACTCAGGTTCTATCCCTGGGACAGGAAGATCTCCTGGAGAAGGAAATGGCAACCCACTCCAGTATTCTTGCTTGGAAAATTCCATGGACAGAGGAGCCTGGCGGGCTACAGTCCATGGGATCGCAGAGTCGGACACAACTGAGCACAATGCTCGCGCGCGCGCGCACACACACACACACACAGGAAAGGAGGACCCAGAGGACATTATGCTAAGTGAAATAAGCTGGTCACAAAAGGACAAACCCTGTATGAGTTCACTCACATGAGGTACCTAGAGCAGTGAAGGCAGAAAGCAGAATGGTGGTTGCCAGGGACTGAGGAAGAGAGGAGAAGGGGGGAGTTAGTGTTTAATGGGGATAGAGTTTCAGTTTTACAAGAAGGAAAAGAGTTCTGGAGACCGATGGTAGTGATGGCTACACAGCGATGGAATGTACGTATGGCCCCTGAACTCGTACACTTAAAAATGGTTAAAATGAGACATTTTGTCATGTATGCTTTGCTGCTGCTAAGTCACGTCAGTCGTGTCTGACTCTATGCAACCCCATAGACGAAAGCCCACCATGCTCCTCTGTCCCCGGGATTCTCCAGGCAAGAACACTGGAGTGGGTTGCCATTTCCTTCTCCAATGCATGAAAGTGAACAGTGAAAGTGAAGTCGCTCAGTCGTATCTGACTATTCAAGACCCCATGGACTGCAGTCCACCAGGCTCCCCAGTCCATGGGATTTTCCAGGCAAGAGTACTGGAGTGGGGTGCCGTTGCCTTCTCCGTATATATGCTTTACCAGATGAAAAAGAAAACTTTTGGAAAAAAGGAATGAGAAAAAAAATTTTAAAGTGAACTAAAACAAATCTCTACATAACAAACCTCAGAATGTTTATTATAATTATGATAAGAATTATCCTGAATAATAGTCTGCTGCTGCTAAGTCGCTTCAGTCGTGTCCGACTCTGTGCGACCCCATAGACGGCAGCCCACCAGGCTCCCCCGTCCCTGGGATTCTCCAGGCAAGAACACTGGAGTGGGTTGCCATTTCCTTCTCCAATGCATGAAAGGGAAAAGTGAAAGTGAAGTCGCTCAGTCATGTCCGACTCTTAAAGACCCCATGGACTGCAGGGCACCAGGCTCCTCCATCCATGGGATTTTCCAGGCAAGAGTACTGGAGTGGGGTGCCATTGCCTTCTCTGGAATAATAGTCTAGTTTTTGAAAAAAAATTGGGGCTGATGACACTTTGAATTTCTGGACCTAAGAGAACAGATTACAAGCCATGGCCCTTCTTTGGTTCACATGCCAAGCTAAAGAGGTGATTAGCAGGCTTAAACTACTGATTGTTAATCAGAAAGTCTAAACAAAAAAAAAAATCATTCTTTGTCAAAGAGAACAGGAGCAAGGGGCCAATAAACTCAGGGGTTATACAATAAAAGCTGGATTATACCAGGTAACCAGGCCTTTCCATCTCCTCAGCGCTGTATTCTTGCCTGTGAACATGTTCTCTCCCAAAGCCTGGATTTTCATGATGTCATCGGGCTATTGCATTGCACTGATAACACATCACTCAGCATGGTGTGGCCCCTCACAAAGGTGGGCGGCACCCCTGACTGCAAATGGGGATGCTCGGGGTGACAGACCTTCTTCTCGGATGATGAACAATCGGATCTAAGTTGTTCCCATACACTTTGCTCTCCCGCCCACACAATCCTGCTTTTCTTTCTCTTTCTCTCGAGTGAGCAAGGCTACCAGGACGCTGGGAGAACTGGATTCTTTCTGAAAAGTTCTCTGTGCTCACCTTTCCAAACAGCTGTAGAACCCAGGAGGGCAGGGAGCAAAGAGGGAGATAGGAGAGGAGGTGCTGGGAGGCGGAGGGTACCTGGGAAGTGACAGGGAGCACGTGGCCTGTGGGTCATCATGACCTGGCTGCTGGCTCCTCCAGCCACAGATGCAGGTCTCTCATCCTCACTGCCCTACCAGTTAGGGTCTATGGGATCTGACTGCCTGTGGACTCTAGGAAGGAGGCAAGGAGTCTAGCCACTGCTCCCTGGAGAGTGTGAGAGCTTAACTAATCCTCTAACCAGGACGTGTACACAAGATGCTCTGAGAAATGGTGGAGAAATGGTCAGTGATGTTACATCCCCAAGCACCAGGGACCTCTATGCGACAACCACGCAGCAAGACAAGCACCTGGGGCTGCACAGTCACAACGCCTGTATTAAAATCCAACTCTCTCACCAACTTGCTGTGTGACCTTGATAAATTCCCTAGCCTCTCTGGGCCTTAGCTGCCTCCTCTGGACGGGAGACACAAGTCAATCAGTAAAATTCCTTAGTAAATGGCAGCCGTCACAACCTCCAGCTGGGGTGGCAGGTGGAGCAATTGCTGTAGCATCAAACAAGATTTTTGAACTTGTATCATTTTTTGAATGTGAACAAACAGTAACATCATCCTGTCTTCTTCCTGGAAGCTATCCAAGTGTAATCTGAGGAGATGAGAAGAGATAGAGAGGGGATTCAGAAATAAATCCTTCTGGACTTCCTTGGTGGTCCAGTGGCTAAGACTCTGTGCTCCCAATGCAGGGGGGCTGGGTTCGATCCATGCTCAGGGAACTAGATCCCACATACTGCAACTGAGTCCGCATACCTTGACAAAAGATTCCTCATGCCACAAGGGAGACAGAAGATCCTGCATGCCGCAATTAAGACCCAGTGCAGCCAAATACATAAATAACATTTTTTTTAAAGTATGAAAGAAATTCAGTAACGACCTAAAAATCCTATCATACAGATGCCCTCATGGAATTTCAGTGTCGACTTAAGAAAATATTTACCACCTAAAAGTTGAGAGTTATGTTTTAGTCAGTGGGAATTTTTAGGACTTCAAGCCCGGAGGACAACATCTCAAGTAACCCTGAGAGAACTCTGCATGAGATGAGGAGAGAAGCCAGGTTATAGAGAAGCTCTATGAACAGGCAGTCTGAACGTTTTAAGATTACTGTTAACTAAAGTAAACCAGATAACCCAGATTAAGGAATTTAGTGCTTTTCTACACAAGGGAAGATGCAAGAATCTGGGCTGAGGGGCACATGAAACCATTCCTTTGATGTGCATCTCAGCTATCTGGGGCCAGTATCTTGTATTTTTCACATCCTGAGCTTCCTTGGGGCTCACCAAAGGGAATGGCTCTAGTCTGATGGCTGCCAGATGGCAGATATTCTTTTCCTTTCTGTGTCCCCTTAGGGCTCAACTGGAGAAGGCGATGGCACCCCACTCCAGTACTCTTGCCTGGCAAATCCCATGGATGGAGGAGCCTGGTGGGCTGCAGTCCAATGGGTCGCGAAGAGTCAGACACGACTGAGCAACTTCACTTTCACTTTTCATGTTCATGCGTTGGGGAAGGAAATGGCAACCCACTCCAATGTTCTTGCCTGGAGAATCCCAGGGACTGGGGGGCCTGGTGGGCTGCCGTCTATGGGGTCGCACAGAGTCGGACACGACTGAAGTGACTTAGCAGCAGCGGTAGGGCTCAACGGCTCACACTGGAGGGAGGCAATTGCTGACGACTGGACATCCTTGTTGACTGATACGGCAGAAAATAAATACTCCATGTCTCATCGGCAACTGTCTGAAGGATTCCGAGAGCCCACACTTAACAGTGGGTGCTCCCCCTCAGCTGCTCTGCCCAGTCACCTACAATTCAGCCAATCCTTTCTCTTCAAAGAAACAAAGAAAGTTCTGACTGGACTGCGGTGACATGTTAACCAGTCAGTCTGCCTCCAGGGCTGAGGTCCTCTGTGGTCACAGCCGTCTGGGCTGACCCTAGAGTCTCACCAGGCCAGGTCTTTTTCCAAAGCCACCCTGTTCCCTCCCTACCCCACACATACACAGAGAGGCAGAGATCAGAGGAGGTGCCCTGGACTGGTAAAGCAGGTTTTCGTGGTGCTCAAGTTGTTAAGAATAAGGAAATGCATTTTGTTTTTCAGAGTGAGGAGATGGGCCACATTCTTCAGCTCACAGGCGCCCGGCTCTCCCTTCACTGACTCTGTGAAGGCAGCCGGCCACGGGCTTCTCCCATCTTTGTGCGATTTCTGCTGGGTCGACATTTCCCAGTTTGGCAAATGGCAATTTGGAGCCTCACACTGAAAACGGTGGTAGTGATCTCTGAGAAAGGCTGGGGGAAACTGACTCTTGGGTGTTTCATGGTCTGATAGCTCTATTCTTTGACCCGCCCTGCCTGACAAGGCGAGGGGGTGTTGAACGTTCTAGAGGTCTGGGCTTTGGGGTCAGGCTTAGGGCTGGCAAACCATCCTTGAGTCGCTTTTCTTCTGCATCATGCCCCTCCCTTTTTTTATCTGCTGGAGTTTTTCTAAAATGTAGCTAGGCTTCCACGGGGGTCACCTCAGGCCCACACGGGTGGGCTGTGCCCCAGGCCAGCCAGAACCCTGGACTCTCCTTGGGTCCAACACTTGTTCTCCGGCTTCAAAACTTAACCGAGGACTTCAGATCCACTGAGAGGAGAATCGGAATATGGGAGCTTACTATTGGGAAGCGTTGACTTCACCCTCTGCTCTGTGGCTTCATCAGTCCCTCTCAGCTGCCTTCACGTATATTCAGGCATTTATTAGTCCTAATTATGTACACAGCTTTGTGTTGAGCCTGGGGAGATTTGACGGGATGCTTTAAGATTCAGTGGAGAACACAGATATGAAAAAAACGACACCGATGTGGCAAGAGCCGTGTTAGAAGCGGGGCACAATGGCCCCCCTACATGATCTGGGACAAAGATAGCAAGGCGGGCTCCCAGGAAGAGGTGACCTTGCATCTGGGTGTAGCAGAACAGGAAGGGAGCCCCACCAGCAGGCAGAGACAGGACCTGGTTTATGCAAAGGAAAGAAAGTGCCTCACGGGCGGTGGGAGGAGAGGTTTTCAAGTTTTCAAGTTTAAGGTGGATTAGAATTGGCTGGGGATCCTAGTAAGAATGCA
This sequence comes from Bos indicus x Bos taurus, assembly GCF_003369695.1. Taxonomy (NCBI): domain Eukaryota; kingdom Metazoa; phylum Chordata; class Mammalia; order Artiodactyla; family Bovidae; genus Bos; species Bos indicus x Bos taurus. The sequence goes on from NC_040082.1 coordinate 30,306,077, forward strand.
AATTTTGGGAAACCTCACTGAGATTCGAATTCAGTTGTTTTCAGGTGGGGGCCCAGGAATCTGGGTTTTATAAGCTTCACAGGGGAGTAAGGCAGGGAGATCTGTGGACCACACTCTGAGAAACTCTGCTTTGAAGGAATGCCGCATCCATGGCTTTGATGGGATATTGGTTCATTTTTCTGGAATGTCCCCAAAGGGACTTTGGACAGCTCACTAATGACTCGTTCTTCAGTCATCTTACACAGACACACAGACAACATCCAACAAACTGGAAACGAATGCAGGGAGGGCGTCAGGGGCCTCGCTCCCCTGGAGGCACTGGCACTGTGCTCCCAGGATGCTGGTGGGTGGTTCTCTCAGGAATGCGTCGGGGCAAGGTCCACGCTTAGGCAGGAACGCTGTTCACAGGTGAAGCTGGGTCAGGGAGCAGCAATGGGAAAGCCCTCTGGGATCCTGCCACACCTCCCCGCCACTCTCCTGCCAGGAAGGTGAGGCCTTGTACAGACTTCTCTGCAGCCTTAGGCTGGCTCCCTGCCCCTTCCACCCCCGGGGGCCCCTCAAGGAGACTGCCTTCTCCAGCCCCAGCACCACCCTGCTCAGGCTGCCCCCGGCTGGGACCAGGGCTGCACCGGGCGGGTCAGGGGGTGGGGGGAATGTGTGTGGAGCGACTGATGGACCCTGGCTCAGTTGGCCCCCAGTTTTGGCCATCGGCACTGTTTCTGCTAGTCCCCACATGGCAGTATCTTGCCCTGTTCAAAGACAGTTCCAGGGACAGAGTTGCATGGAACCTGCTGTTTATTTTGCTGGCTCATGCCCCTGCCTGGGAAGCTTCTCTGGGACCCAGACCTCCTTGCCTTGCTCTTGCCACTGTTGTCTAAGGACTGGAATCCTGCCTCTGGTTTCTGCCAGGTGCCTGCCAGGCCACCTCCTCATTCCTTGTTACAGCCAAGGGACACTGCCCCTGCCACCAAAGTTCCCATCTTCTGACTGTCTCTTGCCCCCTGGGGGCCACAGTGGTGGACTGCCCTGTAGCCTGCATCGGATCTGACCTCTGACCCTGCTGGTGGGCATGCAGCAGGCTCAAGACCTTTTCTCAAGGCCTTTTCTCAGCAGGTGTGATCCTCTTTCCACTGAGACCTCCCCCACCCCCATTTCCGGATCCAGCTTCAATCCCTTATCCCAAGTGGAATTCTAGGAACAGGTTGAGAAGCTCCCGGTCCTTGGTAGTGTTTATACCTAGATGTGAGAACCCACTGCTTACTGATACTACCTGCTATCTGTGTCTGGAGGCAGAGTCAGCTACAGAACAAAAGAATAAAACAGGGCTATGCAAACATCAGTCGTGTTGACTGGCCAGTGCTACTCAAACATTAACCTGCGAAAGGACCACTGGGGATCTTGTCAAAATGCAGTCTCAGGGGTCTGAGGTGGAGCCTGAGAGTCTGTGTTTCTAACCAGCTCCCAGGAGATGCTGGTGTGCTGGTCCACAGTCCCCACTTCCAGGAGCACAAGTCAGGGTCACGCTAATGAATGGGAACTTGTCATAAGGGAGATGAGGCCAAAAGTGGGGCTCAGAATCGAGCATGTGCTCAGAGAGTAACCACTGGGTCCCCAAACTGCCACAGCATTCCAAAACATGGACTCTGGGGGTTCTGAGAAAGCACAGCCTCCAGGCGCCAGCTACCCACAGCCTCACCTGAGTGGCCAGCTCCCGTGGGGGTACATGACCCCTGAGCCCTGATGCAGTTCCCTGTAACCAGATGAGTCCAGTTCAAGGCCGGCTCTGTCATCTTTCCAAATGAGTGTCTCGCAAGAATCTCAACTGGGGACACAGAGTTAGCTGCGGTTGCTGAGGTGGAGAATTACGAGACTGGCTGGCGCTGCAAAGGTCAGATGGGTCACCTGCAAGCAAATGCTGTGATGATGTCATGACTGTTAGCATTCTTAAGTAATTATTCCGGGCCTTGCCCTGGGCTGTGTGTCCTAAATAAGAGAATCTGTCCTGTAATTCTCACAATAACCCTCACAACGAATGGCAATCTAGTAGCATGAGCTCTGGGGCCAGAGAGCCTGAGTTTGAATCTTAGCTTCTCGACTTTCTAGCTGTGTGACCTCGGGCAAATTACTTATCCTCTCTGTGCCAGTAATAGTACCTCCCTCAGAAAGTTAGTGTGATAGTTAATTGAGCTAATAAATGTAAAGCACTTGGAGCGGGGCTTGGCACTCAATAAAATCTGGGCTATTATTTTACTCCCCTTAGCCTTATTTGTATAGAGGAAACTGAGGCTCACAGAGATTAAGTAGCTTGCCTGGGGGTCACACAGCAAGTTCGAAGCAGAACTAATTCATAACGTGGTTTATGAATGTATGAACAAACTTTAGATTTGTATAGTCTGTATAAAGGTTTCAGGAGGTAGCAGAAACCATAACTCTGGGGGTGGGTAGGGGGTTGGGGTTGCGACAGGAGGGAATAGAGGGGCATGTATGGAGACACTGTTTTTCACGGACTCCAGCTATAGCTCCCGCCAGTCCGGTGGTGGGGGTTGCTATGACCTTCCTTAAATTCCAGCAAAACCTCTAATCTCACAGTAGCCTCTTTCTTGGAGCCATGTCATGTGGGCCTCTACTGCTTTTGACCAGAACAGGCCTGACTTAAAGTAGATTCCTTTCAGCAGAGCAGCGGGGGGAGATGGCACCTGATGAAGGCTTCATGAAGCAAGTGGTGTCCCAAGTGGAAAGTGAGGGAGGTGGCCCTTCAAAGGACAAGGTGGGCATGGTTTCAATGGCCACCAGTGGGTGTGGCCTGTGAGGAGATGGGGTTTCAATAGACACAGGTGGGGGTGGCTTTGATGGACCCCAGTGGGCAAAGCCATTGGTTGAGTCGGAGACTGAATTCAACTTTAGATCCGTGGTAGTTTGAAGTGCTTGTCTGGGCAGAGAAGTGATATCCAGCAGGAAACTGAGCACCTGAGGTTTCACTGCACAGGAGGTGGTTGAAGGCTTGGGGGACACAGGCCACCACTAGGGAGAAGCTAAGGGATGGGAAAGACCACCAATAAAGGCAGAAGTTGGCGACACTGCTAGATGCTACAGGGAGGTCAAGGAAGATGCCATGCGTGTCACCTGGTGACACTTCTGGAACTTTGGTCAGACCGAAGACTTACTCTTGGAAAGAGAACACCTGAGCACTAGAAACATCCATAGATGCCTGAAGAAAGGAGGAGATGTTTTGGATGTGAGGTCCCAGAAGTAGGCCAGGTTATGGGGAGAGGCTGAAGGGATCTAGTCCTGGTTGAGTCTCTGGAATGACTTGGGACAAGTCTATTGATCATCGCTTCTTAAACTTAGAATGGTATCAAAGGTCCATCAACAGAGGAATAAAGAAAATGTGATATACATGTCCAATGGATTACCACTCAGCCATAAAAAAGAATGAAATCTTGCTATATGCAGCAACATGCATAGACTGTGAGGGCCTTATGCTAAGTGAAATAAGTCAGACAGAGAAAGAATGATGATGTCACTCACATGTGAAATCTAAAAAAATACTACAAACTAGTGAATAAAACCAAAAAGAAGCAGACTCGCAGATATTGAGAATAAACTAGTAGTTACCAGTGGGGGAGAGGGAAGAGGAGAGGGACAATGTAGGAGGCGAGGGTTATTAGGGGACCATATGAAATCACATGTGTGAAACTTCTGCAAACTGTAAAGTGCTATAGAATTGAAAGAATCTTTCATTCAAAAAAAAAAAAGAAAGAAAAACACCTCTTGTTGCCACTACAGTGAGTGCCATGCTCTTTGGACTAGAATTAAGAAAACTCAGTTGAAGAGGTTGCGTGGTTATCATAGACGAATAGTGATCCATCTTTCTTTCTTTCTTTTTTTTTTTTACTTAAAGCTAAAAGCAAACAGTTTTTCTGACTACACAACTTTTAAATTCTATAACTTGACGTGTGGTGTCATTTACAAGGGCTATTATTTTTGAACACAGCGTCCTCTTTATTTTCCCGATCTGTAAGGATTTGGTTCATGTTCTCATTATGTGTCTATAAGCTTCATGAGGAATGACGTCTGTCTTTGGTCACTGCTGTACCTACTTCTTAGCACCATTCTCACCAGGAATGAAACACACCAAGGTAATACATTCTTTGCTCTCAATTCTAGCCAACATGCAAGAGAAGTGGAAGGTAATTGAAGCATGGCTGGAGCCACTTCAGACCTGAGATGACCCAACTGACTTCTAGGGAACCCCAAACATCCTGATGGATGTGCCACTGGGCAAGCGAGAATGCTGCAGTCCAAGCCCATGGGCCCTTCAGGCACCAAAGTGTCTGACGGGAATTTGATTCCTGATAAGTCTTTCACGCTGAAGTAACAAGAGATGGGGCTCCCTTGGGCACAACGGTCTGTGAGGAAGGTGAAGCAAAGATGCTGATCACCACCAGGGACAGGGGAGTGTGAGCTGAATCTTGATGCAAACATGTCAAGTGATGGTAACACCTGGTGTAAGAACTGCAGAGGTCCCACTTGGACAATAAGCATTTGGGGGGACTTCTCTGATGGTCCAGTGGCTAAGACTCCATGCTCCCAATTCAGAGGGCCCAAGTTTGATCCCTAGTCAGGGAACTAGATCCCACATGCCACAACTAAGACGTGGCATAGCCAAATATATAAATAAATATTTTTAAAAAGAAATGAGAGTTTAGGGGTTGATATAAAAATGTTCTCAGGCTGATGACCATTTCAATGGGCTGCATCTACCCATACTCAGAAGGCTCTTCAAACCTGGACAGATTTTGCCAGCAACCACCCACAAAATACCTTACAGCATTCTGGCTACAAATGTTCGGCCAGTAGTTTCCAGACTTCAAGGGGCAGCAGAGTCCCCTGGGATGCTCCTTGAAAGACAGCTCGCAGGGCTCCCAACCACCCTCCCCCCAACCAGAGTGTCTGATCAGTAGGTCCAAGATGGGACAAGAGAGTCTGCAGGTCTAACAAGTTCCCAGGTGAAGCTGATGTCCTGCTTGGGGACCACATTTGAGAACCACTCAGGCCTGGGCAGAGTACATCATGAGAAACGCTGGGCTGGAGGAAGCACAAGCTGGAATCAAGGTTGCCGAGAGAAATATCAATAACCTCAGATATGCAGATGACACCACCCTCATGGCAGAAAGTGAAGAAGAACTAAAGAGTCTCTTGATGAAAGTGAAAGAGTAGAGTGAAAAAGTTGGCTTAAAGCTCAACATTCAGAAAACTAAGATCATGGCATCCGGTCCCATCACTTCATGGGAAATAGATGGGGAAACAGTGGCTGACTTTATTTTTCTGGGCTCCAAAATCACTGCAGATGGTGATTGCAGCCATGGAATTAAAAGATGCTTACTCCTTAGAAGCAAAGTTATGACCAACCTAGACAGCATATTAAAAAGCAGAGACATTACTTTGTCAACAAAGGTCCATCTAGTCAAGGCTATGGTTTTCCAGTGGTCATGTATGGATGGATGTGAGAGCTGGACTATAAAGAAAGCTGAGCGCCAAAGAATTAATGCTATTGAACTGTGGTGTTGGAGAAGACTCTTGAGAGTCCCTTGGACTGCAAGGAGATCCAACCAGTCCATCCTAAAGGAGATCAGTCCTGGGTGTTCATTGAAAGGACTGATGTTGAAGCTGAAACCCAATACTTTGGCCACCTGATGCAAAGAGCTGACTCATCTGAAAAGACACTGATGCTGGGAAAGATTGAAGGCAGGAGGAGAAGGGGACAACAGAGGATGAGGTGGTTGGATGGCATCACCGACTTGATGGACATGGGTTTGGGTGGACTCTGGGAGTTGGTGATGGACAGGGAGGCCTAGTGTGCTGCGGTTCATGGGGTCGCAAAGAGTTGGACACAACTGAGTGACTGATCTGAACTGACTGACAGGCCTGGTGACCAATAAGGAAGCTGAAGAAACACCCAGGGTCCTCCACTAGCAGCTGGCAAATATTTGTTTCATATCAATAGTAGGAATAAACTACTTTGAAATGTTTTGAAATGTTTTGAGCTATTAAGATACCCCTCCCAGTCTTTGTTGACCAGGAAGATGTGTATATGCTTAAGTATGATCCGTTTTTTTCCAGAGAAATGAGAAATGGCTTATGTCCAAAAAAATTATGGTGCTCAAAATACATGAACTGAGCAGAAACTACCAAAGTATAGATAAAGCTAGCAAGGAGACCTTAATCACTGCACTTAGAACTATACGGACAGTGACCTTAAATTTGATTCTGACCAAGCCTACGAGGTAGGTTCTAATGTATTCCCATCTTGTCAATGAAGAAACTGAGCCTCAGGAGGCTTTAAGGGGCTTAACCAAGATTGGCCAACTAGCCAGTGAGAAGGGGGAGATGCACAGTCCAAGTCATGGTCAAGGGGAAGAGCCATGGACAAGGCCTCCCTCGAGGATTCTGTTGGGGGGTGGACTTTGCCTCTTCCCCGCCCCTGGACTTCCTAGACTTGGGATAGGAGAGCTGCTTGGCACAGGTACCCTGGCTCAGCAGGGAGGAACAGAGAAGACTGTTCCCTCTGCTCCTCTCTGTGACCATGGATACGTGACTCCACACATTCTCGGATAAAGAAAATGTCCTCCCTGGATCTGCTCAGCCCTCTTGCTTCCCTGTACTGTATTTCACAATGCAGGAGAAAACCCTACTGGACTGTGCCACCACTGAGGCTTCGGGTTAGCAAAAGAACCAGAACAAAACTGCTCGTAGCATCATAGGGATGCAGGTAAACAGGGCTTGCTCCTGAAGTCACTTCCTTTAGCCCACTTAGCATAAAAAGGAGGGCCAAGCTACCTCATCTGCCTTCTTCGGTTCCCTGTTTGTGAAACACGGATTGAGATGGTGCTCCCCTACTCTCCCTACTTCCAGGTTACTGTTGAGGAGTCAATAAATCAACTGTTTGTGGTATGCAAAGCACAGACACAAACCAGCAGTATCGCCTATTGGAAACTCAAATTTCCGGGCCCCTCAGCAGCAGTAAAGAATCCGCCTGCAATGCAGAAGACGCAGGTTTGATCCCTGGGTCAGGAAGACTCTCGGAGAAGGAAATGGCAACCCACTCCAGTATTCTTGTCTGAGAAGTCCCATGGACAGAGGAGCCTGGCGGGATATAGTCCATGGGGTCGCAAAAGAGTCAAACACGACCTAGTGACTAAACAACTGACTCAAACTAGGGGCAGCGGTGGGAGCGTACAGGTGGGACTGGGGTTCACAGGTCCTCGAGGTGATTCTGATGCTTCCCCAAGTATGACGATCACTGCTGTAGAATGTAAACTCCATGAGGACAGGATTTTTGTGGCTTGCTGCTGCTGCCGCTAAGTCTCTTCCGTCATATTTGACTCTGTGCGACCCCATAGATGGCAGCCCACCAGGCTCCCCCGTGCCTGGGATTCTCAAGGCAAGAACACTGGAGCGGGTTGCCATTTCCTTCTCCAAGGCATGAAAGTGAAAAGTGAAAGGGAAGTCGCTCAGTCGTATCCGACTCTTAGCGACCCCATGGACTGCAGCCTACCAGGCTCCTCCATCCATGGGATTTTCCAGGCAAGAGTACTCACTGCTAAATCCCCAGTGCTGGAACAATGTCCAGCATATTTCAGATACTCTATCCATTTACAGGCGCTCCATAAATATTTTTAAACTGAGTCCAGATGACACAGGAGAGAAAAAAAAAAAACAAGGTTCAGAGAGCCTGGGATTTCTATTTGCACAGATTGATGACAGTTTCTCACTAATGTGTAGTAAATGTTATGAGCTGGACACGGTCTTGTGTTACCCTTGCATTCCTAGCACTTAGCCAGGTGACCAGCTCATCCTCATTGGCTCTGGGTAACACCCTATCTACGGAAGGTACAAAGGTGTCTCAGATCCAAATCTAAGCTCACACCGCAACTACCAACTGGTGTCTAAGACACGGTCATCCCTCCATCTTCCTGAGATGGGTCAAACTGTAGCAAATACCAAGCCCCTGGTCATAATGTAATTTGCCTGTTTAACTGTTTGCCCATCTCCCTCACCCGAGGGTACACCCCATTGTAGCAGGGACTTTGCTCTGATCCTCGGCTAGGGCAACGGAGCCAGAAGCCCAGCAGGCACTCAATAAATACCTGCTGAATGAATGGCCAACCCCAGGCTGGGTGGGACGAGATAAATACTAATGCCCTTCTGTGCTACCTCCACGCTAAAATCAGCAGGTTCTCAAATGGCTCGTCAGCAGGGCACGGGGAAGCCCCAGTGAAGGACCAGGATATCAAAGCAGTTATCAACGAATTCCAGAGACGTGCCCCCACTTCCCACTCCAGTTCCCACAGCAGCCACTTTCACTCAGCCATGACCACTGCAATTCATTACCCTTGCCTCACACACCGCCCTGGTGCCAGCTCCCTGGCAAGAGTCACTTCACTCCAGAAATTCCAAAGAAGGGCTTGCCTCTGATAAGACCAGGGGGAAAAGAATTTATTGGTTTATTTATACAGTGAGTGCCCCAAGGTGGTTTGCAAACTCTGATGTCAAGGTGGCTCAAGTGAACCCTGGTTCAGCAGGAAGAAACTTGACTTGGAAAGGAGGCGACAATGGTTCTTGTTCCTCTACCAAGGCAAAGAAGGGTAAACTCGCCTAACTAGTCCCAGCTCCCATGTGAAAATCGTGTGTAGCAGGCACTGGGTAAGATCCGCCTTTCCTCTCCCCACAACCCTCAGGGGGTTGGTAAGCCCTCCTTATGAACGTGAAGTTACTCAGTCGTGTCCGACTCTTTTCAACCCCATGGACTGTAGCCTACCAGGCTCCTCTGTCCATGGGATTTTCCAGGCAATAGTACTGGAGTGGATTGCCATTTCCTTCTCCAAGGGATCTTCCCAACCCAGAGATCAAACCCGGGTCTCCTGCATCGTAGACAGATGTGGGAGACCCGGATCTGTCTGAGCCACCCGGGAAGTCGTGCCCTCCTTACCTGTGCTTTAAACAATTGAGAAGGGCTTTGTTCAAGGTGACCTACTACCTGGAAATGACAAAGGCAGGACTTGACTTGATAGCCTCTGGAGATCCTTATGGAGACCTTTTCCACTGCAGGGAACTGTGTGATATATCAAACCAGCATTGGGCTGGAGCCACACAAACATTTTCCTCCATAGTGAACAAGGTATATATGCTAACAGGTGTGTTATCTCTGTAGTTAAAAAGCTCCCTTTCCTTTGCTCTCCTCCCCTCTTCCCCTCCTCTCTCCAAATGCACTGAGAAGGTTGCAGTGGTGCAAAGATTAAGGCTCTGTAATCAGACAGACCTAGATTCAGATTCCAACTCTCCCCCTTTCTACCCATGCAACCTTGAATTTGTCCCTTGGCCATTCTTAACCCCAGTTTCCCCATTAAGTCAGAAAAATACTATGCGCAAAAGACTGTGCTTGGCACATGCCAGGTACTAGATAAAGATGACTAAATATAACCATTATCATTGTGATCACCAGGGGCCGGTTATGATACAAATGCACGTGGAAGAAATTCCTGGACTACACAGTGCCACGCTCACAGAGCCCTAACTATCCAAGAAAAGCCACGACAGATGCAGGATCAGAAGGCTGTCCCAGGGTCATCTCATCCTAACAGCCACCTGATGCCTGGATCTTGACATTTTATCCTCCCTAGTCAGGCACCAGTCAGTGGATCCTAAGGGCAGCCCAGAGACAAACCGAAAAAGTAACTGCCACTGGGTGAGGAGGAAGCCAGCTTGGGGACAGCCGGGCTGCCATCAAACCGGGCCCGGCAACAGCAGGCAGCCGGCTGGGGAAAGTCAGCAGCTGCCGCTGGCCTGGTGTCTTGGCTGCCAGAGAGTGATGAATGGAGCAGGGGAAGAAAAAAAGCCAACAAAGGTATCCCTAATCTTGATGCAGCTTCATTTTTTTTTTTCCTGGCCGACCATTGAAGGAGAATTTAAGCCTTAGTCCTTTTTCTTTGGCAGACATTTGAAACTGAAAGATCCCGTTTCTTTGCAATGGTGAGATGTCATGGGTAGAAGCATGGAAGAAGCGATGGGGGCGGGGGTGGTGGTGCAGGGACGTAACCCACTGCACTGGTCCTTTTTTCCGCCCCCTCTCTGCTCTCTTCTCCACCCCCTCTCCTTGGTCCAGCATCTTTGTAGAATTTTCTATGTTCTTCCCACACAACAGTGAATGCCCCCCCACCCCCTCACCCGGCCCCGTTATTTTGGCAGGAGCTTTGCTGCTCAGGAGCCAGAGGCTTAATGGCCCGCTGGTGAAGGTTAAATAACAAAACGCCACTGTATCCAGTTTCTGAGTTTTCTCTTCTTTTATCTCAGTCTGAAACAGGGATCCAGAACAGCTGAGAAGCTTGTCAGCAGCAGCAACCAGAGCCTCTAGCTGTTCCACCTAAGGGTGTGCGGCTGGCTGGCTGGACCCTCTGTGCTGGGAGAGGCAGGGCATGTATTTTTTACCCGGACTCAGCCCCTATCCAGCCCTCTGCCCTGTCCAAGCGGAAGCACAAGGAGATGCTACCCAGGCCATTTCTCCAAGGGAAGGGGGCTTCTATTATCCTGGGCCCCTCACTGAGCTGGGGGCAGATCGTCATCACCTGAAGGCAGACATGGCCGGAGAGAGAGCTCCAGGTGCGCTCAGCATGGACAGGCGAATGCTGTAAAGTTGGCACCCCTGCAGATGCTGCCAAAACTTGACCGAGGGTTCTGCAGCAGCAGGCCGGCCACCTTCCAGCTCCCACTGATTCTAGCCTCGTCTCTCCTCCTGTGCACCTGAGCTTGGCGTTCCAACCTTCCCAGTAACTAAGGCAACCCGACTCTCTCCTCTTCAAAAAGGCTGTGTTGCAAGGCTCCCCGGGCTCCCAGGGGAGTGGGGAATCAGGTCAGTTTGTTGAGGCCAAAAGCAGGAGGGGCAATAACAGGAAGGAGCTGCCTTAGTGGTTACTAAGTCCCTGGCTGTTGGGAGCATTTACCCAAGCAATTTGGGAATGGCTTTGAACTCTCCACACACTGCATCCTTCAGAGTTTCCCTGCCTCTGTCTGTTCTCTCCCTCCCTCCCAGAGCTCTGGTTGGCTGGCGGCTCCCAGAGGGTAGCCTTTGTGCCCTCTGGTCTCCCAAGCCACCATGTGGATTTCACTGGCTTTTCTGATCAAGCCTCCTTGCCAGCATCTTTCCCTGAGATCCACAGCAGGCTGGCCTCATTTTAAGAGTGAATGGTAACTTTCCAGCCCAGTTTGTAGACAGGGCATCTGGAGTCCTAAAATGGCTACAATGAGGAGGGCATGGCAACCCCTCCAGCATTCCTGCCTGGAAAAATCCCCATGGACAGAGGAGCCTGGTGGGCTACAGCCCATGGGGTGTCAAAGAGTCGGACATGACTGAGCGACTAAGCACAGCACAATCCGGGTTTGGATTCAGTTGAACCACCTGGGCTCCAGTCCTGGGCGCATCACCTAGTGGTGGTGACCTTGAGCAAATATAAATTCATGACCTTTCTAAGTCTCTGTTTCCTCATCTGAGGATGGAGTAACACTATTTACCTTATATGGCTGGCAAAAGGATTAAGTGAGATCATAATATAAAACACTTTATGTGCAGCCCAGAGTACATATTAACATTTATTACTATTCATTTGTGGGTTCCAAAGCCTCTTACTTCTTCCTGTTAGCTAGATTAGTGCCTTTTAACCTTATTTCTTTCTTAATGAATGATATAAGATACTCCCGTGCACTGCAGATGCCCACGAGACGTGTAGATCATAAATTCAGGCCTTGGAAGGAGAAGAAAAGCCCTCTCATAATTGTAAAGGCCCAAACTAAAGGTATTAGTGGATCATTAAGAGCAGAAGCATGGAGAATAGAGGCTTTGGGTAAATTCCCTGGCAGGCTGGTTATAATTCCCGTTAAGAAAGCATGTCAGAATGTAAATTGGTGGAAAGTGACATTAGTCTGACAATAACCTTAAATCGATTGAAACTGATTATAAAAATAGTAGTGCACTTGCAATTGCTGTACTTTGCTCGACACATAACACATTCCTATGACGCGACTCACACATGGTTGTGACGCTATGAAAGAAACTTGCTGGCCATCAGCACAGCCAAAAAGGATTACAGAGGATAAACCACAAGCATAAAATACTCTCAAATTATTACAGTGGATGAGAAGAAACTGGGTCTGATTTTCAAGGAAAAGTTTACATATGAGAAAGAAGAAAGGAGACCTTTCCCTGGTAGCTCAGCTGGTAAAGAATCCGCCTGCAACGCAGGAGACCTTGGTTCAATTCCTGGGTCAGGAAGATCCCCTGGAAAAGGGGTACGCTACCTACTCCAGTCTTCTTGGGCTTCCCTTGTGGCTCAGCTGGTAAAGAATCCTCCTGCAATGCGGGAGACCTGGGTTCGATCCCTGGGTTGGAAAGATCCCCTGGAGAAGGGAAAGGCTACCCACTCCAGTATTCTGGCCTGGAGAATTCCATGGACTGTATAGTCCATGGGGTCACAAAGAGTCGGATACGACTTAGCGACTTTCACTTTTCACCAGAGACTCAGGTTGACATTTGCTGTGTGACCTGGGGCAAGACATAGGTTTCCGTTTCATCAAGTGAAATGAGAGGGCTAGACATGACCAGAAAGGTCCAAAGCAGTTGCAAACTGCTACAGAGCTGGAGGCTATTGATATTTCTCCCGGCAATCTTGATTCCAGGTTGTGCTTCATCCAGCCCAGAGTTTTGCATGATGTATTCTGCCTATAAGTTAAATAAGCAAGATAACAATATACAGCCTTGATGTACTCCTTTCCCGATTTGGAACCTCAGATATACAGATGACACCATCCTTAAGGCAGAAAACAAAGAGGAACTAAAGAGTCTCTGGATGAAAGTAAAAGAGGAGAGTGAAAAAGTTGGCTTAAAACTCAACATTCAGAAAACTAAGATCATGGCACCTAGTCCCATCACTTCATATCAAATAGATGGGGAAACAATGGAAACAGTGAGAGACTTTATTTTGGGGGGCTTCAAAATCACTGCAGATGGTGACTGCAGCCATGAAATTAAATGACGCTTACTCCTTGGAAGAAAAGCTATGACCAACCTAGACAGCATTTTAAAAAGTAGAGACATTACTTTACCAACAAAGGTCCATCTAGTCAAAGCTATGGTTTTTCCAGTGGTCATGTATGGATGTGAGAGTTGGACTATAAAGAAAGCTGAGCACCGAAGAATTGATGCTTTTGAACTGTTGGTGTTGGAGAAGACTCTTGAGAGTCCCTTGGACTGCAAGGAGATCAAACCAGTCCATCTTAAAGGAGATCAGTCCTGGGTGTTCATTGGAAGGACTGATGTTGAAGCTGAAACTCCAATACTTTGGCCACCTGATGCGACAAGCTGACTCATTTGAAAAGACCCTGATGCTGGGAAAGATTGAAGGTAGGAGGAGGGGACAACAGAGGATGAGATAATTGGATGGCATCACCAAATCGATGGACATGGGTTTGGGTGGACTCCAGGAGTTGGTAATGGACAGGGAAGCCTGGCGTGCTGCGGTTCACGGAGTCGCAAAGAGTCAGACACGACTGAGTGACTGAACTGAACTGAACAGAACTGGATGGAGACTTGGTCTCCATTTGACTTGAGTATTTTCTAGGTCAAAGTGTAGTCGCTTAGTCGGTCCGATCTTTGTGAACTCATTGATTGGGCTCCTCTGTCCATGGGGTTTCCCAGGCAAGAATACTGGAGTGGGTTGCCTTTCCCTTCTTCAAGGGATCTTCTCTACCCTGGAAGATCCTGCACTGCAGGCAGATTCTTTACTGACCTCCTTGTAAAAGCTACAAGATTTGACATTCCCAAGTGTCTACTGTTATATGAGGCTCTATGATAGTTTCCCTGCCCAATTTAACTTATTTCATGCTCAAAATGCCTCTTGACAGCTGATGTATATCATCCCATCCTAAAGAAGACAAAACTGAGGCTCAGAGAGAATACATAACTTGCCAAGGTCACTCAGATAATAAGCAGCAGATCAAAGATGTCAGGATTCAAAGACTCTTTTCATTTTCTTTTGTTTTTTATCTATTTGTTTATTTTTGTCCTGCCATGTGGCTTATGGGACCTTAGTTTCCCAACCAGGGATTGAACCCACAACCCCTGCAGTGGATGTGCAGAATCTTAACCACTGGACCACCAGGGAAGTCCCCTCTTCCCATTTTCTACACTGCTCTCTGAATAACTGTGGCCTGGCCACACCAGAATGGCAGCAGGTAAGTGAAATCATGCCTGTCCGGGCTCCATTCCCCAAGGCTGAATTCCTTAGGCAGTAGAGCAGAGGTTTTTGATTCTGCAAGGGATTCCAGGCAGCTGAGTGGTCAGGAATGTGGGTTCTGAGTCGACACGCCTGGCAATCACATCTCAGCTCCTCAGAAGCTGAGTGGTTTTCTCCGAACTTAGGCCCCCTAAGCCTCGAGGTTTCTCAGGTAGATAATCTACTCCCAGGGTTGTTAGGGGGATTAAAAGAAATCCTCCATGTAAAGTGCTCAGCAGACTGCCTGAATACAGTCAGTTCTCAATCATTACGTCTCAGCTAAACAGGAGGGCATACAGGTAGTCATGAGCAGTTTCTAAGCTAATCCATGGTAGGGGTTATGAATCTGGGGTCGGTGAACCCCCTGAGAAATGATGTGCCAAAAGCCCTGTTCATGCTTTTCTTCGAGAAACGTCCTTAACCTCTGTTGGAAGCTTCTGACCAGAAGGAGATTAAGATCTTTTGCCTGCTGTAAAGCCCAACATCTTACACTATGGATTGTTCCTGTAATAACAGGGTTGGCAAAAATTCCTCTTCATATCATGAGAGAAGTTGCTGGGTTCTCTCAACAAGGCCTGCTAGCCACGTGGGCCTCCAGCACTGATCACACAGACACAGAAACTGTTCCCACAGAGCTCCCAGGTGAAGAAAGTCTGAACACAGTCCCCCTCCCTTCCCCCCACACACCAAGGAGCAGGAATTAGGCTTCAGGAACGTTCTCTGGCAGGGCCAGTTCCAACAATCCATTCTTCCTCAGAGAACAATCAGTGCGTTTGTTGTTGCATACCACTAAGTTAAATACACCCAGAGTGCTGGCCCTTGGCTAGAAGCTTCCAGAAGAATTTGGGGTTATTCTGCTGAAGGGGTACTGCTCCATGGCCAGATGGACAGCACCTGATTCCCCACAGACCTGGCACCTTCTAAGACCAGCCCTACCTCAGGAGGAGCCCGAGGAGCTTGGCGGATCCTTTGGCCCAGTCGGCAGGACCCCGAGCTGCCCACTGGCCCTTCTCTGGTTGTTGGGACAACCGTCCTCAGGAATTTCGGCCTCCCAGTCTTCCCCTGGGTGAGAAGGGGAAGAGAGTTGGCAAGGCTGGCTGCCTGGCTGCTCTTCCAACCCCCTGGTGAAAGGGGAAGCTGAAAACTGGATTCCCTACCCCCAGCAGCCTCCATGGCGGACACACACAAAACAGCTCAGGCCCGGAGGGAAGAATGTGCCAAGACATTCTGCAGGGTTGGTAACCCGAGATGCTATTTTGTTCTCGGTGGCTAAGAAATCACTTTTCTAACTGAAGGACCATTTGACTTACTTCTTTTAAATTCAGGGGAATGGGCAGTCATATCTCCTTGATTCAGATAAGAAAAAAAAAAAGACAAATGCGTGCACACACAGACATACAAACACACACACCCAGCAGAATCTTTTTTCTTTTATGTGATATTTTGTTTTATAGCATTAACCAGCTGCAGAGATGTAACCACCCTGGCAGAATTCCCCCCCACCACCACCAACAAACCCCACCACCCCAAAGAAGTCTGGCTCTTTTTTAGCTTTGCTCAATTTTTTCCTCCTCCTTACAGCTCCCTCACCTTCCTGCCTACCGCCCTCCTCCCAATTCTGCCATGGAATCACGGGGGATAAGGTGAGGCCAAAGCCGAGTCCATGAGATCATATTTGAGAACTGGCAGGGGGCCTCAGAGACCATCTCATCAACTTTCATCTCTCACCAAAGGAGCACTTGCACCTCAGAGAGGTAAGGAGATTTGCCTGGGGCCACACAGATAGAGTGAGAAGGTTGAACTCTCTTCTGGGGTGTGCGGGAGGGAATTCCAGGGAGGCAGAGGTGGACGCCCTCTGTTCAGCTGTTTCCCCAAAGTTGGCTCACTGCAAGAGTGAGCTCAGAAACCCTCAGCATCCTAAGATCAGGGGCCCCACCCCAAGCTGGTGCAGGTGGGCTGACCAGAGATACAAAGGCACAGAGTAAAACCAGTGAACAGCAAGGCGGAGAAAGTGAGCAGTTCCTTAAGCGCCAGTTGTGTTTTTAATTCCTCTCCATTGCTTGCCAATCTGCCTAAAAACACAGGCTGCAGAGGCCTGTTGCTGGGGCCGTGGACTTCAAATAGAAAGGCACTTTTTTTCCCCCTTCCACTGTACTTTTTAAAGGTTCCTTTCTCTTTGGAGCCATAGATATTGCTAGTTTCCCATTTGCAAAAGTGGCTAAAAAGAATTCAGATTGGGTTGATTCAATGTCAAGTATTAAGTCAGCAATAACACAGGTGATATAGCAAAAAAGGTGGTCTACATAATACTGAAATTTGGGAAATCATGCCATAGCCAAGTCAGTTTTCCATGGAAGCTATACTGCGTGCCCTCTTCCAAGGGTAAAGAATGACCACTGCTTAAGCAGCTTTCTGCAGCTGTGTTAGCCTCTCGGTGCCCCAGAGAAGTTCCCAGATTCAGGACCTGGGGTGAGTTAGCAATGCCCTCGACATTCAACTGCTGACAGCATACTGGACTCTGTAGCTGCTGGGATCTAAAATGCAGGAGGGCACACAAACTTGAACTTGTGTCTGTCTTAGGTGAGGACAAGGGACTGTGGAGGCTAGAACTTCAGAGCTGGCAGAGAATTTGGCAAAAGGCAGAGTGGTGAGACGATCAAAACCCCCAAGCACATCCCACCTCCGGATCTCAAAGTTTGTCTCATGTTTGAAAATGGGAGCTGGGCCCTGATCTTCTATATCCCTTCCACTTTCAAGAGTTCCACTATTACCCTTTCCCTTCCAAGCAAATCATTTGTCTGACAAACAGGCAAACTGAGGCTCAGAGGTTAAAGCAGCTTGCCCGTGGGACACTGAGCTCTTCAGCATTAAAAATGTCTTTCAGATTAAATTGATGAGATATTCAGCATAGTACTGAACTCAGAGACGACACCCAGTCCATGTGGAAGGAATGAACCAAAGTGCTCACAGAAACTATGAGCAATCTCAGCTCACATTTTCTTTCTTGCTTTTTCTTTTTCTCAACTCTCATCTTGATTACACACCCCATCCTAGACTTCTGGAACCTCCATTCCCACCCCACAAGATGAAGCAGCCAAACAATTCAGCTTCATTGTTTTACAAGCACCTGACACCCAAGGTCACAATTACCAGGTGAAAACTCCGCATTCCTGGGACACTGACCACAGAGATGACAGCAAAGGACAACCAGCAGTCCCAGAGGGTGGTCCTTCCCCCTCCCCCACCCCCAGGATATTCATGGAGAGAGGGTGCTGTGTGCAAAAAAAATGCCAAGCAGCCAAAACCAGGAGAAAGTCTGGATGCTTAAGAGCCACACCAGCCATCTCACACTCCACCTGCCTCAGCAAAAAAAAAAAAAAAAATCCGGTGCTCCAACCGGCGTGGTGCCCACCAAGGTCAGGACGCGCTGGTGCAGGATTGAGGAACCCCCATCCCCAGAGGAGAGGAAGGCAGGGAGGAGAAGAGGCGATGGGCAGGGCTTTGCGGCGGCCTCTCACCTCTATCTACATCCTAACAGCTTCCAAGTTGCCGTGAGATTCCTGGAGAACCAGTCTCCCCGATCAGCCCTCCCCCGCTCCTTCCTCTCCTTCCCACTGTCGGCCTCCCGGCCCCCAGAATGCCGCTGCGCCCGTCTCTCCGAGCCTGGGAGGCACCTGTCAAAATTCACACTCTGGTCTGCCTTTCCCGGGACGCAGTGTCCTTCCTCCAGCAGCCTCCCGCTGAGTCCTGGGTGCCTACCACCCCCTCCAAACCAGATGCTTTCCTATCCCCCCTTCCCCGCCCCCCCACCCCGTGCTGGGGAAAGCCTCCCCGGGAAGCCCCAGCATCACTCGGCTAGATCGCTCCCCCAGCCCCCGCCCGACCTAACTAAGGGGGAGGTGGGGGGGCGGGAGGCGGGGCTAGAGCTTAAGGTCAAAACTCCCGGCAGGTGCCGGCGGGGGGCTGAGTCCCCCTCAGAGGATGACGCGGGGTTAGGAGGTAGCCTGGGACAACTCACCGGCCGACCCCTCCTCCCAGCTGCCCACCCGGCAGGAGCCGGCGGTCCGGAAGGGCACGGGGGGTGGGGGGGCACACTGAAGACAGCGCAAGAGGCCCGCAGAGCTCCCCGGGGTCCCCGCCCCGTCCCGGCTGGTGGCCCCTGGGGCAGGAGCGGGATGCGGGGGGGCACACGGAATCCTACCTGTCCCGCGGGTCGATCCAGCTGGTGGTGCGGCTCGTGTGGTCTATGTAGTAGACCTTGCCGTCGAAGTCGCGCGCCTCCTCCCAGCCCTCCGGCAGGGGCAGCTCCGGCCGGGGCATCTTCTCGAGCGCGGCCCGCGCTCCCCCATGCAGCTCCCGGCCGCCACGGGGGCCCCCCGGCTCAGCGGCTCCGGCCGGTTCCTCTCGGCTCGGGCGGCCGCCGAGGCACCATGGTCGGGGTGGTGGGGAGGGAAGGTGGCGCCCGCGGACTGGGGGCCCCTAGTGAGGGCCGGCCGGGGTGGCGGCGCTGTCCATGCGGCCCTGCGGCCCCGGCCCGGCGCCTCCCGCTTCTCCCGCCGCCGGCCTCTCACGCTGCCATGTGCGCCCGCAGCGGCGCGGTGCGGGCCTGGGTGCGCGCCCGGCCGGCGGGGCAGAGCGAGCCGAGCGCAGCTGCCGCCTGTCCTCCTCCGCGGCGCGAGGCGCCCTGCAGCCTCCACGCCGCCGCCGCCGCCTCTCGCTCCCCCAAGCCGAGTGCTGTCCCCGCTCTCCCTCCGCCGTTCAGCGCTCGCTTGGTTTGCGACTCCTGCCTGCGCCAGGTGCGGCTCGGGCCGTGCAGGTAACCGCGCTGCCCCGGAAACTGGAGGCGGAGCGCCGGGCGCCAGGGTTCCCGCGTCCCCTCCCCGCGCCCAGCGCCGCGAGGGCGGGTCCTAGGGCCCGAGACGCGCCCCCTCGTGGGACAGTCCCAACGGCCGGCCGCCCCTTCGCGGCTCCTGCCGGGAGGAATGGGAGCCCGCCCTTCACCTGGGTCCCGGACCCAGACTGGAGCTCCGGGAGGCGCTAGCAAGCCCCGCTCTGCCTCGGCTTCCCGGCGCTCCGGGCTGTCTCCACCCCGAGTGGCCGGGCTCTTGGCACAGGTGTCCCCAATCTTATAACTCCCGGCTTCTCTCCTGTAGAATCAGGAGTCAGGCAAGAAGTGGTTAAATGGAAACATTCTTGCAAATCGGGGAACATAAGTTTTCCAGGATCTCTGATCCCTTCCCCCAACACACACACCATCTGTCTCCCTCTTATTCTATTCTTTCCGCGCGTTGTTTCACCCATCCCCCCACCCCTCGTACTTGCAAGTGTAGCTGGCTCTTCCCCGGGTCCCTAAAATGAAGAGTGCTAGGCATCTCCTCCCCCCAATCCCCAAGGACCTCCAGTGGGTGTCGGGGAGGCCCTTTGTAATAGTAATGGTGGTGGTGTTCATTAAACTGAATACGTAACCTGTTCCAAGCAGCTTCACCTGCCCTCTTCGAGATATTAACTGATCTGTCATGGCTTTGGGGGGATAGGGGTTATGGAAAAGAAGGAAGCAAACAAAGCAAAATTCCATGTTGGAAAAAATGAGAACTTTTAAAAATCAATATTTCTTGAGAAATGAAAAATTTGTGATTATTTAATTACAGTTAAGAATCAGCTGTCTGTGTCTCCTGAATGTCTCTAAATTTTTTTTTTTTTTTTTTGCCCTGGATGTATAGCAGGGAGCTGGACTGGAGGGATGAAGCCCAGCCTGCTGTATCCTTTGGGTCCCGCAGCCTCCCAGAGGAGCCAGTGTCCTGGGCCAGGGTGTGCTGAGCATAGGGGAGAATCCCATGTTTCTGGTCTCCTCTGCTCTTGGTACAGAAGACCTGTGGTGGCAGCTCCTCACCTCCACATGCCTTCTGCTAAGCCAGTTACTTCCCTAAGGCCAGGCCCATGGGCTCAGTATTTGACCTTTCCCTCCCTCCCTCATTCCATAGATGCCATGCACAAAAGTCCAGAAACACAGACCTCAGGCTGGCCTCAGAATACCTAGAAGTAGGAGTTCACCCTCCTACTTCTTATGGGGAGTTTCCCACAGCCCTCTACAACTCACTCAACTTCACTGGGTGTAAAATACTCCCATTAATGATGAGGGCAATGCGTACATGCCACTGGGTGCAAAATACTCCCGTTAGTGATGTGGGCAATGTGTGCATGCACTCATGAGGTCGCTCAGTTGTGTCCAACTCTTTGCAACCCCATGGACTGTAGCCTACCAGGCTCCTCCGTCCATGGAATTTTCCAGGCAAGAGAACTGGAGTAGGTTGCCATTTCCTTCTCCAGCGGATCTTCCTGACCCAAGGATGGAACTCAGGTCTCCCTCATTACAGGCAGACTCTTTACCATCTGAGCCACCAGGGAAGCCCTGATGAGGGCAATGAAAAGTGAAAGTGAAGTCACTCAGTTGTGTCCAACTCTTTATGACCCCATGTACTGTAGCCTACCAGGCTCCTCGGTCCATGGGATTTTCCAGGCATGAATACTGGAGTGGGTTGCCATTTCCTTCTCCAGGGGATCTTTCCAACCCAGGGATCGAACCCAGGTCTCCTGCATTTTAGGCAGATGCTTTACTGTCTGAGCTACCAGGGAAGCTACTGATGAGGGCAATAGCTCAGAATTAAAGCCAACATGGTGCTAGCTGCTTCACAAGCATGATCTCACATAAGCTCATACCACCACTCTGGAATAAGGAATGCTACTTATTATACCCATTTCACTGATGAGAAAACCGATGCTCCAAGATGCTATATTGTTGACCAGGGATACAAAGCTAATAAGTGAACCTAGGTCTGACATCAGTACGCATGCTCTCCACCATTAACCTATTTTTTCTTTCTGTTTAATTACTCTGAAACTCCTGAACCTACCCAGGGTCTAGATCTGGAATATTACGGATGCTGATGACTGCTTGTCTCTTTGGATGCTTGCTTCGTCATTATTTGGCTGAGAAGCTAAAGCTCTGGAATCAGTCTGTTTGGGTCTTAAACCCTCCCTCTTTTCTAACTGTGGGACCTTGAGTAACTTGATCAAATTTTCAGTCTTAGGTCTGAAAGACACCATAATCATATAGACTCTGTAGGGCTTGTTGTAAGGGCTACAGATGAGAAATGTAGGGGGCTTGACATTTCACAGTACGCCGTCATCGCAGGTGCCAAACGCAGAACACCATGCCCTCATGTGAAACGGAAGTATTTTCTGTGCCAAACACAAGCCCATGTCCTTTCCCGTCCTGAAAATTGTGTGTGGGGTTTTTTTGTGTGTGTGTGTGACAATCTTCCTCATTGCTGCTTTCATTTTCTGTCTTGTTTTGCAACCAAGACTTCGCACTGGCTGATGCTGGTAATGAAGGGAAAACCCCTTTTAGACCTCCAAATTCAACTTTCTTGCCCACACCCTGGACTTTCCACATGACTTGCCCCTGCAGGTCTTTTGACCTGAGCTGGAAAGTAGGAAATCAAGACCAGAGCAGGAATGGACTCCTGAAAGCCTTCCTCTGTCTGCCTTACCTCCATCTACCTTCCCCCGCCCCCCAGCCCAGAACAGACGACTCCTAGGTTATCTCAGAAGCTACAAGCAGGGTGAGGTAATAAAACAGATGACTGTCTGCCCCATGTGATGGTGGGTGAATCATCCCCAGGCATTCTTTGAGGCTGAGCACAAACGTGAAAGGGATTAAAGGTAAAAACCAGCTCAGCCACGTGATAGGGCAAATTGGACATTATTCTACAGGTGAATGAACTGCAGGAATCTGAAGCGAAGACAAGAAGCCCAGCCTTCCTCCTGGGGCTGCGTGAGCCTGCCCAGGAAGTTGGAGGCATAGTCAGTTGTTGGAGCCAAGCAGAAGTGACCACAGGATAAGCCTCTCTCGGTTTGGTTTCACAGCCAGGTTGCCAATTGGACACACCTGAGCCTGAAACGGATGGTCTTTTTTTTTTTTTAAAGACACCCACTAAAATCCTTCCCCCACTGCAGCAGCAAAGGAGAACACACACGCGTTTCAGAGAATTTCAGAGCGACAGGGTAACATATTTTATGAAGACGGTAAGGAGAAGAAATTAGCTTAGGAAAAAAAAAAGGAGCAGAAATGCCAGCAGTACTTTCCTGTTAGCATCAACATTCTTCAAGAAAATGGAAGAAACCTCTGCGGAGATTTTTTTTCTGACTCCATGACTGTTCTCCCTACATCATGCTCTCCCTCCTACACACCCTGCGGGATGCACAGTTGTGTTTCTGTGATGGAGCCGATAATGTGCCCTTTCTTTTGTCATGCATTATGTGCGATTCATAATTGGGCCCATGAACTATTTTCTTTCAATAATGGGAAAACATGTCGTAAGCCAGGAAAAATTAGGGTGCAGGAAACCTTGGCAATATGAGAGCTGAGACAGAAATGGAGATAAATAGAGACCTATTTATCTCTGCTGCTGCTGCTGCTAAGTCATTTCAGTCGTGTCCGACCATGTGCGACCTCAGAGATGGCAGCCCACTAGGCTCCCCCGTCCCTGGGATTCTCCAGGCAAGAACACTGGAGTGGGTTGCCATTTCCTTCTCCAATGCATGAAAGTGAAAAGTGAAAGTGAAGTTGCTTAGTCGTGTCCAACTCTTAGCGACCCCATGGACTGCAGCCTACCAGACTCCTCCATCCATGGGATTTTCCAGGCAAGAGTACTGGAGTGGGGTGCCATTGCCTTCTCCTATTTATCTCTAGGTCTTCAGTGTTTAAGGCTTCCCAGTTGGTGCAGTTGGTTAAGAACCTGCCTGCCAATGCAAGAGATGCAAGAGATGTGGGTTCGATCCCTGGGTTGGAAAGATCCCCTGAAGAAGAAAATGACAACCCACTCCAGTATTCAATCCCATGGATAAAGGAGCCTGGTGGGGTACAGTCCATGGGGTCACAAACAGACATGACTGAAGTGACTGAGCACACACTTCAGTGTTTAATAGCTTGAAAATACATCAAAATAAGTCTAGCACAGTCGATTCATTTTACAAATCGATGGAGTATCTATGAATACTGACTCATTTCCCTGGTTTCTTATTAGTCCCATTTTACAGGTGTGTAAACTGAGACTCGAGAGGCGAAGTGACTTTCCTCTAGTGACACGGTAAATAATAGAGCCAATAGTCCAACTCAGTTCTTCCCAGTTGAGTTTTTACTTCTGAACTCAGGGCAGTGTGTGCTCCAGAATGTCAACGAAGAAGGGACTTCAGGTTATATAAACAGTCTAGTTAGAAGGGGGCAGAGAGCAGCCAGGAGACTACTAGTCTCTGCTTTCACTCAGATTGCATATCTGTTGGAGTGGTTGGAGGTGGGAGAGGGCACCCTGAGGTCATAGCTGAGTTTACAATGAAAGGGCAGAGTTGAGGTGGGGGCTCTGAATTCCAAGCTGAAGACAGACCAACCTGGTTCTCAACCTCCAGCAATGTGTCAACAAGACCCACCTGGGGTTTAGATAGCTGGGGCTTTAACAGAGGAGCTGTCTCCGTGGAAGGAGGGGCACTTTTCTCCCTATGCAGCCTGCCTCCCTACCTCCCTGCCTTTTTCTTGCTGCTTCATTCATTAGC
Organism: Bos indicus x Bos taurus; assembly: GCF_003369695.1. NCBI lineage: Eukaryota > Metazoa > Chordata > Mammalia > Artiodactyla > Bovidae > Bos > Bos indicus x Bos taurus. Next base: position 30,330,010 of record NC_040082.1, read on the forward strand.
TGAACTGGATTTCTTCCGGATGGAGGGTTATCCTGGGGCCGCCAGGAGAGGTTTCCACTCTCCCATCCCAGAGGCCTCTGCGGCCTGGGGGCTGGGAGCTGTTGTGTCTTTCACCAATGAGAAAATGAATTATGCACCATAGGAGGAGGTGGAGATGAAATCTCAGTTTCAAGGGCGGGGGTGTGGAGAGGAGAAAGAAAGAGTGTGAACAGAGGGACAGAGTTCCTGCAAAGCAGTGCTTTCCTCCACCCCCACCCCAACCTCTGGAGAGGAGCCCTGGTGGGAAACAGGGGTGGGGATACAAGTGCAATAACCCACAGGCTGAAAGGAGCCTCTCTCGGGCATTTATAGAACTTGCATCACCATGGCACCCAGGCACTTGTAGTCCACCCCAACGGCTGGTGGTAAAGAACCTGCCTGGCATTGCAGGAGACGAAAGAGACACGGGTTCAGTCCCTGGTTTGGGTAGATCCCCCTGGAGGAGGACCTGGCAACCCACTCCAGTATTCTTACCTGGAGAATCCCCATGGACAGAGGAGCCTGGCGTGTTATGGTCCACGGGCTCGCACAGAGTTGGACACCACCGAAGCAACTTCCTGAAGCACAACTGCTTAGAGACTGGTGGAATGAAGTATTCTGTACCTGTCCACTGCTCATAGTTCGAGACCTCATTCTCAGAATTCTAGATGAGCAAACTGAGTGAATTTTATAAGATACTATCAAGAAGGGTACAGGGTTGGGATCTAAGCCCAGATAACCTGTCTGAACAGGGTGACTGGGTGGAGTAGTGGAAAATACATGGGCAGAAAAGAAATATCTGTTTATGAACTATGGCTCTACATCATGGTGGATGTGTGACCCTGGGTATGAGATGGTACTTTTTTGGGCCTCGATTTTCTCATCTGTGAAATGAGAGCCACTTGTACCTACCTCCCCGTCAACTAAATGAGGTGATGCAAATAAAGTGCTAGCTCAGCCCCTGAAACATAGGAGTTCATTTAAAGGTATGTCCCTTCCCTCCTCAGCTATTTATTCATTCACTCAACAAGACTCTTGTCTGTCAACTGTAACAGACAATGGCTTAAGCCCTCAGGACAAAGGGTGGTTTTAGGTCTCAGAGAGAATACAGTTCAGTATCAGAGATAAAAAAATCAACAAACAAATATTTGCCTATTGAGACTGATAAGCAGAAGACAGCATGCTATGAAAAAATACAGCATGGTTGGGTGGGTGATGGGCTTCCCTTATAGCTCAGTCAGTAAAGAATCCGCCTGCAATGCAGGAGAAGAAGAGTCGCTCAGTCGTGTCCGACTCTTTGTGACCCCATGGACTGTAGTCTACCAGGCTCCTCTGTCCATGGGATTTTCCAGGCAATAGTACTGGAGTGGATTGCCATTTCCTTCTCCAGGGGATCTTCCCAACCCAGGGATCAAACCCGGGTCTCCCGCATTGTAGACAAATGCTTTACCGTCTGAGCCACCAGGGAAGCAATGCAGGAGACCTGGGTCCAATTCCTGGGTCATGAAGATCCCCTGGAGAAGGGAAAGGCTACCCACTCCAGTATTCTGGCCTGGAGAATTGCATGGACTGTATAGTCCATGGGGTTGCAAAGAGTCAGACACAACAGCGATTTTCACTTTCTTTCTTTTGGATGGTTGTTAGTGGAAAATCTACTTTAAATATGCCCAGAGGAGAAGGCCTTTCTGAGGAAGTGATATATATATATATATATATATATATTTTTTTTTTTTTACTTTACAATATTGTATTGGTTTTGCCTTACATCAACATGAATCCGCCACAGGTATACACGTGTTCCCCATCCTGAATCCCCCTCCCTCCACCCTCCCCATACCATCCCTCTGGGTCGTCCCAGTGCACCAGCCCCAAGCATCCAGTATCATGCATCGAACCTGGACTGGCGATTCGTTTCATATATGATATCATACATGTTTCAATGCCGTTCTCCCAAATCATCCCACCCTCTCCCTCTCCCACAGAGTCCAAAAGACTGTTCTATACATCTGTGTCTCTTTTGCTGTCTCGCTTACAGGGTTATTGTTACCATCTTTCAAAATTCCATATATATGCATTAGTATACTGTATTGGTGTTTTTCTTTCTGGCTTACTTCACTCTGTATAATAGGCTCCGGTTTCATCCACCTCATTAGAACTGATTCAAATGTATTCTTTTTAATGGCTGAGTAATACTCCATTGTGTATATGTACCACAGCTTTCTTATCCATTCGTCTGCTGATGGACATCTAGGTTGCTTCCATGAAGTGATATTTAAGCAGGCTTCCCAGGTGGCGCTAGCAGTAAAGAACCCGCCTGCCAACGTGGGAAACAAAAGAGACGCAGGTTCGATCCGTGGGTCGGGAAGATCCCCTGGAGGAAAGCATGGCAACCCACTGCAGTATTCTTGCCTGGAGGATCCCATGGACGGAGGAGCCTGGTGGCAATAGTCCATGGGATCGCACAGAGTCGGACACAACTGAAGTCACTTAACACACACTCATGCTGAAGTAGCTGGCAATGTAAACAGGCAAAGAACGTGCATTCCTGGTTAAGGGAGCAGGAGATAGAAAGCATGCAAAGATTTGGTGTGTTCAACACATCAAAAGAATCCTGTTTCTATTCCTCTGTAAACCATGGGAAGTTGTTTTTCTTGAGGGATTCGAGCTAGTGGGTGGTTGCCCTAAAATCTTGCAAGGTTCTCTGATCCCAGTCATGTGTCTTCCGGCACTGCCATTGACATCCTGATTCAGGCTAAACAGAGTCCCTACTCCCTGGTCCATGTTCTTCAGCTGCAGAAGCCTCTAAAAATTGAAGACAGCCTAGTAAAGGTTGGGTACTTTGCTTTTTCTGTCTTTACTTTTAGACGTTGTTATATATCATGATGTGAATTGGAGCAGGGTTGGGGTAGAGGGACAGTTAATCTTCTTTGGCTTTACAAATCAGCTTTTTGAAGCTGTAGTTTGATGATTCCCATCAAAGTTGAGAAGTCTTCAGCCGTTATTCCTGAGTCCTTTTACAGTTCACCCTTTTTCTCCTCTCCTTCTGGGACTGTCATCTTTTATAATAGTCCCTCAGATCCCTGGGTCTCTGTCAATTTATTTATTTATTTATTGTCTATTTTCTCTCTGCTGTTCAGATTAGGTCATTTCTATCGTTCTACCCTCTAACTCACTGATTCTTTCCTCTGTCCCCTCCACTCTGCACACCCCCCTTTAAAAAAAAAAATGTATTTGGCTGCATCAAATCTTAGTTGTAGCACACAGGATCTTTGTTGCATCATTCGAGATCTTTTGTAGCGGTGCACGGACTCAGTAGTTACAGTGTAAGGGCTTAGTTGCTCCACAGTATATGGGATCTAAGCTCCCCAACCAGGGATCGAACCCTTGTCCCCTGCATTGCAAGGTGGATTCTTAACCACTGGACCACCAGGGAAGTCCCTCTGCTCTGCTCTTGAGCCCAGCCACTGAGCTTTTCATTTCAGTTGTAATAAATTTTTTAGTTCAAATGTTACCATTTGGTTCTCCTTTATGTCATTTGTTTCTTTGCTGAGATTTTCTGTTTCCATGCTGAGGGTGTTTCTCCATTTTTGTCAAGTGTGTTGATAAATAACTCATTGAAGCATTTTTATCATGCTGCTCTAAACTCTTTGTCGGATAATTCTAAATCTCTTTTTTGTTGTTAGGGTTGGGGGTGGGGGTTGATCTATTGACCACCTTTTTTTTCCCACTCAATTTGAGGTCTTCCTGGTTCTTGGTATGGTGAATGATTTTTGACTGAAACCAGGATATTTTTACATGTTCTGAGACTCTGAATCTTATGCAAACCAGTTTTAGCTGGTTTGCTCTGATACCATTCCAGCAAGGGAATGAAGGGTGGCGGGGAGGGGCACCTCGTTACTGCCAGGTAGAGGTGGTAGTCATGGTACCCACTTAGGCCTTGTTGACTCCTGGAGGTATGTATGTGTGTGTGTGGAGGGGGTCCACACTGCTCACAGGCCTTCCCTAACGTCATCCAGGGGAATGTTGGGCACCTCATCACAGCCTCTCGAGGGTGAAAGTTTAGGGTCCTCCTCAGCCTTGGCCTATCTGGATGAAAGTATGCTGACATTTTTTTTCCCCCTCATGGTATTTAGCTAGAGTAGGGTGGCTATTGTCTAAAAGTTTTTTTGTCTGCTAGTCTACCTCTTTGCTAGGTCTTGGCTAGAGAGAGCAGGCTTTTGTTGAACTTTCTTTTGTTGGGACCGTTGGTGTTTGTGGGTTTCCATTTTTCCAGTGCTCAGTCTGGGACATGTAGCAAAAAGAAAGCCCAGAGAACTGCCCACCATCCCATTCATCAGATCCTGGGGTCCCTAGCCATCTGCCTTCCTTTCTGCACTTTCAGAGTCTTCTTCTGTTTTGTGTATAATGTCCAAAGTTCTTGGTTTTACTTAGTGGGAGGAATAGGAGGAAGCACGCCTACTCCATCATCCTGGAAGCAGAAGTTCATTGTTTACTCTGAGCCAACAAAACCCAGTGCACCTAAGCTGGAATTCACTTTTTCTCAAGCCAGCATCTCTTCCTCCTGCTCCTCCTCCACTCTCTGTCTCCTTATCTCCATTCACGTTCCTCACAGCTATCTAATATTAAACTGAGGATCCTGCCTTCATGGCCTCGCTTATGTCTCTTCCTTCCTTATTGATGTGAGCCCTGGTCCAGATCCTTTTATCTGATTCTTGTCATTTTAATGGTCTCTTAACTGATCTCATGACTGGTCCTCTCATCCATCTTTACCATTTCAGTATAGCTACTCATCTTACTTTTTAAAAATTTATTTTAATCTTAAAAAAAGTTTTATTTAGTTATTTATTTGGCTGGACTGGGTCTTAGTTGCAACATGCAGGATCTTTTCGTTGTGACAAGCAGGATCTATTTCCTTGACCCAGGATGGGATCAAACCTGGGCCCCCTGCGTTGGAAGCTTGGAGCCTTAGCACTGGACCACTGGGGAAGTCCCCCTCCTCATCCTTCTAAAACAACTGTCCACAGGGGCTTCCCTGGTGACTCAGTGGTAAAGAATCCACCTACTAATGCAGGAGACACGGGTTTAATCCCTGGTCTGGGAAGATCCCACAGGCTGAGGAGCAACTCAGCTCGTGCGCCAGAACTACTGAAGTATGTGCACCTGGAGCCATGCTTCCCAGGAGAAGCTACTGCAATGAGGAGCCCACACATCTCAACTAGAGGGCAGGCCCTGCTCGCCGCAAGCAAAGAAAAGCCACGTAGGAACAAAGACTCAGCCCAGCCAAAAATAAAAGAAATAAATTATTAAAGCAAGTGTCCATAGGTGCATTCTTCAGAGTCGAACTAAAGAACAGTCTGACAGCAAATGAATTTGGGAAATGTTGACTTTAATAAAGAGATTTCTTTACTGTGAGATTTCTCAGAGCTCTCAGTGTATCTACATCTGTGGTAAATAGTCAAGAAAATGACATAGACTATGAATGGCCTAAACTTATTTGACTAAAACATCTTTTTGCTTCCTGAGGCATCTCTGGAACACAATGTTTATAAAGCAGGGGAATGCAAACTTTTTCTTCAAAGAACCAGACAATACATATTTTGACTTTGCAGGCCATATGGTCAATCTCTGTCAAAAGGACTCACTTCCTCCGTTGTAGCTGCAAGCAGCCTTAGATGACACGTAAACAAATGGTGGGCCTGTGTGCCAATAAAACTTTATTTCCAAACAGGCCACCGGCCCTCAGGTTTTAATTTGCCCACCCCTGTTTCAAAACATCATTTGAATTACAGAGGAGGCCTTATCCTATATTTCTTACTTTTCTTTGCTCTCTCTTTGCATTCTATCTATTCTATTTGGATCCTATCTCCAAAATATTCATCTGTTATCACCTCACATCAATCAGAGTGGCCAACATCAAAAAGTCTACAAATAACAAATGCTGGAGAGTGTGTGGAGAAAAGGGAACCCTCCTACACTCTTGGTGGGAATGTGAGTTCATGCAGCCACTATAGAGAATAGTATGGAGGTTCCTCAAAAAACTAAAAATAGAATTACCATATGATTCTGCAATCCCATTCCTGGGTACATATCAGGAGAAAAATCTAATTCAAAAAGATACATACACCCCAATGTTTATAGCAGCACCATTTGCTATGGTCAAGTCATGGAAGCAACCTGTGTCCCTTGACAGAGAAATGGATAAAGAAGATGTGGTGCAGTGGTATGCATACAGATTACTCAGCCATAAGGAGAATGAAATAGTGCTATTCATAGCAATGTGGATAGATCTAGAGAGGATCATATCAGGTGAAGTAAGTCAAACAGAGAAAGACAAATGTCATGTCACTTATATGTGGAATTAAAAAAGAAAAATTATACAAATGAACATTTTTACAGAATAGAAATAGACACATAGACATAGAAAATGAACTTATGGTTACCAGAGGGGATAGCAGGGGTGAGGGGGAGGGATAAATTTGGAGTATGGGATTAACACATACACTACTATTTATAAAATTAGGAACAAAGCTAGTGGAGGTGATGGAATTCCAGTTGAGCTATTTCAAATCCTAAAAGATGATGCTCTTAAAGTGCGACACTCAATATGTCAGCAGATTCGGAAAACTCAACAGTGGCCGTAGGACCAGAAAAGCCTCATTTTCATTTCAATCTCGAAAAAGGGCAATGAAAAAGAATATTCAAACCACTATACAACCATAGTCATTTCACATGCTAGCAAGGTTATGTTCAAAATCCTTCAAGCTAGGCTTCAGCAGTACATGAACTAAGAACTTCCAGATGTACAAGCTGGGTTTTGAAGAGGCAGAAGAACCAGAGATCAAATTGCCAACATTCATTGAATCATGGAGAAAGCAGATGAAAAACATCTGCTACATTGACTATGCTAAAGACTTTGACTGTGTGGATCACAACAAACTGTGGAAAATTCTTATAGAGATGAAAATACCAGCCCACCTTACCTGCCTCCTGAGCAACTTGTATGCAGGACAACAAGCAACAGTTAGAACTGGACATGGAAGAACTGACTAGCACAAAACTGGGAAAGGAGTATTTCAAGGCTGTATATTGTCACCCTGCTTACTTAACTTATGTGCAGAGTACATCATGTGAAATGCCAGACTGAATGAATCACATACTGAAATCAAGATTGCTGGGGAGAAATATAAACCACTTTAGATATGCAGATGATACCACTCTAATGGTGGAAAGTGAAGAGGATCTAAAGAGCTTCTTGATGAAGGTGAAAGAGGAGAGTGAAAAAGCTGGCTTAAAACTAAGCATTCAAAACACTAAGATCAAGGCATCAGGTGCCATCACTTCATGTCAAATAGAAGGGAAGAAAGTGAAAGAAGTGACAGATTTTATTTTCTTCGGCTCCAAAATCACTGCAGAGGGTGACCACAGACATGAAACGAAAAGACTTGCTCCTTGGAAGGCAAGCTATGACAAACCTAGGTAGCATAATAAAAAGCAGAGGCATCACTTTGCTGACAAAGGTCTGTATAGTCAAAGTTATGGTTTTTCCAGTAGTCATGTACAAATGTTAGAGCTGGACCATAAAGAAGGCTGAGTGCTGAAGGACTGATGCTTTCAAATTGTGATTCGAGAAAAGACTCTTGCGAGTCCCTTGGACTGCAAGGAGATCAAACCAGTCAATCCTAAAGGAAATCAACTCTGAATATTCATTGGAAGGACTGTTGCTGAAACTGAAGCTCCAGTACTTTGGCCACTTGATGCCAAGAGCTGACTCACTGGAAAAGATCCTGATGCTGGGAAAGATTAAAGGCAAAAGGAGAAGTGGGCAGCAGAGGATGAGATGGTTAGATAGTATCACTGACTCAATGGACATGAATTTGAGCAACTGCCAGAAGATAGTGGAGGACAGAGGAGCCTGGCATGCTGCAGTCCATGGGGTTACAAAGAGTTAGACAACTTAGCAACTGAACAACAGCAACAATATGTTAAATAGATAATCTCTTCCAGATAGCTCTAGTGGGAAAGAAGACACAAGAGATGCGCGTTTGATCTTGTGAGGAAGATCCCCTGGAGAAGGAAATGGCAGCCCATTTCAGGATGCCTGCCTAGATAATCCCATGGACAGAGGAGCCTGGCAGGCTACAGTTCATAGGGTCACAAAGAGTCAGACACAACCGAACATGCACGCATGCATGTGATATGAGAAAAGAATCTAAAAAAGAATGAATATATGTATATGTATAACTGAATCACTTTGTTGCATGCCTGAAACTAACACAACACTGTAAATCAACTATACTCTGGTAAAAATTAAAAAAAAAAAAAGAGATAATCAACAAGGACCTACTGAATACAGAGGGAATGGTATTCAGTATTCTATAATACCCTATAGTAGAAAGGAATCTGAAGAAGAATATATATATGTATAACTGAATCACTTTGTTCTACATCTGAAACTAGCACAGCATCATAAATTAACTATACTTCAATTTAAAAAAAAATTTAAAAATACAAAATCTGTTTCCCTCTGTCCATCTCCATTTCCACTGACTTAACTGCGGCTGCTCATCGCCTGTTCCTGGTACAGTTTCCCAGCTGTGGTTCCTCTGCCCACTTGCCCATCATCCTAGACAGTGAACCAGGACATCTGGTCGTGTTCCACCCCTCAATGGCACTTGACTGGTCTTAGGATAGATTCCAAGCACCTTACTATGTCTTCTAAGGCCAGTTTAGGTGGGCCCTCGTCACCCCCCGGCCCCTGCTTCAGCTGCGGCTTAGATGAGACCTTTTCCCCACCATCCAGCCTTGAGTTACATGTTCCTTCATCTACTTTACCCAGAAATCCAGCCTCATCATTTTTCTCTCTCTCTCCTGATTGATTTTCCTTTCCCCAACTAGACCTGGGAGGCTTCCCTGGTAGCTCAGATGGTAAAGAATCTGCCTGCAATGCAGGAAACCCAGGTGGGGACCCTGGGTTGAGAAGATCCCCTGGAGAAGGAAATGACTACCCACTCCAGTATTCTTGCCTGGAGAATTCCATGGACAGAGGAGCCTGGTGGGCTACAGTCCATGGAATTGCAAAGAATCGTCAGACACAACTGTGCAACTAATATTTTCACTTTCAACTAGATCTGAAACCCTGTGAGGGCAGGCTTGTTTTTCATCTTTCCCACCTCTCCAGTGCCTACTACAGGCCCACACTGACATGGGCTTGTGTTCCAGAACACAGGCTAAACCCTGATCAAGACCTAAGACTCCCCAACACCACATTTGAAGTTTTTCCTCCTCATAGGGAGCAGATGGCATTAAACTGTTGGAATAATTAGGAGTCCATATGCCCCTCTAAGAAATGATCTGCCCATCTGTGGTGAAGAACGAGAATTATGCAGCATCCAAGGGTCCTTATGGACAGATTTGTCTTTTTAGTTGGAGTCTAAAGTTTCTTTCTCAGAAGTCTTTATTGGACAGCTCTAACTCTTTCTTTACATCTATCAAAACATTAGGAAGAAGCCAAATGTAGTGCATGATCCACGAGTGTATCCTGGATTGCTTAAAAAAAAAAAAAAAAAAAAAAGCAAAGCTACAGAGAACATTCCTTCGACCCTTGGGGAAATGGGAATACAGACTGCATTTTAGACAATATTATCATTGTTGGTGCTAATGGTCTCAGGATAATGGTGATACTGTAGTTATTGCAGAAGAATAATTCTGTTCTTAGGAGACAGAAGCTGAAACATTTAGGGGTTAAGTGTCATGATGTCTACAGCTTACTTCAAATAGTTCAGTAACTGAGGATTTTGGAGGGAAGGAGGGGTGAAGAGAATGGAAATGTGGCAATATTGTTAAAAATCAGTAAATAATAGAAAAAAGGTACTATATTTTATGTTTTATTCAACTCATCTCAGTACAGTGTCTGCCATGGAAAGTTGTTGTTGTTTAGCTGCTAAGTCATGTTTGACTCTTCGTGATTCCATGGCTTGTAGTCTGCCAGGCTCCTCTGTTCATGGGATTTTCCAGGCCAGAATACTAGAGTGGGTTGCCATGCCCTCCTCCAGGGGATCTTCCCGACCCAGGGGCTGAACCCAAGCCTCTTCTTGCCAGTCAGATTCCTGACCACTGAGCCACCCAAGAAGCTCCTGCCATGGAGGATACTTCTATAAATGTTGGCTGAACTATGAACAAAGCTAGTGGAGGTGATGGAATTCCAATTGAGCTATTTCAAATCCTGGAAGATGATGCTATGAAAGTGCTGCACTCAATATGCCAGCAAATTTGGAAAACACAGCAGTGGCCACAGGACTGGAAAAGGTCAGTTTTCATTCCAATCCCAAAGAAAGGCAATGCCAAAGAATGCTCAAACTACCGCACAATTGCACTCATCTCACATGCTAGTAAAGTGATGCTTAAAATTCTCCAAGCCAGGCTTCAGCAATATGTGAACCGTGAACTTCCAGATGTTCAAGCTGGTTTTAGAAAAGGCAGAGGAACCACAGATCAAATTGCCTACATCTGCTGGATCATGGAAAAAGCAAGAGAGTTCCAGAAAAACATCTATTTCTGCTTTATTGACTATGCCAAAGCCTTTGACTGTGTGGGTCACAATTAACTGTGGAAAATTTTGAAAGAGATGGGAATACCACCTGACCTGCCTCTTGAGAAACCTGTGTGCTGGTCAGGAAGCAATAGTTAGAACTGGACATGGAACAACAGACTGGTTTCAAATAGGAAAAGGAGTATGTCAAGGCTGTATATTGCCACCCTGCTTGTTTAACTTATATGCAGAGTACATCATGAGAAATCCTGGGCTGGAGGAAGCACAAGCTGGAATCAAGATTGCCAGGAGAAATATCAAAAACCTCAGATATGCAGGTGACACCACCCTTATGGCAGAAAGCCAAGAAGAACTAAAGAACCTCTTGATGAAAGTGAAAGTGGAGAGTGAAAAAGTTGGCTTAAAGCTCAACATTCAGAAAACTAAGATCATGGCATCTGGTCCCATCACTTCATGGCAAATAGATGGGGAAACAGTGGAAACAGTGTCAGACTTTATTTTTCTGGGCTCCAGAATCACCGCAGATGGTGATTGCAGCCATGAAGTTAAAAGACGCTTACTCCTTGGAAGGAAAGTTATGACCAACCTAGATAGCATATTCAAAAGCAGAGACATTACTTTGCCAACAAAGGTCCATCTAGTCAAGGCTATGGTTTTTCCAGTGGTCATGTATGGATGTGAGAGTTGGACCATAAGAAAGCTGAGCGCTGACGAATTGATGCTATTGAACTGTGGTGTTGGAGAAGACTCTTGAGAGTCCCTTACCAGTCCATCCTAAAGGAGATTAGTCTTGGGTGTTCATTGGAAGGACTGATGTTGAAGCTGAAACTCTATACTTTGGCCACCTGATGCGAAGAGCTGACTCATTTGAAAAGACCCTGATGCTGGGAAAGATTGAGGGCAGGAGGAGAAGAGGATGACAGAGGATGAGATGATTGGATGGCATCACCGACTCCATGGACATGGGTTGAGTGGACTCCAGGAGTTGGTGATGGACAGGGAGGCCTGGTGTCCTGTGGTTCATGGGGTCACAAAGAGTTCGACATGACTGAGCTACTGAACTGAACTGAACTAAACTGCAGTAGCAACCACTACTACGTCGTCTGATGACATGCGTTGAGTTGCCTAAGGTGATCTGTTCACTTCCTCCCTTTGAACTTCTGATATTGGGCTTTGGCAACTGTATAATGAAAAAGCCCAGCAAACAGCCATCTCTTTCCTGGTGAGCTGAATAGCTTGATCTCCAAATAGGTTTCTCATAGTTTATCATTTTTATTGTGAAGTCTTTATAAAGGAAAAAAACAAAGTTAGGGGAGAAACTTGCTCACCATATTCCAAGTAAGGAAAAAGAGCTCTGGGTTTGGATGTGACCATGGGACACCATGTCTCACCTGATTCAGAATACGGAGGACGGGGCTTCCCAGGTGGTACTAGGGGTAAAGAACCTATCTGCCAATGGAGGAGACATAGACTCAAGTTTGATCGCTGGGTCAGGACAATCCCCTGGAGGAGGGCATAGCAACCCACTCCAGTATCCTTGCCTGAAGAATCCCATGGACAGAGGAGCCTGGTGGGCTATAGTCCATAGGGTTGCAAAGAGTCCAACACACTGAAGCGACTTAGCATGTACATATGCACACAGGATACAAAATTAATATGCAGATTACGGAGGATGGAGGCGCTCTCTGGCTCATCTTCCAGGACAGCTCCCTGGATGTCCCTTTAAGAGCTTGGCTGCTGGTGCACCGCAGCCCCTCTGATATCCTAACGATCCAGCTCAATGACTGAAATTGCCTGATAGGCTGAAGATTCGCACCTGCATGAAGTTAACAGGGATTCATGGGCCTTTCCCGGCCCCAGTCTCTTGGTATCTTATGTTTTCATTTCATGGCGATCAAACATAAGGTCCAGCCCAGAAGAGGAAAGCCCTCACATATGGCAGCTCTGAAGGCAGAGGGTCAGGGGCCAGGGGATGGCCCAAGAGCAGGTGGATGATGGGTTTGCCATACGCATAGCCTCCAAGGGGCTCATTTCGTGGACAGGAGCTTCCCTGGGGTCGGCAACAATAGTACTGACAGTGGCTGTGGATTGACTGGGCATCCTGAACCAGGCACTGAGCTGGCACTTCCCACGTCCAGCTGGGGCTGGGGGTCGCAAAGGGTCAGACACAATTGAAGCGACTCAGCAGGCGTGCACACGGAGATGCTAGGGACCTGTAGAGCCGATGTAGGGGCTTCCTTGGAACAGGGGCCTCACAGTGTGTTTTGCTGGGGGGCGGTGGGAGAAGTAGGGGGAGGAATCAGACCCAAGCCCACCTGACATTAAATTCCAGGCTGCAGAGTAGCTGGTGTTAACACAAGACCTCCCACACGTGGGAATACAGAAGATTCTCCTAGCACATGAGATCTGGCATCTGAGTGCTTGGTGAAGTTCTAGATTCGTCTGAACGGTGAATGGCATGACTGTTACCCTAAGGGCACAAGGACCCAGAAGCCTTGCCCTCCACAGGTTTTCCTCCTCATTTCATCTTTAGCACCTCAGAGAATAAATCAATTTCCAATCACCAAGTTAACGAGTAACATGGTTGCCCCCACCAGGGGCAAGGTTCAGGCATGTGCTCTCACTGAACGCTGGATTGGGCAGGAGGATTGTGGGGGAAGGTGGGGGGCAAATTCTGCCTCTGCATGGAGCCACCAGCATGGACATGGTCCACTGCCTGGAGTTTGATCAGCAGAGCCCTCTCGTCGGCAGGGAGGCCAGGAACTCCCTTGTTCCAGGTGGTGAGGAGGCTCCCCATCTGTGTAGCATCCTCTTGTGGAGAGTGAGCTGGGGCTCGCCTCACACAGGGAGCTTCCGAGCCAGCAAAGATGCCAAACAGCGAGTGCAGCGAGTGTTTGGGGGAAATGAATAAATGGACTTGTGCAGGAGCGAGTGACATGTGCTAGAGGCTAGGATTTACCTGTGACCAGGAGCTGATCCCAGGACCTGATTCTTCAGCTTCACCTCTTGCACTCAAGGTGAGGTGGGCTGAGTTCTTTCCATCGCCACTGAAGAACCAGGACTGGGAAGGTGGGCTGTGTTTCTGGGGCTGCGTTTTGTGCCTGCAGGTAGAGAGGGCGTGTGTTTCTGCACACTCAGATGTGTTGTGTAGTTAGCAGAGCAGGTGGCTGTTGTCTCAGAGGTCCTGGGTGTTGCTAAACTCAGCAAGCAGGTGGCATTCTTTTGCCTCCCCGCCCCTTGCCGTGCCCTTCAACAGGGGTGGAAAACAAACAGCAGCAAAGGCACACACACACACACACACTCACACACACACACACACACACACACACACACACTCACTCCATCATGCTCCTCCCCCTACTTCTCCCACCCCACCCCCCGGCAAAACAGGCTGTGAGACACCTCTTCCAAGGAAACCCCTACATCGGCTCTACAGGTCCCTGGCATCTCCATGTGCACGCCTGCTAAGTCGCTTCAATCATGTCTGACTCTTTGCTACCCCATGGACTGTAGCCTGCCAGGCTCCTCTGTCCATGGGATTCTCCAGGAAAGAACACTGGAGTGGGTTGCCATGCCCTCCTCCAGGGAATCTTCCCAACCCAGGGATCGAACCCTCATCTCTTATGTCTCCTGCATTGGTAGGCAGGTTCTTTACCACTAGCGCCACCTGGGAAGCCCCTGAACCTGTGCATGGGACAGCCATGCAGCCATAGACAAGTCCTCACTGCAAAAAAGCACCTGGGGTTGGGCATTAGCTCTCCTGGGCAGTGGTCTCTTTACAGGGAGATGGGTAGGGTGTATTTTAGGATGAATTTCCTGGGAAAAGATTCTGGGCTGAAAATTTGAGTGCAGGAAGCTTCTTAGCATGCCAGGAACACCTGGGAGGGAGGGAGGGAGGGATGCAGGGTTGGGTGGAGGGGGAAGCTGGGCTGCAGTGCCATAGGAGCAGTGGCCTGGGCCAATCCCATTGGAGCTCTGGAGCTGGGATAACTCTTCAGAGATGCTGCTCACCCAGGGGAGCAGCCAGGCCTTTGAAGCTTGGGGTGGACTAGTTCCTGGATGTGAACTCCCCACCGGGGTAGGGGATGGTGTGACCTGGCGCCCCGCAGCTCCCTTCAGAGAAGGTACACGAGGCTTCTGCAGGCAAGGTTCCCAGCCTGGGGAGAACCAGTGCCAGGAAGCTGAAGGCAGGAATCTTCGCCTGCACCACAGTCCAGACCGTATCATTGTCAACTGGTTGCACACACCCCGAAAATGCGGAAGAACACAGAAAATGTCCTTGTGCTGCTTCTGCCACAGTTATCAGTACTTAATTGTTGATTTGTTTTAGAATGCTGCCAGGCCTGAGTTCTTTGCCTTGGGTGTCCACGCGCTGTCTCTTTGAAGTCAAAGGAGAAAGCTTTCACCTAACCTGTAGGTATGTTCTCTACCCCCTTCTCTCTCTCTCTCTCTTTTTTTTCATGTTGTAAATGGTAGGGCTTCCTTTATTCTGCTTTTAAAAATTAATTTTTATTGGTGTACAGTTGCTTTACAAGGCCATGTTATTAATAGTGGGCTTCTACTTCCCTGGTGGCTCAGACGGTAAAGCAAGTGTCTGTCTACGATGTGAGAGACCTGGGTTTGATCCCTGGGTTGGGAAGATTCCCTGGAGAAGGAAATGGCAACCCACTCCAGTACTCTTGCCTTGAAAATCCCATGGACAGAAGAGCTTGGTACAGGCTACTATCCATGGGGTCGCAAAGAGTTGGGCACGACTGAGCGACTTCACTTCACTTTCACTTCTACTGTACAGCAAAGTGAATCAGCTATGTGTATACCTATATCCCCTCGTTTTTGGATTTCCTTCCTATTTGGGTCACCACAGAGCACTGAGTAGAGTTCCCTGTGCTGTACAGCAGGTTCTCATTAGTTATCTATTTTATATTCAGTTGTGTCCCACTCTTTGCACCCCCATGGACTATAGCCCACCAGGCTCCTCTGACCATGGGATTCTCTAGGCAAGAATACTGGTGCGGGTTACCATTCCCTCCCCTAGGAAATCTTCCCGACTCAGGGATCAAACCCACATCTCTTACGTCTCCTGCATTGGCAGGTGGGCTCTTTACCACTAGCGCCACCTGGGAAGCCCTATCAATAGTGTATATGTGTCAGTCCTAATCTTCCAGTCACTCCCACTCTCACTTCCTCCTTGGCATCCATATGTTTGTTCTCTTAATCTCTCTCTCTGTCTTTTTTATTTTTGGCCTGGCCACATGGCTTGTGGGATCTCAGTTCCCCAACCAGGGACTGAAGGTGGGCCATGGAGCAAAAGCCCAGAATCCCAACCAGTTGGCCACCAGAGGCGGCCCGCTTAATGGCTCTTTGATGTCTTTATCCTTTCTTGTATTCCGCTACCCCAACCCCACCCCAGTCTCGTGGAAATTTGCTCACGTGCATGGTGTAGCTACCCCCTCTATGGCCCCTGCCAAACTACCAGTGTGATGTCACTGAACACGGGGTTGGGAAGGACAAGTCATCTCGGGAGCGGGTTCCAGCACCTCCCTGAGTGCAGGACCAGAGGGAAGGGGCTGGGGTGGGGCCCCTGGGGCCATAAGCAGAGCTGGCCATAAGAGCTGGCCTGCTTCCCTCTGCTGAGGGCCTGAGCCTGCCTGGGTGTGCAATGGCTTAGACTTGGTCTCCGTCCTGTTTCCCCCGGTGCTTTCCCATCCATGGGACATGTTTCTGAATGGGACTCTCTTCCTTTCTGTGCTGGTCCTCAGTTTCCCCTCTGCCAGATCTCCGGCAGGACGACACAGGGGTTTCCAGCAGGGGTGGGGGTTGCAAAGAGGGGGAAAGGGCCTTCAGGGTGATGCTTCTGCCTTCGGGTACGAGAGCTGAGCCCTTGGCAGAGTCCAGGTTCTCTGTCCTGGCATTGTTGAGTTGGTGCTAAGTGCTGAGTTGGGCATTGTTAAAGAGTTGGTGCTAAGTGCTATCTTCTGTATCCTGCACTTAACAAGAGCCAGTACGTGGGACTGTGGCATCTCCGTTTAAGTGCTTTACACAGAGTGGGTGTCAGTGGAGTCTCATAACACCTGCAGGAGACGTGGAGCATCATTTTCTCCACTTCACAGAGGAGGAAGCCGGGTCTTAGGGAGCTTGTCTGAGGCTTGGAGCAAGTACATAGTAGAGCAGGGTTCAACCTCAAATCACTGATTCCAAAACTTGTGCCAGAAACCCTTTCACTGCACACCTCGAGTGTAGAGACTGTCAGATGTCCCGTCCTACAAGGTCAGAAGAGGCGCATAAAATGGCCATCCCCCTGTACTTCTGTATACAGAGTCTACATCTGTGCCGAGAGTGATGCCACACAAACTTCCTGTCTTTCCACACCAGGGGTTCTGGGACTAAGGACTGGTCTCCGCCCTGAGCCTCCCCTTCTGGGATCCACCACCCAGGAGATGCTACTCAGTAGCTAAGTTCATGAGCCAAGTATGGAGAAGAGAATGGATTGCTGCCCCCCTCCCAAGTCCTCCCCTGCCCTGCCAGCTCCCCCTGCTGAAAGGGGGGCAGCGACCTGAACACTGCAGACGGAGTGGCAGTAGATCTGTTCGGGTGAGGCGCAGCTCCCAGGGTCCATTCCAGTGATGGACACCAGAGCCATCCCAACGAGAAAGTGACACATGGAGAGGGGCAAGGGACCGCTCAAGGGCCCTCCTTTGGGACCTAGGCAGGATGCTGGGGCCTGAGATGGCTGGGTAATGTATTTCCTCCTTCCTCCCCTGTCATGTTCCAGGAGTCCCTTGAAAAGGGGCATCTGATGGTGACTGATGATTTCCAGTGTTCTCCAGAAGGGGCTGGGCATGGTGCCGTGGCATCCATGGCATTTCTAGAGAGAATATGAGTCAGTGTCCATCTGCGCCAACCTGTAAGGCTTCCAGGGCGGCTTGCAGGAGGTGGTGTTTTTCTCAGAAGTACTAGTCTGCCAAGCTGTCCTGATTATTGTGGGAACCTCTACTGGTCAGGTGTGTCTTGACTCTTTCAGTTTGGGGGTATACCAGACATCCTGATGCCAGTGACATTGGAGTGAAGAGTGAGAATACGGGTTAGGGAGAGGCATGTCTTACTTAGTCTGTCCAGAAGTGTACAGCAGACCGTGTTTTGAGCGATGCGGTGGAAGGCCCGGGGTCTGCACCGGGTGCTATGACCTGCATGTGTGTGTCTGTTGAATTGCAACACACATTGTGTGTTTGCCCGTGTGCAAGGGGGCACGTGGTGCATGCTCAGAGGAGCACAGGTCTGTGCACTCACGCATGATTTCCAGTGTGGTCCGCATGGAGGAAGAACATGTGTGTGACACACTGCAAGGAGCTGGGGAGGACTGCACGGGTGCCAAGACACTGGGCATGAGCGAAGGCATCACACAGAGCGCTGAGCGGCGACCTGCACTGCGTGGGGAATCACGGAGCTTGTGAGAATGTGGGGACAATGGAACGTGCAGAGCAAAGCGGTGCGTGCAAGGGAAGCAGCACACCCTGGATGAACTTGGGTGAGCACTGACAAATGTCTGCTTAGTGGGAGCTAGCCTGCCTGACCAGGGGGCTGGAGTCTGGGGTGGAGGAGCGATGAGGGAGGGGGAGTGGGGAGGCACTAGAGCAGCACTTCTCAACTGAGGGCATTTCTCCCCACCTCCAGAGGACAGCAGGCCATGTCTCGAGGTGTTGTCACAACTAGGCAGGTCTTCCCAGGGGACTCTAATGGTATAGAACCCACCTGCTAATGCAGCAGACATAAGAGATGTAGGTTCGATCCCTGGGTTGGGAATATCCTCTGGGAAATGAAATGGCAACCCACTCCAGTATTCTTGCCTGGGAAATCCCATGGACAGAGAAGTCTGATGGGCTACAGCCCATGGGGTTGCATAGGAGTCGGCTATGACTGAAGCGGCTAGGCACGCACACGACTAGGCATGCGGAGCTATCTAGTGCATACAGGTCCCGGATGTTGCTCAGCCTCCTACATGGACAGGGAAGCCCCACGACAGACCGGCCAACCCTAAGTGTTTGTGGAACTTGGCAGGAGACCCGTGCAGTATAGCAGAGGCTGGTCTGATGGGCAGAACCACCTCTGCTGACAACGCAGTTGATACTAAGGGGAGGTCCAGCTCCCCATGTGCTGGGGGAGGGAGAGAGGAAGTGAAGGGGCAGGAGGGATGTCCAGCCCTTCCCCATCCCCAGTTCTGCCCAGTGACAGGTTCTCTAGGTTGGTGTTGGGAGGAGGTTCCCTGCCTTCGCAGAGGACTGGAAAGGCCCATGGTGGGCGGTGGCAGGTGCGGGTGGAGGTGGATAAGAACCTTAGCAGGAAGACTTGATGGGCTTGGTGCCTTTTTGCCCATTAAGTTTCAACCTAGATCTTCCCCATGTGATACCTGTGCATGTGTTTCTTTCTTTTTAATATTTACTTATCTGGCTGTGCTGGGTCTTAGCTGCGGCATGTGGTGTCTAGTTCCCTGACCAGGGATTGAACTTGAGCCCCCTGTACTGGGAGTGCAGAGTCTCAGCCGCTGGACCACCAGGAAGTTCCTATGTCCTTTTTTCCAAATCCCCATCAGCGCGGAATTACCTGCTCCCCCTGCCGTGTCCCCGTCATGCCCTGCGGTTCTCTCCCCAGCACTTCTGTGTTGAATTGTGATTGTTGTTTTGTTGGTTGGCATTCCCCACCAGACTGCTCCCAGATGGCTGTGTTTGTTCATCCTTGGATCCCCAGCCCCTGACCTCGTCAACCGAGCGCCTAAGATGTGTGGGGACGCTTTTTTGACAGCATAGACAAATGCGTGGTTTCAGTGGATACATCAGCAGCTAACGTGTTTTTGTCTAAGCGCTTATCTTTCCTGGGGGAAACCACCTTTCCCCACTCTTTATGGCCCCAGAGTTCTAAATTTTTCCTGCTGAAGTATAGCTGATGTACAATGTTGTGTTAATTGCTGCTGTACAGCAAAGTGACTTGGTTATATACAGATATATGCATACGTGCCTTTTCATATTCTTTTCCATTATGGCTTATCACAGTATTGAATACAGTTTCCTGCGCTATACGGTAGGAACTGTTGTTTGCCCATTCTATTAATATATATACCAGTTTGCATCTGCTAAGCCCAAACTCGATCCATCCCTGTCTTACTCCCGCTTCTCCTTGGCAACCACCCATCTCTTCTCGATGTCCCTGATTCTTTTTCTGTTTCATAGTGTGTCATATTTCTGTTCATTTGTGTCGTGTATTAGATTCCACATAAGTGATATCATATGATATTTGTCTTTCTCTCTCTGACTTACTTCACTTAATATGATAATCTCTAGTTTCATCCATGTTGCTGCAAATCTACGGCCCCCAAGTTCTGGTGGGATTTGGGCCAATTCAAGGTCTTCTGTGGGTAGAGGGAGGGTTCTCTGCTGTTTCCGCGGGTGCTGCAAGGATATAGGTTTGGGGTTGTTAGCAGTCATGGGTCCCACACATGGAGAAAGCCTACTTGAGGATAAGGCCACTTCCCACGGGAGGCAGAAGTGGAGGCGGGGCAATGACGTCCTTTGAGCCCCTGGATCTGACCGTGTCTGAAGTCAGACATGTCTTTGGACTTGCCAGTTTTTGCTTCGTGTCAAGGTTCTGACACTTAGCATCACAGGTCCTCTGATTAGCACAGTGATGCTGCCTGGGGGCAGAGCCAGTCTGGAATCTTCCTCTCATGCCCCCCCCCCCAACCCCACTCCAGCCTCCTGCATGATAGATTGCACCTGGCTAACTTCAACCCGTGGGGCAGATCCTTCTGGCCAATGGCTCCTGCCTGAGAACAAATCCATGTTTGACTGAGGTCCCACTAAGGTGAGGGGTTGTTGAGGGAGGGGCCTGGCAAAGAAAATAATGAACCATAATATAATGAGGTAGTAGACTGAGAACCGGAGGAGGATTTCCAGACACTAGGAAGGGTCTGTTGTGTTGTGTGACTTCATCTGGTCACTTCCTCTCTTCCAGCCTCAGTTTCTCGACTGCTCCTGACTGTCTCACTGGGTGAATGTAAAATTCAGATAAGGTCAATTAATTTGGGAGAAAGTTTTTTTTTTTTTTTTTTTGAGGTGGACCATTTTTAAAGTCTTTATTGAATTTGTTACAGTATTGCTCGTGTTTTATGTTTTGGTTTTTTGGCCAAGAGGCATGTGGGATCCTAAGTTGCTAAGTTGTGTCTCACTCTTTGCAACTCCATGGACTGCAGCAAGTCAGGCTTCCCTGTCCTTCGCTACCTCCCAGAGTTTGATCAAACTCACGTCCATTGAGTCAGTGATGCCATCCAATCATCTTGTCCGCTGTCCTCCCTGACCAGCGATCAAATCCACACCCCGTGAATTGGAAGGCAAAGCCTCAAGCACTGGACCGCCAGGGAAGTACCAGGTGAAAGCATTTGATAATTTCATTGGGTTTAGAAGTGAAGGGGACCAGAGGTTCACTGGAAAGGACAGATGAGCAAGCGCTAAGGGGAAACGATGGAAGAGAATGCTGCATGGAAGTGGCCACCCCCACCGAGGACTAAAGGTGGGTCAGTTCAGCTCAGTTGTGTCTGACTCTTTGCGACCCCATGGACTGCAGCAAGCCAGACTTCCTTGTCCATTACTAACGCCAGGAGCTTACTCAAACTCATTTTGATTGAGTCAGTGATGCCATCCAACCATCTCATCCTCTGTCGTCCCCTTCTCCTCCTGCCTTCAATCTTTCCCAGCATCAGAATCTATTCCAATGAGTCATTTCTTCACATCAGGTGGCCAACGTATTGGAGTTTCAGCTTCAACATCAGTCCTTCCAATGAATATTTAGGATTGATTTCTTTTAGGATGGACTGGTTGGATTTCCTTGCAGTTCAAGGGACTCTCAAGTCTTCTCCAACACCACAGTTCAAAAGCATCAATTCTTTGGCACTCAGCTTTCTTTATAGTCCAACTCTCACATCCATACATGACTACTGGAAAAACCATAGCCTTGACTAGATGGACCTTTGTTGGCAAAGTAATGTCTCTGCATTTGAATATGCTGTCTAGGTTGGTCATAGCTTTTCTTTTAAGGAGCAAGCATCTTTTAATTTCATGGCTGCAATCACTATCTGCAGTGATTTTGGAGCCCCCCAAAATAAAGGTGGGTGGGGCAAAAAGAGAGGTGGTCTGTCCTGCTCAGGCTGGAGCCCTGATGAGGACTGTGTAGCTGGCCAGGTGCCAGGTGATCACCCCCTACCTTCACTACCCTCCTAACTGAGAACACAGGTAACCCCGACCCCACCAAGATCCTTCTATTTCATTCTCTGGGAGGGTGACCACTGGGTTGACTGTTCCTATGGGGGGTGCAGGCATAGCTTGTTTTCCTCTTGCCCCAGGGTCTGCTAGCTGAGCACCTGCTTATTGCTTTCTGTAGTTTATGTGTAGGGCGGATGGAGAGGGAGTGGTGACCTTTGCTCTTTGACAGGTCAAACTTCAGGACTGGGACTGTGTCTAGCTAATCTCGGGACAGGAGCTTCACCTTCTGTCCTCACAGGCTAAGAGTAATCATGCTTCATGTTGGATAAATAGTCATCCCTATTTGCCAGGCACTAAGCTGGGTGTTAGTTACAGCATCTCCCTGTGAGATGGGATCATCATACCCATTTCATAGGAGGAAAGTGAGG
This sequence comes from Bos indicus x Bos taurus, assembly GCF_003369695.1. Classification (NCBI taxonomy): domain Eukaryota; kingdom Metazoa; phylum Chordata; class Mammalia; order Artiodactyla; family Bovidae; genus Bos; species Bos indicus x Bos taurus. The sequence goes on from NC_040082.1 coordinate 30,352,251, forward strand.
CTTCAGAGGTTAGGTAAAGAGCCCAGGCTTAGCTAGAAATGGGGGCAGTGGGATTTAAATGGTAAAATGCTGTGAAAGGAAAACAGGGCATCATTTTGGGGTTATAGTCTTTGGAGTAGAAAATAAAACTTTGGAGCTTCCCTGGTAGCTCAGTGGTAAAGAACCTGTCTGCTAATGCAGGAGACACAGGTTCCATCCCTGATCTGGGAAGATCCCACATGTCATGGAGCATCTAAGCCCATGTGCCACAACTACTGAGCTTGTGCTACAGAGCCTTCGAGCTGCAGTGACTGAAACCCATGTGTCTAGGGCCTGTGCTCCTCAACACAAGAAACCATTGCAATGAGAAGTCCACATACCACTAGAGAGTACTTTTCACTCCCGCACCTAGAGAACAGCCCGTGTAGCAACAAAGATCCAGTGAGCCAAATAAATAAATACATAAAATTATTTTAAGAAAAAACAAAAATTTAAATCCCAATTTTGTACTTGCCAAGCACCTCATATTTATTATTTTTGTAACTCTTTCCAAATAATCCTATAAAGTAATTTCCCCCCATTTTGCACCTGAGAAAACGGGTTTCTCAGGAAGGGGAAGGTTTGTATGAAAATCTACTCAGGGAATAGGTGGTGGAGCTAGGCTCTGAATCCAGTCTGGCTGTTCCCAGGGCTAATATTCTTTGGAATCTTGCTTCCTGGAACCGATTCCAGGGGCCTCTCTGAGGGCACAGGACTCTTTTCTGGGCGCAGGGCTTTTTTGGCTGTCTCTTGATTCTCAGAGTGGAGCTAACATTTTCGCTAAACCAGTCCCAGGTGCCCAGACCCAGATCCAGGACGATTTCGTGGGAAAGGCTGCCACCTTGTGGCCAGACAGCGAGCATGTACCAGGAGGAAGCAAGGGTTTAGGAGGGTGGGGCTTGGGCAACAGGTGAGGTCAGTCTCTGGAAAGACTCCAGCTGGTGCAGACTTGGTTTTGGAGGGCTGCCTCGCCGTTGGAGGGCCAGCTTGGGCCTCAGAGGGAGGGTTCAGGCTTCCCAGCAGTTTCAGGATGGATGGTGAGGCTTGGCTGTGGGCACACTGGATCAGAATTTTCCTGCCAAGTCCTGACGTGAGCCCATCAGAGGAATCCTGAAGGTAAGCCTAGGTTAGACTTCTTATGTCCTTCTGAGGCACTGGTTCTTTTAGCTGTGTGGAGAGGCCATGTTGTGTCTGTGACACTTCTCCTGCAGGACACCCTCGGAGCTTCTGGACTGAATCCTGCCTGAGCTCGACCCTGTACCGACACTGTCCCCAGCTCTGAGGGAGATACAGAGCCTCCTCCCCCCTCCAAAACCTAATCCTGTGTATCCTCATCATCTGGGCTGATGCAGCCTCCCAGACTCAGTTCTTTCTGCTTCTCTCCTCTCTCCACTTTGCTAGTCAAAGGATTTCCTAGTAATATTTTTCACCAGGTGCAAGAGCCTTGTGCTTCCCTGGTGGCTGAGAGAGTAAAGAATCCGCTTGCCAAGCAGGAGACGCGGATTCAATCTTGGAGTCGAGAAGATCCCCTGGAGAAGGGAATGGCAATCCACTCCAGTATTCTTGCCTGGGGAATTCCAAGGACGGAGGAGCCTGGTGAGCTACAGTCCATGGAGTCGCAAAGAGTCAGACACGACTTAACGACTAGACAACAAGAGCCCCACTGCACACTCCTCGCAGTATGGAAGAGGACGTTGGGCTTCTTAGCCTGGTCTTCCTTCCTGCCTCACTCCGACATCAATGTGTGAGGCCACGTACCTCCTGTTAAGGCTCCAATCAGTACTTCTCCCCTGGCTGCAGGTTCGCATCACCTGGGAACTTCAGAATCGGCCCCTGGCAGCCACGCCCCCTCGAGATCCTGCTCTGATTGGTCTGGGCCCTGGAGGTTGTGGGCGTGTTGAGAGACCTCCAAGTGGCTGGGAGGGTCCTCGTGCGTAGCCATTGCTCTGTCCTTTGGCAAGTTCTCCGCGGTCAGCTTATGCCTTTCTTCTCATTCCTGAAACCTGTTTCTTAGTCCGGATAGCCCTCTCACCTTCTCTTCCCCACGTTCTCGTCCCTGTGAGTACCCAGCTCTAAGCTCGTGGACAGAACTCGTGGTCCTCTTCCCCGCCTTCACTGTTTGGGGGACCACTTCTGTGCCAGCTTCGAGCCCGCTCTGTCCCACAGATTGACTTGTGAGTTAGTCCTCACGCTTTACACGGTGAGATTTTGGACCACGTTTTATTTCTCTTGGTAGTCCAAGCTTCTGACGGTGCCCGGGAAGACCCTGTGCTTGGTGACTGGGAATGTCGACGAACGACTGAATGGACAGCCAGACTCCATGTTGCTGAGATCTCCGAGCCTTTCCGAAAAGCCGTGAGCAGCGTCCTGAGGTACATGTCCTGGGCCTGGGAGGGAGGAGGGGCACCCCCGAGCAGGATTTGAGGGCCAGTTTTCTCCATCTTCCTTCACAGCTGCATAAAAATCTCTTACTCCTAGGATGAACAAGTCATGCCTCAAGTTTTACTTTTAGAAACTCGGCTTGAAGCAAAGATTTAGAAATCATAAAAGCTAGCATTTACTGGGGACTTACCATGTGTTGGTGATATATGCAATCTCATTTAATCATCCAAGCAGCCCCGTGTTTATCAGCCCTGATTTACGGGTCAGGAAACAGAGGCTCCTAGATGCTGCCTTATGTGGCAATGACTGCTTAGACTCATGAACATCTGGTCTCCTCTTCCTGGATTCCTAGTCAGACCACATTGTCTAAGTGTCCTTTGCAGTAGGAAGGTCCACGGAGCCCCTCATGGAATGTGAGTGGAGGGGATGAGTATACCTCCAAGTGTGGCCCATTAGAAATAAAGTAGTCACACATGTGCTCTTGGCGCTACTTCAAAGATTCTGAGGAGGAAGAGGAGGGTGGAGCCAAAGATGGAAGGAGCCTGGGGTGCCCACTGGGGCAGAGCCATTCCCACTGCTGGCCCGCAGTGGACAACTACACAAGTGAGGATTCAACGCTTTCTGTGTTAGCTTATATTGGGTCTCTCTCTCTCTCTTTAAACTTATTTGGCTGTGTCGGGTCTTAGTGGCGGCATGAGGAGGTTTTAGTGGTGGCATGTGGACTCTTAGCTGTGGCATGTGGGAACCCTGAGCAGGGATTGAACCCGAGCCCCCTGCATTTGGAGCACGGAGCCTTAGCCACTGGACACTGGAAGTTCCTGGGTTTATCTCTTAAAGCAGCTAATGCTATTTACCCCAATTAATACATGTAATTTCCCAAAGGGCTTTCCTGGTGGCTATGATGTTGTTGAATGAAAAAAACTAGGATTGAATGAAAGTATCGTGTGTAGAGCACATAACACTGTTCTTGGCATGTAGCTATAAAGAATCTGCCTGCAATGCAGGAGACGTGAGTTCCATCCCTGGTCAGAAGATCCCCTGGAGAAGCGAATGGCTACCCTCTCTCGTATTCTTGCCTGAGAAATCCCATGAACAGAGAAGCCTGGTAGACTATCATCCAAGGGGTTGCAAAGAGTCAGATGTGACTTAGTGACAAAACAACATACATGAACCTTCCCAAGCCCTGTGTTTCATGAGTGGTCAAGTTAGGGTTTGTTCCCATCATGCTGACTTCAGAGTGTACAATCTTGTCCCCTGAAAGGCCTTTCTGGAATTGTCTTTCATTGTTCTAATACTGAGTTGGTTGAAAAATTTGTTCAGGCTTTTCCATGAGATGTTATGGAAAAAGTGTGGCCAACCCATACTTTTGGAAGAGGTGAAACATTTTATGCTGGTCATTCTAGGTCTGGCTCAAGGAAAGACAGAAGTTTTTTGTTTGTTTGTTTGTTTTTAACCCAAGACCATCTCCTTCTCCTGTGTTATGAGTGTGCATGTTGTGAGGGGCTGGGCTTGCCTGGGTATAACAGAACACTTATGGATAATTCAAAGATGGCTGGCATAGAAGAGGAGAGTTTCACGTTCACGGGAAACTCTGGTGACATGTGACTGCCTGTGTGCTGTGCTGTGAGCCCACCCTTTTTGGTCTGCCTGCTGCCCCCGCCCCGCCATGAGGCTGGTGAGGCTGGGCAAGCTCCCACTGCCTTGTTGCTTGAGATCCCCTCCGTCTTGGTGGCCCCACTGGCTGCATCTTCCCTGGAGAGACAGGGCACAGCAGTTGGTCCCCATGCAGTTGGGATTCAGCCTGGCTTTATGACCAACTGGAGGCTGTTCTGTGGGTACAGATCCAAGGGGTCCTGACACCAGTCAGATTAAACAAGGCAGCTGGACCAAGCACACGGAAGGACCTGTGTCCTGCTTCCTGTTCTTCTAAAAGAAAATAGGGAAAGAAAGCTTTACATGTGCTTCTTTTTTAAAGGTATTTAAAAAATATTTATATTATTTGACTGCGCTGGATCTCGGTTATGGCATGTGGACTCCTGGGTCATGGCATGTGGGCTCTAGTTCCCTGATCAGGAAGTCAAACTAGCCCCCCTGCATTGGGAGTGCAGAGTCTTAGCTACTGGACCACCAGGGAAGTCCCTACACGTGCTTCTGAGAAGCAAATTCTCTGGTGTATTTTTGTTCTCCTGTTTGATTCACTCATCACAGCTTGCTCTGCTGATAAGAGGGCCATGGGATCTGATACACCATGGCCTCTCTAGCCTGGCCTCTCTTCCCATCTCCTTCCACCTGGGGAAGCCACCCCTGGTCAGGCTAGAGAATTGAAAGGCAGTGGTGATTCAGAAACCTTGGAGGGCTCAGGGTGACATGCCACCCGGATGTGCTGGAGAGGTTTGGGAATCAGCCGCAGCTGGGCTTCAATCATTCCACCACCTCCCAGCTTGTGACAAGCAGCCTGTTTCTCCACTTGCGAAGTGAATGATACTAGGAGCTTGTCTTTGCAATCTGTCCACTCAATTTACTTTTGTTTCCTCCTTGATGGCCAGCAACCTTCCTTGTTATCTCACATAGATGATTGCATCAGCTCCCTTGCCTGGTCACACCGTATTCAGAGCACTTGTTGATATCAGAGATTAAAGCAGACTCCCTGTTTGTAATACAAAAAAAAAAAAAAATTCCAGTCTTTAATCAGGGTGTTTTCTGAACCTTGAAAGCCTTTTCTGTTTTCTGGCCTGACTGTGTGACCACTGTCCCTTTGCACGTACTGTTCTCTGGGTCTGGGATGTGTTCACCTCTTTTCATCTGATTAACTCCTCCTCAACTTTCAAATCTCAGTAACTTCCTTTGCATTCTCAGTCTAGGCCACATCCCCAGCTAAGTGCTTTTATAACTTTGTAAATCTCTCCTTCTTGGTATTGACCCCTGTCATTTTACTTTATAGTGTAACTACTTGACTGTTGTCTGTTTGCATCCCTGACTGTAAGTTTCATGAGATTAGTGCCCCTATTCATGTCACCTCCTTTATCCCCAGAATTTAGCATAGGGCCCAGCATATAGTAAGCTCTCAGAATAATGCTGTTGAATGAAAAAAAAAAAAATAGAATTGAATGAAAATATTGTGTGTAGAGCACTTAGCTCTCTTCTTGGCATGTAGTAAATATCAAAAAATGGGGCTTCCATGTTGGCTCAGAAAGTGAAGAATCTGCCTGCAATGTAGGAGGCCTGGGTTCAATCCCTGAGTCAGGAAGATCCCCTGGAGAAGAGAACAGCTACCCACTCCAATATTCTTGGCTGGAGAATTTCATGGACAGAGGAGCCTGGTGGGCTACTGTCTATGGGGTTGCAAACACTGTTCTTGGCATGCAACAAGCATTAATAAATATGAGCTCTTAATGATAGTATTACTATTCTGACTGTGGGACTGGTGGGGAAAAATTCATCCAAATCATAAGTGTTCTTCTGATGTATATGTAGGGCTGAGTCCCTTTGCTGTTCACCTGAAATAACCAAAACATTGTTAATCAACTATATCCCAATACAAAATAAAAAGTTTAGTTTGGGAAAAATTAAGAAAAGCTTTTATTAAAAAAAAATGGTCTTCTGACTTCGGTTGCCCCAAGTTTGCAAGTTTTGGGGTAAAGTGATCTAGTGTGGAGGAAAATATACACATATGCAGATACACACTGAGCCGTGACACACAGACACATGCAGGCCTCCCATGGGGACAACTGTGTGATTTCAGTTTCCCGGCAGCACCTTCTACAACTAGAAGGTGGCAGCAGGGAGAAGGCTGGCTGTCCCAGGAGTGCTGGAGGAACCCGTCCAGGCACCGGTGGGCCTGAGGGTCTTCACCACCCACTGGTCCCAGGCCCACACTCTCCTTCTCATCTCCGCTCCATGTAGAGTGGGGCTGCAGATGTTGGGAGAGATCACTCTAGAGAAGCTTGGAGAACAGGGGATGCCTCTAACAAAGACTGCCCCCAAAGTTCAAAAGTCCATATCTGCCCGAGCATCTTGACAAGATCCCTCTTTCTTCCAGCTTCTCTAGTGGCTCAGATGGTAAAGAATCCGCCTGTAATGTAGGAGACCTGGGTTTGATCCCTGAGTTGGGAAGATCCCCTGGAGAAGGGAATGGCAACCCACTCCAGTATTCTTGCCTGAAGAATCCCATGGACAGAGGAGCCTGGTGGGCTATAGTCCGTGGGGTCTTAAGCATCGGACATAACAGCAACCAAGCACGCACACACACCCTTTTCTCCAGAACTTTTGACCTTGCCCTCACCGCAAAGCATTTCCACAGAAGACCAGTGTCCACAGGAGTTTTAGAGACTTTATTATGTATAAACAATTTAAACACTTTGCCATAAATTATCTTTGCCTGTCCCTAGTCTTTGCTTAGCAGCAAATTAAAATTAATATAAAAACTCGATGAACAAGTCATACATGTATATTACAAAAAAGTTCCTGTACCAAAGTTCTTATTAGACATTTTTTTATGGTTTTTTTTTAAACTTTTTTTTTCTTGTTTTTTGTGGGTTTTTAAAATTTTTTATTTTCTCTCCTCGTGGTGACTGTCATGTGATTGTCTCAGTTTCTGGACCAAACAAACACACTAATAATTGTAAATCTCAAACAGTGATTGTGCCTCAAGGCTTAGGTATGTACAGGGTGATCTGAAGTGGTGCCCGTTTAGCAAAAGAGTGTCACGATGCCCACACCTCTACTGCAACTGATACCCACGAACTACGGAATCTAAACAGACTACACCCTGTAACTGCGTATTACTGTCCACAATGGAATCTTCAAAGACAAAAGAGTATGAAATTGATCTGTAGTGATTATAGCCACCCTTGGAATTAAATTTTACACTCTGCGCTCAAATAAATTAGCTCAGGCCAGACTAAATCAGGACCTGAGAGTTAAGTGCTGAACGGTATTATTTCGCTTCGATTTTTGATATGAATTTCCTTTTTTTTCTTGTGTTTTTCTATTTTTTTTCTTTAAAAAGTTATTTCCAGTGCTCACTCTTTCACTTTTACCCCCCCTCCCCAGTCGCTACACACAAATCACCCCCAAAGTCGTGGTTTAAATGCACCTGTATTTGTTTAAACGAAAACGTCTGTAGTTATCTATCCAACGAGCAGTCTGAATCGTGGTCCTTAGCTGGTCCTGGGATGCTGGCCCTCACGGATATCTGTGTGTCGCTCACGTGTGAATGAGTGAGGTAATAGAACATGAGGCCTTCTCGTCTTCACGTCTCTGTTTTGCGGTCGCTGTGTTTTTGTTTTGTGTGTGTGTGTGTGTGTTTTGTTTGTTTCCTGTGTGCATATGTATGTTCTTTTGTTTCTTTTGAACATTTTGCGTCTCTTTCCGTCTCTTGGCTGCGTAGACCCTGAACAAGTGGGTCATTATTTTAGGGGAACTTGGAACATGGTTGTGTGTTCGTCCATTTGTCTGTTTTGTGTTTTGTTTTTTTTTTTTTCCTCAGGAATTTTGCCGCCGGGCTTTAGTCTACTCCAGGAGGTGGGACTTCTTGTGTGGACAGTAGCATTTGAACTCAAAAAATGTGAGCTTTCTTGCCACTTGGTCTCCTAAAGCAGCCCGGCCTTTAGTGCCCCAGTTAGGTCTTCATCTCCTTAGGAGAGGAGATAACAGTGACTCCCGCTGAGCCATCCAGGCGAGGAATGGCAGCAGACGATTTTGTTACCTCTTTCCCATCTCGTTCTGTCTTAAAAACTGGATGTTGCTGCTACTGTCCGCCAGCTCAGGGTACTGCTCGACGGGCAGCACGTAATAGCCCTCGTAGCCCTGCACGCGGCCCGTGCTCAGCAGCTGCTGCTTCTCGCCCTCCGTCCACAGGCGGCTGCCCTCGCGGCCGTCCCTGGCTTTCTGCTGCTCCTTGGCCCAGGCCGTGCCCAGCGCCCTCTGCCTGGCCTGGTCCAGGACGCGGGCCTTCTCTTCGTCCAGGGTGTCGGGGGTGAGGCCGTAGCGGATGCTGAGCAGCAGCGTGGAGTACTGGAACTCGATGTTGGTGAACCTTCGAGTCCTGCCGTTGACCAGCAGCGTGGGCTGCGACACGGTCACGTTCACCCCACTCTCCAGCACCTTGCGGCCGATGGTGGTGCCCAGGGTGACCAGGTCGGCATCGGCTGAGCCGATCTTCACGAAGTAGTGGGTGTCCTTGCCCTCGATGCTGTAGTGCATCTTGTCCAGGTAGTAGGCGTTGTTCAGCACAGACGCCACTTTGCGGCTGTCCTCGCTGGCGATGCTGGACACGCCGGTGGTCACCCGCCCCTCCTTGATGGCGAACATGATGCCTTTGCCGATGATGGGCGTGGTGGTGGCGAACCAGTGGCCTGCTTTCTCGCGGATGCTGGCGTGGAGCTTCTTAGAAATGACCTGCCCTTCAAGAGCCAGGAAGGCCTGGTTGTGCCTCTCGGTTGTCTGCTGGACACCTGTAATGAGCTGTGGGCAGAAGAGACACAGAGAGCTGAGGGGGTGGGCTGGGCCCACCCTGTGCAGTTAGGGGCTGGGTCAGAAAGAGGAAGGCTGGGACACCCCTCCAAGAATACGTCTTGCGTCTGTCATGATCAGAACTAAGAGAGCCCTACCTTTTGGACTAGGACAGGCTGGCTTGTTTCCAGTGCTCTGATGGTATGGCCTCCCCACCTTGTAACTATAAATGGGGGTGCATAGGCATAACACCTGAATGGCATCTCTACCCAGGCCTACCCACTTAGTGTGTCTCTCCATCATTGCAGAAGAGAGAGTCATTTGGCCCGCTGATGGTTTAGCAGCTGCGTTATACATATATAGGGGCTTCCCTGGTGGCTCAGGTGGTAAAGAATCTGCCTGCAGTGCAGGAGACCTGGGTTCGATCCCTAGGTTGAGAAGGTCCCCTGGAGGAGGGAATGGCTACCCACTCCAGAAGGGGATGTTCATTAACTTCCTTGAGTTGGCACTGTGCTACTCCAAGTACGGCTAGGAGCCGAGGCATCACCAGGACCCTCCCTGTTAGCAAAGACTAGAATCTTGGGCCTCCCTCCTGACCCAACGAGTCAGAAGCTGCATCTAAACAAGACCCTCTACCTGGTCTGCATGCATATGAATGTTTGAGAAGCACCAGGCTAAAGAGATTCCAGCTTTGTGGGCCAGAGGGAATATCCCTGGACTTTTTGAGCCATTTGCTTTGGATCCTAGCCCTGCTTCTGCAGGGGGACGAAATCCCCATTATCTCCTTGGCCTTGAGTTTTCTACTCACAAATTACAACTCATCTCAATTGGTGGTTGGGGGACAGGCTGGGATAATGGAGGAGGCTGTGCTGGGGAGGTAACGGCACTTAGATAAATGAGCGAAATGATGGCTATTCATCCAGTGAGTGGTCCCCACGGGGCAGAACTGTGAGAATGCTGTTCTCAATTACCCGGCAGTTCCTCCTGGTCTCTCTCTAGTGACACAGTCTGGACAATTATTCAGAGCAGCTGAGACCTTTCAGAGGTTGATCGTGCCAAGCACGGGTTCTGCAGCAGGAGAGATCCAAACGCAGATGCCCACCCCTCCCATCCAATTGTGGCCGCGGTCTCAGCTGCACCCAAATTGAAACTGACCACCTCTCGGTCATCACCGAGAAACCCAAGCACAGATTATGTTCTGAAAACTCAATCTGTATATGTTTGGGCCATAAAACACTGAGATTTTATGTGAGGCATAAAAATGTTCTTTAATGGGACAGAAACTGCAAACTACCGTTTTATTATGTCCCATAAAAGCCAAAAGGGTTATGATCTTACAGGCAGTGCAGATGGTAGGTTGATGCTAGATTTCTCAGTGCTGTTGTTAATCAAGGAGTGACTCAAGGGTATACACTGAACAGATAATGACACCACAATTAAGGTAATAATTGAAGTTGGGAAGAAATATGTGCTGTGCCAGACAAGTGACAGCACTGATGTCCGCTGTCTCGTGAAGCCACCCGGTTTCATGCCCCTTTTATACCCAGCTCCAATGTTTTCTGGTGCTACTGACATGTCCTTGGCCCCGACATGGTTCTGTTTGCCAGAGGGAATGGTGACGGTCTTTTGGATTCTTGGCAGGGACCTCCGCTTACCTGTCCGCTCTCACTTGCTTGACTCTCTGACAATTCATAGGGCGGAGGCACGAAATACATTTTGGCTCTTGGGAAGCCAGGAATTATGTTGCTGAGCTGAAATCCAAACATCACAAGCCAGCTTTTCACATCTATGGTGGAAACAGAAATAAAGACTTCTGAAATCATGATGGGTAGAAAGCCAGAGGGGATCTTGGAGAGAGAATGAAATAAAGTGGGATGTTGAGTATGGAGTCCAGCAGGAGAGGGAGGCAACAGCCTGTGAGAGTCTTCTGGTCGGGACCTAGAGCTGCTTTACCTGGGCTCTAGGAAACAGATGTCCTTCCAGACTTGGTCAGTTGACCCCAACCTCCCACTCCACATGGTGATTTAGGACAGTGCTGGAGTAAGCTAGATCTCCCTTCCGATGCCCTTGTTGTGTGACCTTTGGCAAGTTCCTGGCCCTCTCTCAGATTCAGGTTCATCAGATATAAACTACTAATGTCATTGGGTTGTTGTGAAGGTTGAGGGAGAAAATTCACGTGGAGGGCTTATCATGGTGCCTGGCATGTGGCTTGTTCAGTCACAGTGAAATCCTTCATTTGGCAAGTACTTCAGTATTGATGGGCCAGTCAATGTGCTTAGAAGCTAGAGATACAATGATCGGAAACATGTAGATGTGATGATTACACTGTGCAGGACCTCCAGGCAGGGGCTGCTGCACCAAGCCTCGCTCATTATGAAAGGGGGGGTCCCTGAGTGCATGCAATGCAGACAGTCACCTGGCTCCTGAGACCCTTTCCTCAGGTGTCTACTCTTCAAACGGAGGTCAAGAGAGTGCTCTTGTGTGCTCAGAATACAATTGCCCTTTCCTGCTAAGGCCTAGGGTTGGGTCGGCTCCATTGTCATGCTCCATCTCTATTCCTGAACTCCTTCCTTGTGATTTCGTTATATAAGCAGTCAAGCCTTCCAGTATCCTGGCCTCTTAGTTTTTTGGTGATCCTCCACTTACTAACTCTCCTGCTCATCCTTTGGAGCTTGTGATCATGAGTAATTCTACCTCAATTTCATAGACATCACCCTCTGAACACCGCCTGGACTCTCTCTAGTTTACTCTTTTTTGTAACCTCACCCCTCCATACTCCCAGAACGTCTCTCTTCTCTAGGACCTTCAAGCCAACCTAAACTACTTTTCCCATCCCCCAGCTTCTTTGTCTGTCCTCTCTTCTTACCTAGCATGCATTCCATGGTCAGTCATTAGAATCATCCCCTTGTGTATATTCTCAGATGCGTTGCCACTTTCTCACTTCATCACACTTGCTTGGTGAAATCATGGCAGGCTCCTGTTTGTCCCTGTTGCAGCTGAATGCGGCAGCAGAAGTGAACGAAGCCACCCTGACTGGTGTTAAATTCCTGACCATGAACCCCAGCTGTGCCTTCCTGATGCCTGGTAATCTGACCATATCCCCTTTTTCCATTCAGTCCTTCTTCCATTCTCCCGGGTGATTGGCTACTTCTTATCTCTCCTAAAACATCCCACACCTTCCTCACTCTAGCAGCTGACCTTTCATTCCTATCTGAGAAAACTGATGCGGTCAGGGGGACTTTCCATCAAACGCTCATCATATTTACCAGCTTACCAGCATTAGTACCCACATTCTCACTTTCCTTCTGTTACTCCAACTGAGCTGCTGGAAAAAACCCTCCGCTGGTGTAACAGGTCACCCCATCAACATACAAACATGCCACTAAATACGCACCTTTAAAATTCCTCTCTTGTCCGTCCTTCTCCCTTTAGCCACCATAGGTGTCTCACCCCCTTTATAAGAACTTCTCAAACTCAAAATAATTCTCTAGACACAGGAACTCCCATTTCTCCCCTTTGAATCAGGCTTTGCTCCCAAAGATGCATTAAAACAACACTTGTCGAGGCCATACATGACCTCCATGTTGCTGAGTCCAGTGCTGACTGTGGGCTTCATCTTACTTTGACCTATGAGAAGTCTCTGACAAGTTGAACGCTCCTGCATCTCTCTCTGTTTTAGCCTTGTGGACAACACACTGTCTTGTTGTCCCTCTCCCACCTTTGTGGCCACCTCTTGTCCCTCTTTGGTTCCTCCTCATCTCTCTGCTCTGAATGCTGGGATGTCCTAGACGCAGTCTGTGAACTTCTTCTCCACTCTATCTGTTTTTCCCAGACATGGTGATCTGACCCAGTCTCAGGGCCCTCAATACCACTTTTTTTCCTTCTAAGTTTGAGATAATATTGACATACAGAACCATATAATTTTATACAGCATGATTTAACTTACATCATGAAATGATTAGTACATTTAGTGAATACCTATTGTCTCACAGAGATACAAAATAAGAGAAAAACATTTTTTTTCTCTTATGATGGAAACTCCAGGATGGAAAACATACATCAGTTTTAGGTATATTTATCATGTCATACATTCTATCCCTAGCCCAATCTATGTTCTAAGCCAGATCACCCTAAATATACTCAGAGTCAGCAAAAATGCACCTTATCATTTTCACATGGTGCCTTAATGGAGAGGAGAATGCCTAATAGAAACACTTGTCCATTATTTGATTTGATGATACACAAAAGGATTCATATAAGGAATGTTTGTTTTTAAATAATTTATTTATTTTGGGCTGCACTGGGCCTTCTGCTTGGGCTTTTCTCTAGTTGTGGCGAGTGGGACCTACTCTCTAGTTGCAGTGGTCGGGCTTCTCACTGAAGTGGCTTCTCTTGTTGCAGAGCACAGGCTTTAGGGCACACAGCTCCCAGGCTCTGCAGCACAGGCTCAGTAGTTGTGGCGCATGGGCTTTAGTTGCTTCACAGCATGTGGGATCTTCCTGGATCAGGGTTTGAACCCATGTCCCCTGCACTGGCAGACAGATTCTTTACCACTGAGCCACCAGGGAAGCCCCAGGACATGTTTTATTTGCACCTCAGTACCACTTGCGTGCTGATGCCAACTCCAAAATTTATGTCTCCATCTAGGACTTCTTCCTCAATGCCCAGCTTCTGTCCAAACCTCAGTTCCTTGTCTTCCTCTCCACATCTGTCACAGTAGCCTTCTTCATCCCTGATTATGGTAACCCCATCCTTTCAGCTACCATCCTGGACCTCTTTCTTTTTCTCACTCTCTATGTCTAATCCATCCATAAATCCTTTACTTTTGTTTTTAATTGAGGTAAATCTCATGTAACATAAAACTCATCATTTTAAAGTGCACAATTCAGTGGCTTCCAGTTACACTCACAATGTTGTACAATCATCGTTTCTGGAATTCATGAATTCCAAAACATGTTCATCATCCCCTCAAAACTGCATCACTATCAATTGTCACTGCATTCTTCTTTCCCCTCAGTCCCTGACAACCGCCACTGCTTTCTGGTCTCCATGGATTTGCCTTTTCTGGATATTTCATATAAATGAAATCAAAGAACGTGTGGCCTTTCATGTCTGGCTTCTTTAGCACATCATTTTCAAGGTTCATCCGTGTTGTAGCATGTATCAGTATATTATTATTATTTATGGATGAATATTCTGTTTGGATATATTCCATTTTGTTTATTCATTCATCAGTTAATGGATATTTGGGTAGTTTACACTTTTTTTTTTTTACCTATTATGGATAATGCTGTTATGACTATCCATGTACTAATTTATTTATTTTTTTCATTTACTGCCAAGGTTTTTATTATTATTAGGATAACATTTAAACAAATGAAGTACAGTGATTTACAATGGTGCATTAGTTTCAGGTATAGCAAAGTGATTCAGTTTTGTACATACATATATATTCTTTTTTTACTTTAGTTTTTATTTTATATTGGAATATAGTTGATTTACAGTGTTGTTTCAGGTGTACAGCTAACTGATTCAGCTATCCATATGCACATATTCATTCTTTTTCAGATTATTTTCCTATATAGGTTATTACAGCATATTGAGTAGAGTTCCCTGTGCTATACAGTAGGTCCCTGTTGATTACCTGTTTTATATATTAAAGTGAAGTTGATCAGTCGTGTCCAACTCTTGGCGACCCCATGGACTGTAGCCCACCAGGCTCCTCTGTCCATGGAATTTTCCACGCAAGAATACTGGAGTGGGTTGCCATTTCCTTCTCCAGGGGATCTTCCTGACCCAGGGATTGAACTCCGGTCTCCCCCATTGCAGGCAGATAATTTACCATCTGAGCCACCAGGGAAGCCCATTTTATATATAGTAGTTGTTATTTAGTTGCTAAGTTGTGTCCGACTTTGCAACCCCATGAACTGCAGCACTCCATGCTTCCCTGTCCTTCACCATCTCTTGTAGTTTGTTCAAACTCGGGTCCATTGAGTTGATGATGCCATCTAACCATCTCATCCTCTGTTGACCCCTTCTCCTCCTGCCTTCAATCTTTCCCAGCATCAGGGTCTTTTCCAGTGAGTCGGCTCTTAACATCACGTGGCCAAAGTATTGGAGTTTCAGCTTTAGTGTCAGTCCTTCCAGTGAATATTTAGGGTCAATGCCCTTTAGGACTGACTTCCTTGATTTCCTTGCTGTCCAAGGGACTCTCAAGAGCCTTTTCTAGTACCACAGGTTGAAAGCATTAAATTCTTCAGCACTCAGCCTTCTTTATGGTCCAACTCTCATATCTGTACATGACTACTGGGAAAACCATAGCTTTGACTAGATGGACCTTTGCCATTTGTCAGCAAAGTGATGTCTCTGCTTTTTAATACACGGTCTAGGTTTGTCATAGCTTTTCTTCCAAGGAGAAAATGTCTTTTAATTTTATGGCTGCAGTCACCATCTGCACTGATTTTGGAGCCCAAGAAAATTAAAATGAAATCTGTCACTGTTTCCACATTTTCCCCCATCTATTTCCCATGAAGTGATGGGACCAGATGCCATGATCTTCATTTTTTGAATGTTTAGTTTTAAGCCAGCTTTTTCACTTTCCTCTTACACCTTCATCAGGAGGCTCTTTGGTTCCTCTTCACTTTCTGCCACTAAAATGGTATCACCTGCATATCTAAGGTTGTTGATATTTCTCCTGGCAATCTTGATTCCAGCTTCATCAAGCCCAGCATTTCGCATGATGTCCTCTGCATATAAGTTAAATAAGCGGGGCGACAATATACTCCTTTGCCAACTTTGAACCAGTCCATCATTTCATGTCTAGTTCTAAATGTTGCTTCTTGTCCTGCAAACAGGTTTCTCAGGAAACAGGTAAGTTGATCTGGTACTCCCAATTGTCTAAGAATTTTCCACAGTTTGGTGTGATACACACAGTCAAAGGCTTTAGCATAGTCAATGATGCAGAAGTAGATGTTTTTCTGGAATTCCTTAGCTTTTTCTACAATCCAACAAATGTCGGCAATTTGTTCTCTAGTTCCTCTGCCTTTTCTAAACCAGCTTGTACATCTGGAAGTTCTCAGTTCATGTACTGCTGAAGCCTAACTTGAATAATTTTGAGCATAATTTTGTTAGCATGTGAAATGAGTGCAATTGTATGGTAGTTTGAACATTCTTTGGCATTGCCTTTCTTTGGGATTGGAATGAAAACTGACCTTTTCCAGCCCTGTGGCCACTGCAGAGTTTCCCAATTTGCTGGCATATTGAGTGCAGCACTTTAACAGCATCATCTTTTAGGATTTGAAATAGCTCAGCTGGAATTCCATCACCTCCACTAGCTTTGTTCATAGTAATGCTTCCTAAGGCCCACTTGACTTCACACTCCAGGATGTCTGGTTCTAGGTGAGTGACGACAGCATCATGATTATCCAGGTCATTAAGACCTTTTTTTGCACAGTTCTTCTGTGAATTCTTGCCACTTATAAATCTCTTCTGCTTCTATTAGGTCCTTGCTGCTTCTGTCCTTTATTGTGCCCAACTTTGCATGTTCCTTTGGTATCTTTAATTTTCTTGAAGAGATCTCTAGTCTTTCCCATTCTATTGTTTTCCTTTACTTCTTTGCATCATTAAGAAGGCTTTCTTATTTCTCCTTGCTGTTCTCTGAAACTCTGCATTCAGTTGGTTATATCTTTCCCTTTCTCCTTAGACTTTAACTTCTCCTCTTTTCTCAGCTATTTGTAAGGCCTCCTCGGACAACCACTTTGCCTTGTTGCATTTCTTTTTCTTGGGGATGGTTTTGGTTACCACCTGTAGAGAGTTACAAACCTCCATCCATAGTTCTTCAGGCACTCTGTCTACCAGATCTAGTCCCTTGAATCTATTTGTCACCCCTACTGTATAATTGTTAGGGATTTGATTTAGGTCATACCTGAAAGTCCTAGTGGTTTTCCCTACTTTCTTCAATTTAAGTCTGAATTTTGCAACAAGGAGCTGATGAGCTCAGCCATAGTCATCAACAGGTCTTGTTCTTGCTGACTAGATAGAGCTTTTTCACCTTCAGCTGCAAAAAATATAATCAATCTGGTTTCAGTATTGACCATCTGGTGATGTCCCTGTGTAGAGTCATCTCTTTTGTTGTTGGAAGAGGGTGTTTGCTATGACCAGTGCATTCTCTTGGCAAATCTGTTAGCCTTTGCCCTGCTTCATTCTGTACTCCAAGGCCAAACTTGCCTGTTACTCCAGGTGTCTCCTGATTTGCTGCTTTTGCATTCCAGTCCCCTGTGATGAAAAGGACATTTTTTGGTGTTAATTCTAGGAGGTCTTGTAGGTCTTCATTGAACTGTTCAAGTTCAGCTTCTTTGGCATTAGTGATTGGGGCATGGACTTGGATTTTTGTGGTGTTGAATGGTTTGCCTTGGAAATAAACCCAAGTACTGCATTTCAGACTCTTGTTGACTATGAGGGCTACTCCACTTCTTCTTCGGGATTCTTGCCCACAGTAGTAGATATAATCGTCATCTGAATTAAGTTTGCCCATTCTCGTCCACTTTAATTCACTGATTCCTAAAATGTTGATGTTCACTCTTGCCGTCTCCTGTTTGATCACATCCGATTTACCCTGACTCATGGACCTAACATTCCAGGTTCCTATGAAATACTGTTCTTTACAGCATTGGATTTTACTTTCACCACCAGTTGTTGTTCAGTTGAGACCCCATGGACTGCAGTATGCCAGGCTTACTCAAACTCATGTCCTTGAGTCGGTGTTGCCGTCCAACCATCTCGTCCTCTGTCCACAACTGGGTGTTGTTTCTCCTGTGGCCCAGCCTCTTCATTCTTTTGGAATTATTTCTCTGTTCTTCCCCAGTAGCATATTGGACACCTACCGACCTGGGGAGGGGCTTATCTTTCAGTGCCATATCTTTTTGCCTTTTCATACTCTGAATGGGGCTCTCAAGGCAAGAATACTGAAGTGGTTTGCCATTCCCTTCTCCAGTGGATCACATTTTGTCAGGCCATTAGTAGCACGGACATGCCCTCTAGCCTCTCCACATAGCTGGAAGACATGCCTGGTGCTCTGGCTGTCCCACTGCTGGCCCTCGTTCAGTGTGTAAACCTTCATGGGCCATTGGGTGTTGGTCAATGTGAAGCCGGGGGCTAAGGCAAAGGCCCTGCTGCAAGAGGGCCTGAGAGAGGCTGGAGCTGATGTTGGAGGACGCCCAGGAACAGAGGGCTCCTCCGGTTTTCCATTGCCTCTGGCTGCCCTGGGGCCAATCCACCAAGCTTCTAATTTATCCCTCCTTACCATGTTTTCCCCCAGCAACCACAAGTCTGCTTTCAAAGTCTTAGTCTGTTTCTGTGTTGCAAATGAGTTCATTTGTATCATTCTTTTTTTAGATTCTACATATAAGTGATATCAAATGATATTTGTCTTTCTGTGTCTAACTTGACTCAGTATAACAATCTTTAGGGTCCATCCACATTGCTGCAAATGGCATTATTTTGTTCTTTTTATGGCCGAGTAATATTCCATTGTATATATGTCCCATATCTTTATCCATTCCTCTGTTGATGGACATTTAGGTTGCTTCCATGTCCTGGCTATTGTAAATAGTGCTGCAGTGAACACTAGGGTGCATGTATCTTTTCTAATTATGGTTTTCTCCAGATATGTGCCCAGGAGTGGGATTGCTGGATCACACGGTAGCTCTGTTTTTATTAAGAATTTCCATACTGTTCTCTGTAGTGGTGGTACCAATTTACATTCCCACCAACAGTGCAGGAGGGTTCCCTTTTCTGTACACTTTTTCAGCACTTATTGTTTGTAGACTTTTGATGATGACTATTCTGACTGGTGTGAGGTGATACCTCATTGTAGTTTTGATTTGCATTTCTCTGATAATTACTGATGTTGAGCATCTTTTCATGTACTTTATGGTCACATGTATGCCTTCTTTGGAGAAATGTCTGTTTAGATCTTCTGCCCATTTTTTGATTGGGTTGTTTGTTTTTGGCATGATCTGTTTGTACATTTTGGAGAGTAAACATTGTTGGTTGTTTCACTTGCAAATAACTTCTCCCATTCTGTAGGTTGTCTTTTCATTTTGTGTACAGTTTCCTTTGCCATGCAAAAGCTTTTAAGTTTAATTTGGACCCATTTATTTATTTGCGTAGTGACTATCTCTTATAATAGTTTTTAAGGTCTATTTTGTCTGATATGAATATTGCTACTCCAGCTTTCTTTTGATTTCCAGTTGCATAGAATATTCTTTACCATTCTCTCCCTTTCAGTCTGTATGTGTTCATGTCCCTAGATCTGAAGTGGGTCTCTACTAGACAGCATATATATGGGTCTTGTTTTTCCATTCAGCCAGTCTATGTCTTTTGTTGGAGCATGTAATCAATTTATGTTTAAAGTAATTATTGATATGTATGTTCTTATTGGAGAAGGAAATGGCAACCTACTCCAGGATTCTCCTGGAGAATCCCATGTGCAGAGGAAGCTGGTAGGCTATAGATGATGGAGTGGCAAAGAGTCGGATACGACTGAGTGACTTGGCATGCAAGCACCCACATGTCTTTATTGCTGTTTGGTTAATTGCTTTGGGTTTGTTTTTACAGCTCTTTTTTCCCCCTTCCTCTTTTCTTGTGGTTTGATGACTATCTTTAATGATGTGTTGGATTGCTTGTGTGTTTGTATCTGTTGTAGATTTTTGGTTTGAGGTTCCCATGAGGTTTTGATATAGCATCTATGTGTATGAGATTGTTTTAACTTGCTGATCTCTGAATTTCCCATGCACTTCTAATATCCTACATTTGTACTCTTCCCTCTTCTCACAATTGCTGGTTTTGATAACATATTTGTGTGTGATTTCCTACCCTTATGTTTGCCTTTACCATGAGCTTTTTGATTTGTAATTTCCTTGTTTCTAGTTGTGGCCTTTTCTTTTCTGCTTAGAGAAGCTCCTTTAGCATTTGTTGCAAAGCTAGCTTGGTGGTGCTGAATTCTCTTAGCTATTGCTTGTCTGTAAAGCTTTTGATTTCTCCACTGAATCGTAATGAGAGCCTTTCTGGGTAGAGTACTCTTGCTTGTAGGTTCTTCCCTTTCACCACTTTTTTTTTTTTTTTTCTTTTCACTACTTTAAATGTATCATGCCACTCTCTTCTGGTCTGCAGAGTTTCCGGGGAAAACCAGCTGACAGCCTTATGGGGATTCCCTTAAATATTATTTGTTGCTTGTCATAATTTTTGGTTGTCTTTTATTTTTGTCACTTTGACTAATATGTGTCTCAGCATGTTCTTCCTTGAGTTTGTCTTATATGGGACAACTATGAACTTTGTGGACTTGAATGAGTATGTCCCTTCTTATGACAGGAGAGTTTGGTGCCTAATCTCTTCAAATATTTTCTCAGGCCCTTCTCTCTCTCTCATCTCCTTCTAGAACTCCTATAATGGGAATGTTGATGTTTTTAATGTCCCAGAGGTCTCTGAGACTGTTTTCATTTCTTTTTTTCTATTCCACAGCAGTGATTTCTACCACTCTCTTCCAGCTGACATATTTGTTCTTCTGTCTCACTTATTCTTCTATTGATTTATTCTAGACTATTTTTATTTCAGTTATTGTATTGTTAACCTCTGTTCTTTAAATATTTTAGGTCTTTTAAAAATGTTTCTTGTATCTTCTCAGTCTGTGCCTCCATTCATTTTCCAGGATCTTGGATCATCCTTACTATCATTATTCTGAATTCTTTTTCAGGTAGATTGCCTACCACCAGTTCACTTAATTGTACTTCTGGCTTTTTATCTTGTTCCTTCATCTGAAACATATTTCTTTGCCATCTCATTCTGTCTTTCTGTGTTTGTGGTCTCCTTTCTGCAGACTGTAGGGTTGTAGATCTACTTGCTTCTTCTGTCCGTCTCCTCGTGGATGAGGCTGGTCTAAGAGGCTTGTGCAGGCTTCCTAGTGGGAGGGACTAGTTCCTGCCCACTGGTGAGTGGAGCTAGGTCTTGTCCCTCTGGTATGCAGAGCCATTTCAAGAGAGATATTTTCAGGTGGCTTGTGATCTCAGTACAACTTTAGGCAGCCTGCCTGCTGATGAGGTTGTGTTCTCTCTCTGCTGATTGTTTGGCCTGGGGTGTCCGGGGACTACAGTCTGCAGGCTCTTGGGTGGGGCCAGGTGTTGGTGCCAAAATCATGACCTCTGGGAGAGCTCACACCAATCACTGTTCCCTGGCACTTCTACCACCAGTGTCCTTGCCCCCACAAGTGAGCCACAGCCAATCGCCACATCCCCAGGAGACCCTCCCTACACTAGCCTTGCCAAGACCCACAGGTAGGTCTGGCCCAGACTGCTGTGTGGTCACTGCTTTTGCTGGGTGCCAGTACATGTGAAATCTTGTGTGCATCCTCCAAAAGTAGAGTCTCTGTTTCCTTCATTCCTCTGGAGCTCCTACACGCAAGCTCTGCTGGCCTTCAATGCCAAATGCTCTGGAACTCCTCCTCCTGTTGGCAGACTCAGCCTGGAGAGCCCAACGTGGGGCTCAGAACTCACTCCTGTGGGAGAACCTCTGTGATATAATTATTTTCCAGTTTATGGGTTACCCATCCAGTGGGGACAGGATTTGATTATGTCACGCAAGTGCCCCTCCTACCATCTGGTTGTGACTTCTTTGGACGTTAAAATATCTTTTTTGGTAGGTTCCAGTCTTTTTTGCCAATGGCTGTTCAGCAGTTAGTTGTGATTTTGTGAGAAGAGGTCCTACTCAAGTCCTACTCTGCCATCTTGTCCAGAATTGAGGGCTCTACATATGTTCTTTTCCAGATACTTTTCCATTAAAGGTTATTACAAGATATTGAACATACTTCCCTGTGCTATACAGGTCCTTGTTGTTTATTTTATATAAAGTATTGTGTCTGTGTTAATCTCAAACATCAAATATATTTCCCCCTCCCCCTTTCCCCTTTAGTAATCATCATACTTTGTTTTCTGTGTCTGTGAGTTTCTCTGTATTCTTAAAAATAACTTAGTTTGTACTATTTTTTAGATTCCACACATAAATTATATCATATATTTGTCTTTCTGACTTTTTCACTTAGTATGATAATCTCTAGGTTTATTCATATTGTTGCAAATGGCATTATTTTATTTTTTTATGGTCAAGTAATATTCCATTGTATATATGTACCATATCTTTTTTATCCATTCATTTGTTGATGGGCATTTGGATTGTTTCCATGTCTTGGCTATTATGAACAGTGCTGCTATGAACATAGAGGGGACATGTATCTTTTCGAATTATAATTTTATCTTTTCTGGTTATATGCCTGGGAGTGGGATTGCAGAATCATGTGATAGCTCTATTTTTAGTTTTTTTTTTTTAAAGGAGCCTCCATACTGTTCTCCATACTGGCTGCACCAATCTACATTTCCACCAACAGTGTAGGAGGGTTCCCTTTTCTCTACACCCTCTCCAGCATTTGTTATTTGTAAACTTTAAAAAAAATTTAAGGGACTTCCCTGGTTGTCCAGTGGCTAAGATGCTGAGCTCCCAATGCAGGGGCCCGGGTTCAATTCCTGGTCAGGGAACTAGATCCCACATGCCACAGTGAAGATCAAAGATCCTATGTGCCATAACCCAGGGAAGCCAAATAAATAAATAAATAAATAATTTAAATATTTATTTGGCTGAGTCAGGTTTTAGTTGCAGCACTTGGGATCTTTAGTTTCAGTATGTGGGATCTAGTTTCCCCACCAGGGAGTGATCCTGGGCCCTTTGCATTGGGAGCACAGAGACTTAGCTGCTGGACCACCAGGGAAGTCCCATTTGTAGACTTTTTGATGATGGTAAAAATTGACATTTGAAAATGTATTTTTAGTTCTCTTGTGTATACACCTAGGTGTGGAATTGCTGAGTCCTATGGTTAAATCTTTTAGTTTTACTTTTAAAACAGACCAGAATCTGTGTCTTCTCACCACTTCTACCATCTCAACCCTTGCCTCGTCTTCTAACTGGCCTCCCTGCTTTCACCTCTGCTCCACACACCCTGTCAACACAGCAGCCAGAATAAGCCCTTGTTGTTGTTGTTGAGTCACTTCAGTTGTGTCCGACTCTGTGCGACCCCATAGACGGCAGCCCAACAGGCTCCCCCGTCCCTGGGATTCTCCAGGCAAGAACACTGGAGTGGGTTGCCATTTCCTTCTCCAGTGCATGAAAGTGAAAAGTGAAAGTGAAGTCGCTCAGTCGTGTCCGACCCTCAGCGACCCCATGGACCGCAGCTTTCCAGGCTCCTCCATCCATGGGATTTTCCAGGCAAGAGTACTGGAGTGGGGTGCCAATAAGCCCTTAGCATTCCTCTACTCATTACACTCCAGGGATTCCCTCGTTTCTCTCAATGAAGAAGTGAAAGTTCTGCTAATGGTCTGTAGGGACCCTTAACATATGATCTCTCTTCTCCTGCTCTCTCTGCTTCAGCCTCTCTGCTATTTCTTAAACATGCTAGGTGCACACTCATCTTGGGGCCTTTATACTGGAATGTGCTGTCTCACTCTTCCCTTTTTCAAGTCTTGCTCAGATACTGCCTCCAATAAGGCTGACCTCAACCACCACATTTAACACCTGCCCATTCCCACCTAACAATCCCTAGTCCCCTTCCTTTTGCATCCCCCACTGCCAAAACTGTAACCACACTTTAACATGTGTCTCATATGGTTATTTATTGCATTCATTCTTTATTGTCTGTCTCCCTCACTGAGAATGTAAGCTCCACCAGGACAGGGAGTTAAATGTCTATTTTATTCACTGATGTCTCCCCAGGGCTGGCACAAAATAGGTGCTCAGTAAGGATTCATGGGGTGGATGAATGAAGAAACACTGAACATATGTGGCAAAAGCCACCCTGACTACTGTGTGTGACAGAGGAACTACCTGTACCTGCCTGAGAAGATGCATCTGAAGGGGTTGAATAAGGTCTACCCACCTCCTGCCCGGGGGCTGGTATGAGGGGCTTAATGCAACTTTGCTACTAAACACCCAGGCCTAGAAGACCCTTTAATGAGGGAGATTCTGGGATCCGTGGTGTATCCATCAGCCTTAGGTACAGACTAGGTATTGAATGACTTGGTAACTATACTTATTAACGATAGTCCATTTAAGACTGATTAACATCAATAATCATACATGTATACAGGCTAAGTTGCTTCAGTCATGTCCGACTCTGTGTGATTTAGTGTAGCCTACCAGGATCCTCTGTCCATGGAATTCTCCTGGCAAGAATATTGGAGTGGGTTGTCATGCCCTCCTCCAGGGGATCTTCCCAACCCAGGGACTGAATGGGAGTCTCTTATGTCTCCTGCACTGGCAGGTGGGTTCTTTACCACTAGCGCCACCTGGGAAGCCCATTTAAGAGTCATTATCATCAATAATCATAAGAGAGATGCACATAAAAACCACAGTGAAATAGTACCTCATACCTCTCAGAATCACTGTCATCAAAAAGACAAGAAACAATAAGTGTTGGTGAGGATGTGGAGAAAAGGGAGTCCTTAAGCCCTGTTGATGGGAATGTTAATTGGTGTAGCCACCACAGAAAACAGTATGGAGGGTCCTCAAAAATTAAAAATACAACTGCTATATGATCTGGCAATTCTACTGCTGGGTATTTATCCAAAGAAAACACTAATTTGAAAAGACATATGCACCCCTATGTTCATTGCAGCGTTATATATAATAGCTAAGACATGGAACCTAAATGTCCATGGACAGATGAATGGATGAAGACAATGTGATGAATGAAGACATCTATAGTGGAATATTACCCAGCTATAAAAAAGAATGAAATCTTGCCATATGTGACAACACATATGAGGCTAATCTTATTGAAAGAAGTTAGCAAAAGACAAATACCGTATGTTTCTACTTAAGTGTGGACTTTAAAAAACAAAACAAATGAACAAATATATTAAAAAATAAGAGTCACAGATACAGAGAACAAACAGGTGGTTGACAGAGTGGAGATGAGTGGGGGAATGAGCTAAATAGATGAAGGGGATTAAGAGCTACAACTACCAGTTATAAATAGGTCACAGGGATGTAATGTACAACTCAGGGAATATGGTCGATAGCACTGTAATAACTGGTGCGTAATCTATAAAAATACTGAATCACTATGTTGTATACTTGAAGCTCATATAATATTGTAAGTCAACCATACATCAATAAAGAAGTCATTTAAGAATACAGGTTTGAAATTGCTTTAAAAATTGTGTCAGCATCCTAGCAGAGAGAAGCCTGGCTTTAGCCCAGCAACAATCATATACCCACAGAGCATCTGTGTGCAAAGTACTACTAGATGATGAATGCTGTGCAGTGTGGATTTCTAAACTGGGTATTCCTGGTCACCCATCATGGTCACCTGTCAAGATTGTTCTGCCATATCTAGGTATTATCTTACTGGTATTTGCTATCTAATTAAAAAATTGTTTTGCCTTGTCTACTTAAGGAAATCCATTTAAAAAAAGAAGAGACTTTATGTCACTACCATAAGTAGGAAGGCAGACTCGCTGCAAACAGAAAATAACTGTAAAATTAAAACAAAGCAATGCAATTAAATTGGAGCATGATTTTGTTACCTGCTACCGGGGGAGTCTTAGACCTGCTCTCTCCGTTAAAAAGGGAGATAAGAAGTGTTAATGAGGTGTTAAATACAACCAGCATCAACTGGAGGCTTTCTCCTTTGCCAATTTGGGAGAATAAAAAGAGCCTGGAAAGAAACTAACTTTCCCCATTTGTGTTGCCATGTTATTTAATACCTCATCTATACAACGTATAAAATCATCACATTTTTCACCAGGGATATGAAGGGAATCCCACGAAAGGCAAGAGAAGAGGTCTTTGCCCTTAGCAGACTCTCCGCATCCTGACCTCTTCCCTGAAGGCATCTCTCCCTGTTCTCCAGGAGATAAGTTAACAACACCCTGCCTTGGGGACCACACATTTCTTCATTTTTTTTTTTTTTTTTGGCCACACCATACGGCATGCAGGATCTTAGTTCCCTGGCCAGGGATTGAACATGTGCCCCCTACAATGGACGTGCAGTCTTAACCACTGCACCACCAGGGAAGTCGCAAGGGACCAGACATTTTAATGGCCGCTCCGATGAACACTAATAGTTCATGTCATGTGTTTTCTTTTTTTAAAGTTTCTAACGTGGCTTGGTTTCCAAGTCTAAACCTCTTCTGAAATGTTTATTCAAGTCGCTTGTCTCCTCCATTTCGCAGAAGGCACTTGTGGCATCATACAGACACCTCTCCTCCTTTCAAAGCAGTTGGTGTCCTCTGATGATAGCCTCCCTAAACAATCAATCCTCGAGGTAGGAGCTGGTGATGTGGCCCCTCCTAACAGCTCATCACTCCCCCTCCTCATGTTCTTCGCAGCGAGTGCCGCTGGAGCACGTGCTCTGTAATACACACTGTCAGCACAGCGGCTTAGGTGCTAAGTGCAGACAGAGCAGAGGGTAGTGAGGAGGAGGCTGGGCCTCCCTCCTCTCAGGGAAATCAACCTCCATGAAGTCCGACTTCAAACCTGCATGAACCTGGGGGTCTGTAAGCCCAGAGATCCCCAAGGGAGAAAGGTGGGGAGCCAACCCAAGTCATTGTGGGTAACATTTCTGAGGTTTGCTTACCTCAGAATGTGGGGTTTCAGATTTGCCAGAGCAATGCCACTCAGGCCAGAGTTTGGGATCTGTTTCAAAGTAGAGCTGCAGACCCCTGGGAGCTCTAGGGAATTACATTAAGGGGATAACTTCACTTCTCACCTACAGACTTCCTGTCTCTGAGTCTAGAACTTCTTATAAAGCCAAATGCATTCCTACCATCAATCAGGCTTTGTGCAGGCCTCGGCTCTTTACATATCATGACTCACTTGCTCCTAACAGGGGGTCTATGCTGCCCGCCTCTGTGCCAGTAGAGGAAACAGCCTCCACCAGCCTCAAGAGGTGTCTGCTGCATTCAGGGAGCTGTATTTCCAAACAGCAAAGACTCTTTTGAGCACAACAGAGAGAGAGAGAATTTCTATTCATGGCATTCCTGCTGACTACGCGTTAATTACTTCTTAAATTGTGAGCGGCAAGTTCAACCACTCTGCTCATCTCCTAAGATTCAAATTAAGAGTCACAAAGATGGGTTTACAGATGAGCCAACACTTGAATAGTGGAGAATGATTTGATATTCTCCCCTGGGATGCGTCCTTCGGCGATCATCTCATCTGCAGCAGGCAGCAGGCGTGGGCTTGTGCCTGGTCTAGCGCTCTCCACCCAGGTTCTCTTCCTCTGCTTTGACTGCAGACATTAGTCCTAGGCGTGGAGATTCTCTAATAGGACCTTTTATTTTAGACTCTTTCTAGTGTTTTCTGGATTCAGTTTTGTTGGACTTTGTTCAGCCTGGCTTTGATGCCCATTTATTGAGTCTCCATGAAGCACTGGAATGAGGAGTGTCATCTTGCTATGCAAAAACTCTGCTAATTTCTTTTTTCTATTTTTACTGGCGAATAGTTGATGTATTTATTTTAAATTATACTGCAGTAAAAACATTTGGAGTATATTATACTCCAATAAAATAATTCAAAAATACCTGAAATTCTAAAATGATTTTTATTGGAGTATAGTTGCTTTACAATGTTGTGTTAGTTTCTGCTGTGCAGCAAAGTGAATCAGCTATACGTATTCATATATCCTTTCTTTTTTAGATTTCCTTCCCGTTTAGGTCACCACTGGGCACTGTTCAGTTCAGTTCAGTTTAGTCGCTCAGTCGTGTCAGACTCTTTGCGACCCCATGAATCACAGCACACCAGGCCTCCCTGTCCATCACCAACTCCCGGAGTTCACTGAGACTCACGTCCATCGAGTCAGTGATGCCATCCAGCCATCTCATCCTCTGTCGTCCCCTTCTCCTCCTGCCCCCAATCCCTCCCAGCATCAGTCTTTTCCAATGAGTCAATCTTCGCATGAGGTAGCCAAAGTACTGGAGTTTCAGCTTCAGCATCATTCCCTCCAAAGAAATCCCAGGGCTGATCTTCAGAATGGACTGGTTGGATCTCCTTGCAGTCCAAGGGACTCTCAAGAGTCTTCTCCAACACCACAGTTCAAAAGCATCAATTCTTTGGTGCTCAGCCTTCTTCACAGTCCAACTCTCACATCCATACATGACCACAGGAAAAACCATAGCCTTGACCAGATGGACCTTTGTTGGCAAAGTAATGTTTCTGCTTTTGAATATGCTATCTAGGTTGGTCATAACTTTCCTTCCAAGGAGTAAGCGTCTTTTAATTTCATGGCTGCAGTCACCATCTGCAGTGATTTTGGAGCCCCCCAAAAATAAAGTCTGACACTGTTTCCACTGTTTCCCCATCTATTTCCCATGAAGTGATGGGACCAGATGCCATGATCTTCGTTTTCTGAATGTTGAGCTTTAAGCCAACTTTTTCACTCTCCTCTTTCACTTTCATCCAGAGGCTTTTTAGTTCCTCTTCACTTTCTGCCATAAGGGTGGTGTCATCTGCATATCTGAGGTTGTTGAGATTTCTCCCGGCAATCTTGATTCCAGCTTGTGCTTCTTCCAGTCCAGCATTTCTCATGATGTACTCTGCATATAAGTTAAATAAACAGGGTGACAATATACAGCCTGGACGAATTCCTTTTCTTATTTGGAACCAGTCTGTTGTTCCATGTCCAGTTCTAACTGTTGCTTCCTGACCTGCATATAGATTTCTCAAGAGGCAGGTCAGGTGGTCTGGTATTCCCATCTCTTTCAGAATTTTCCACAGTTTATTGTGATCCACACAGACAAAGGCTTTGGCATAGTCAATAAAGCAGAAATAGATGTTTTTCTGGAACTCTCTTGCTTTTTCCATGATCCAGCGGATGTTGGCAATTTGATCTCTGGTTCCTCTGCCTTTTCTAAAACCAGCTTGAACATCAGGAAGTTCACGGTTCACGTATTGCTGAAGCCTGGCTTGGAGAATTTTGAGCATTACTTTACTAGCATGTGAGATGAGTGCAATTGTGCGGTAGTTTGAGCATTCTTTGGCATTGCCTTTCTTTGGGATTGGAATGAAAACTGACCTTTTCCAGTCCTGGGGCCACTGCTGAGTTTTCCAAATTTGCTGGCATATTGAGTGCAGCACTTTCACAGCATCATCTTTCAGGATTTGAAATAGCTCCACTGGAATTCCATCACCTCCACTAGCTTTGTTCCTAGTGATGCTTTCTAAGGCCCATTTGACTTCACATTCCAGGATGTCTGGCTCTAGGTCAGTGATCACACCATCATGATTACCTGGGTCATGAAGATCTTTTTTGTACAGTTCTTCTGTGTATTCTTTCCATCTCTTCTTAATATCTTCTGCTTCTCTTAGGTCCATACCATTTCTGTCCTTTATCGAGCCCATCTTTGCATGAAATGTTCCTTTGGTATCTCTAATTTTCTTGAAGAGATCTCTAGTCATTCCCATTCTGTTGTTTTCCTCTATTTCTTTGCATTGATCGCTGAGGAAGGCTTTCTTATCTCTCCTTGCTATTCTTTGGAACTCTGCATTCAGATGCTTATATCTTTCCTTTTCTCCTTTGCTTTTCGCTTCTCTTCTTTTCATAGCTATTTGTAAGGCCTCCCCAGACAGCTATTTTGATTTTTTTGCATTTCTTTTCCATGGGGATGGTTTTGATCCCTGTCTCCTGTAAATGTCACGAACCTCATTCCATAGTTCATCAGGCACTCTATCTATCAGATCTAGGCCCTTAAATCTATTTCTCACTTCCACTGTATAATCATAAGGGATTTGATTTAGGTCATACCTGAATGGTCTAGTGGTTTTCCCTACTTTCTTCAATTTAAGTCTAAATTTGGCAATAAGGAGTTCATGATCTGAGCCACAGTCTTTTTGGGAGAACCAGGAGAGTTAGTGAGGTTGAATATGCTTTGCAAATGATTTTGTTTGGGTCTTGGTAGCTGTAGGGTGTCTGTTTAGCCCACACTGACGACTTCCATTTGCTTCTGGCTGATCCATCCCCAAGGTGTCCAGTGCCAAGAGGAATCTGGGAAGTGCATTCTTGGGGGTGGAGGCCTTCTTCTATGCCTGAGATAGGTGTGGCCTGCCGCCCCATTCCTATTGGTGTCTTCATCTGGAGACTTCCTCTCCCTTCCCCACTTCATAATGGCCTCAGCTCAAATGGCCCTTCCTCTGTGAGCACCCCAAAGAAATGAGATCCTTTGTTCTCTAACTCTTAGCTGTTTCATTTATCTTCACGGCCCTTGTCATTATCTGAAACTATATATATAGGGGTGTGTGTGTTTTCCTGAGACACGCTTTAGTTAGAAACTGCAGTGTGGTCAGTGGGAGAAGGAGAAGGTGGGATGATTTGAGAGAACAGCATTGAAACATATACGTTACTATATGTAAAATAGATAAGCAGTGCGATCTGATGGATGAAGCAGGGCACCCAAAGCTGGTGCTCTGTGACAACTTGGAAGGATAGGGTGGGGGGTGGTTCAGGATGGAGGGGACACATATATTCCTATGACCAATTAAAATTGATGTACGGCAAAAACCACCACAATGCTGTAAAGTAATTGTTCTCCAGTTAAAATAAATGAATTAAAAAAAAAGAAACTGCAGTGATCTGGGTGGACACAAACCCTGCTAAGCCCTGGGGAAGAGAAGCAGCCCTGGCAGAGTAGCATGGCAGGGCCTCCCGATGATGCACAGTGGGGCGACTAGGAGGGAACTAGCTTGGCTGTAACTCCTGTACTCCTGAGGTACCAGCTGCTTCGGTTGTAGGGGATGCTGGGTTCAACTTCAAAGGCTCTGGAACTTGTCAGTAAGGCACAGCATGGCCAGAAGTTGACCTTTAAGGTCATCTATTTCTGCAGCATGGGGCACTGAGGGCCACACTGTGCTCCAGGGAGCTGCTGCTTCCTTTCCTATCTTGGGGATGGATAAGTGATCCCTGGTTACCTGAGGGTAGGGACCCTCTGGGCTTGATGCTTCCCTGGCCCATGGCTAAGAGCTATGAGTTCCCTGGAACTTGGGGTGGGGCTTGGAATTGGGGTCCTCACTGTTATTCATCTACAATGCATGTTCAGGTGAGATGGCTCCATATTCTTTGCTGAATATTGGTCTTTTTCCTTCATCTATCCATCCATCTATCCAGATTTCCTTGTTTCTCTCCCCGAAAAAAGGGGCTCTATCTTGCAGTCCACTGCATCTCTAGTACTTATATGTTAGATGAAAATATCTGTCAATAGGTGAACAGACGGATGGATAAGGACCCTCATTTAACCAGTTTCTCACTTAGCATGAAGAAGCAGATTATTTGCCTTCCTTGACCTGTCTATCCAGACCTCTCTCCAAGCTTCCTATGTCCTTTTGACCTGTTTTTCTTTTTTCTGTGACTCAGCTCTGAGTGGCATGCAGGATTTAAGTTTCCCAATCAGGGATTGGACTTGCGCCCCCTGCAGTGGTAGCACAGAGTCTTAGCCACTGGACCACCAGGGAAGTCCCCTGTCCTTTTGGACTTTTGCTCATGTCTTTCTTCAGCCTTGAGCTCATTTCTACCACCAAGATCCCCTTCATTCTCAAGGTTTGAGGTGGGGCCCTTCTGGACTATGCCAAAATTTTCAAAACTGAAGTCATTTGCACATGCACCACACACACACTTCTTTGAGAGAAGTGTCTGCCTTGTTTCCATTGCATCCCCAGTAGGCATCACCAACTCGATGGACATGAGTTTGAGTAAGCTCTGGGAGTTGGTGATGGACAGGGAAGCCTGGCGTGCTGCAGTCCATGGGGTCACAAGGAGTCGGACATGACTGAGTGACTGAACTGAACCCCAGAATGAAGCATGTTGGTGCCTTAAAAACGCTTGTTGAATAAATACCTGGACAGACACCTATATGGTAGCATGGACTTAATCCCATTTTCCATTATCACTGCTTATTTGTATTTGTTTCTCACCAGCCTCATCATAAGGTCAGGAGCTGGGTCACAGACATCTCAGTACCCACGCTGTTTTGTTGCTTCACTAGTAATGGTGATGTTAATAACACAAGCAGATACCCTTTTGTGAACATCCTCTAAGTGCCAGGCACTGAACTTTACATACATAAGTTCATTTCCTTCTTACGATCACTCTGTGAGATGATTTTGTTAGTGCCCTTTTGCAGAGGAGGATACTACAGCTCAGAGATACTGGACAACCAGCCCAAGGTCCTTTGACTTATAAATAAAAGAATTTGAACCAGGTATTTCTGAGATTAGGGTCTCATCCTTTCCTCCTTCATAAGGTTGCTTTCCTCTTTTGAGTTAGAGAGGGCTCTTATAAAAGTTATTTCAATGGAAAGGACTTGAAAATAGCCAGGACATCTTCAAACAGAGCTGCCTGGCTAGCTCAGTTGGTAGAGCATGGGACTTTTAATTCCAGGGAAGATGGCCCTGGAGAAGGGAATGACAACCTACTCCAGTATTCTAGCCTGGAGAACTCCATGGATAGAGGAGCCTGGCAGGCTAGAGTTCATGGAGTCCAGAGAGTCAGACACGACTGAGTGACTAACATTTTCACACTTCTCTTCAAATAGAGCTAAGGACTGCTCTGTACTGTGATTGCTTGACTGTCCTCAATCCTGTACTGGCAGTGTACACAGCCCTCCAGGATTCTCCTAGCATCAGACATAAGACCTTGTTTCAAAGTCCCTGATAGTCTACTAGGACAACCACCCCACAGGGAGCCACTGCCCAACTGAGGTGGCCAGGTCCTTACCTGTCACATAGTTCTTCAAGTCCAGCTCATTGCTGAGAGGATTGTTGCTCTTGAACATGTACAGGTTAAAGGGGGCCGGCTCCTTGCCCACATTTTTCCACATGGTGTAGTCTGGAGAGGTCCACCGTCCCGCCAGCACGTCATAATCACGCTGTGTGAAGTGGACCAGCTTGGTGAGGGGATCGTAGAGTCCCCCGTGGAAGCCAATGACCATCTGGAAGTCAGGGTTGGAGTCGTAATAAATCTCCCCATAGGCGGTGTACTGCAGCTGCTTGATCATGAGACCATTGATGCTGAACACAGCCAGGGGCGTCCCCGTGTTATCCGAGGCAACGTAGTACTCCTCTCCACTGCTGCTCTCCATGGCAAAGAGGTGCCCCTGGAGGTCATAGTAGAGCGAGGTTATCTCTGAGTTGGAGTGATTGTAGACATGGGTGATGCGAGTCGGGTTGTGGAGGTCGGAGTAGAAATACTGCAGGTGGTGGCCCAGGTTGGTCTTGTAGGAAGCCCGCCGCCCCACGCCATCATAGCGGTATTGGACGCTCCAGCCACTGGCCTTGTTATAAGCCCTCGTTAGGAGGCCCTTGGAGTTGTACTCAAAGATGTCAGCCCCTCGCTGGCACAGATAGCCATCGTCGTCAATTTTGTACTGCACGTCGCCAAGCCTGGTTATCCGATCCCGGAGGTCGTAGCGCAAGGGCATGAGGCGCACACTGTTCCCTGGGTTCAGCAAGTGGAGGTTCCCGTTGAGGTCGTAGCTGTAGCGCCAGGTGGGGCGGTCATTGACGGCCACACTCTGGAGCTGCCCATCCCCATCATAGTCGTAGGTGTACTTAGTGGTGTTGGCGTAGGGCCCCAGTTTCAGCTCCCTCTTGATCACCCTGCCCATGCTGTCATACTGCACCGTCATCCAGTACATGAGGGACCGGAACATCTCGTATTGGACTTCCTTGATCCGCCCATGGGTGTCAAAGTGTTTGCTGAGGGTCATCACGGCCGTGGTGATGATCTGGTTGATGTCATAGTAGATGACCCCGAACTTGCCAAAGTGCTCCACTTTGCCGGAAATCTCATCATAGCGGTAGAGGTCAACGGGAAGGGGAGTCTCACTTATGACAGGCTTGATGCTTGCGATCCGGAAGCTGTTGTCGTGATAGGTGTATTCAAACCTAGCGTTGACCATGCCTTCCTCGGAGAACCTGTAGATCTGCTTGTCCACAAGTGGGCCGATCTTTCGGTACCTGATGGTGCAAGAGAAGCCCCCACTTTGGAGGTTGACCATTTTTAAGACGCCGGTGGTCTCATCATATCCGAAAGTGATGGCAGTGCTGTCATAGACAATCTCCGATAGCTTGGAGAGTTTCCCATACTTGTAGAATACCTGGCGTCCAGTGCCCAAAAAGGATGTCTTTAGGATGCGGCCATCATCACTGTAGTCAAAGATGACGGAAGCGTTGCTTTCAGGCGGGTTATAGGTGTTGCGGATGTAGCCAATGGAGGTGTGGGTGGACATGCTGTGCCGGGCGACGCTGGGCATGGTGACAGCGTGGAGGCGCTCAGAGGAGTCGTACTCAAATATGTACTGACGCTGACTCTGTAGCAGGAGCACCATGGACTGGAGGAGGAAAGGGGAAGGGAACATGTGAGTTAGCCATTTAGGACCCAGTGCTCAAATGGACGGAATTTATTCCATGTCCTGGATGGCAATTCAAAATCTGTGAAGGATGGGGAGATTTAGATTAGAGATTTAGGGTGAATTGATGTCATGGGGCATGCTACTCTATGGATCATGGCCGCTAGAGGAATGCTCCCCAAACTTTAATGTATGTGTAAAATACCCAGGGATCTGGTGAAAAGACAGATTCTGATTATATTGTTCAGTGTGAGAGGGCAGTGGGGAGGTGGCCTGTGAATCTACTTTGGGAACATCCCAGTGATGCTGGTGTTGCCTGGACCATAGTCTGAGTTGTAAGGGTTTGAAGGACTGAGATGAGAGGCACTGGGTTCGCCTCCAGGCTCAATGACAAGACATCCTGAGACTGGTGAGAAATGACTGCTGCTGGCCCGGCAGGGGGCAGGTATGATGCACATACTATGTTTGGGGGCACCCCCTACTAAGTCTCACCATAAAGCACATCCTTCGTTTAGAAGCCCCTGGAAAGATTAAGTAACCTGGAATCATTGATTCTTTGGGGGAAAAAATGACCTCCAACTTGAAGCCATGGGGAGATTCTTGCCTTCCCTGATTGACCATTCATTCTGATATCTTCTGTCCTAATGAGAACAGTATTGAGGAGGGACCAAATAGACAGAAGCCCCTCTTACAGAAGAGGTAACAGCTCTGTCTGCAAGTGACCACTGTCATCAGGAGGCAAGAAGGGAAGAAATGGAAATGGGCTTGTGTGGAGGTGAGTCCAGGTGAGAGGTCCAGGCTGAGCAAGCCCCTGTCTAATGATAGATGACCAAGGCAGTCTTTAAAAGTCTTGTCCCCCGCTCCCAGAAGGGACTTCTTTTTTACTGCTGCTCCAACCTGACCTTTTCTAACACGGAAACCTGAGTCTGGCACTTTCAGACACAGGGAATTATGTAGCAAGAATCTGTTGACTGCTTCAGCCAACAAGCCAAGTAGGAGGGGGCTGCTCCGTGTGCTGGAGTTTTGGGCAGAGTTCCCTACCCTGATGGCTTAATTCCAGGCATGGCAGAAATGAATCACTGCATTTCCAATTCATAAGGAATGATGAACTGTGCTGCTAGTGACATGATTCTGTCCACTTCAACAGCACTTTTCTGGGGGAATAAAATCAGACAATCTATTCTTTTCGCTATTACCGAGTGTCTAGCAGGTTTTTTTTTTTTTTCCTGTTGATGGTAGTAGTGCTGGGCTATGAATAACATTTTCCTTGGGATTTCCTCCCTCCCAGAGGGTGGTGGGAGTACATGGGAGCCCTGGTAGTGTCAAAGTAAAGATGTTAAAATGTCTTATGGCAAAGTGTATCAGGTCAGCTTAAAAAGAGCAGTGTGAATGAGAGAGACAGCCCCAGCTGAGCAAGGGCAGCATGTCCACCCACCTTGTCAAGGTAGGAATAGCTCCACACCTTCCCGTCGGCAAACATGCGGGACACGATCCGGCCCTGCTTATCGATGTCCGTCCTCTCGCTCATGGCCCCACGCTGAAGGCCGGCCAAGCGCCCATTGAAGAAATAGGAGACATTCACGGCCGCCAGCCCGCTGCTGGGGAGCCAGAGGAAGGGGCGGCCCACTTGGTCATAAATGATCCTCAGGGTGAACTTCCGGTGATCATCATAGATCTTCTCTGTCCGAATATTCCGGTCATAGTCAATGGACAAGAGATTTCTTCCATGGACCTAGGGAAACACAATGTGCCTGCTTTGAAAGACATCACGGGGCATGTTAGCTCAGGTTGCTATGGAGGGTGTGGCCAGGGTATGTGTGTGCTTTACAGGAAGAAATACTCTTGAAGTTATTTAGGGAAGTGCTTCCTAAAAGCCTTTACATCATAGTACACACAGGAAATGGTAATTTTTGTTGTATTCACTAGAATACAGGAACAAGGCTGCTTATGGCTGGAAATGACTGATCTGGGCATGGCCACCATGAACAGTTATATAGGCTGTACACTGCACAGCTCAGGGGTGCCATCATGTAGACCACATAAATGGTGAAATTACATGGCCATCTACAATAGCCCTGGATCCCAGGGTTCTGACTGTCCTGCCTGGCCATCTTGGCAAGCAGGAGAATTTGTATATTTACACACTTAAAACGCTTTTTGGGCACGTCATCAACTAATGGGTAGCTAATGATTTTTGAGAGCAGGTGCCAAGATTTGTTCCAAAATCTTAAAAGGTACCCAGGAAGGTGAGGAGGAGCTCTTAGAAATCCATGTTTTACCACGATCTGGGAATACAAAGCCTTATTCCTACGCGATATCCTTTAATTCTCCCACCTAGAGAAAAATCTTGCCATTGCCAAGGATGCAAGACACCAATGGGATGATAGCAATAGGGCTGGGGAATGCCAACAAAGGGAAGAACTGATTCACTTAGATTTGAAAAGAACAATCCAGATATAATTTAATATTTATTTAGCAGTTGATCTGTTTAGAGAAGAGAGCCTCTCTCCGAAGGCAGAGCTGAGAGACTACACTCTGGGTATGGGGACATGAGAGGGACTCTAGAGATTCAGCTAGCCTGGAGTGGATGCCTGGAATTGAAGGGAATGAGGCCAACTCAGCCCAGGCTCTTTCAACATAATTGACTACAAATGTGCACATCCCCGGGGTGACTGCTGAAGGCAAGAGAAGGTATAAACATGCAGAAGGAAAGGATGTGAAAGATGTCTGGTACCTCCCTACCTTATAGTAATAATTCAATAGCACTTAACAATAATAATGATGGTAATACTAACTCTGACACATGTTCAGAGCCAGTCTATATAGGCATTATCTTGGGCAATTTACATCCACTGTCAGAGCTGATGCTCACAACTGAGGAAACTAAGCCTTGAACAGAGGTTATACACTTGCCCAAGGTCATGCAGCAGTGACGTGGTAGGTTAGTCTGGGACTTAGGTCTTTAGACTTAGACCAGTTAACCAACCAGCTCTACTATTTCCCACACTGTTTATATTGGATGTGCACTGAGTGTCCTGAGATGTGTCAAATGACTGTAGAGCATTGCCACAGCCCTTGAAGGATTCCACATTGCAGCTCTGGTGGGGGCACTAGGAATAATTCTAATATGACAGACGGCTGTTATACTGGGGAGCAGCACTTTACCCAGGTAAAGAACTACATTTCACAGCTTTCTTGCGACTTGGGTAGAGTAGTAGTCGTTGGCTGGGTCTTCTGGGACCTTGAAGAAAGCAGACATAGCCAGGAAGCAAGCACCCTTTTGTTCTTCCTCCCTCCTTTCCTTAGGTGGAATGTGGATGTGATCACTGGCACTCCAGTATTCACTTTGTGAATATGAGGTGACTTTGAGGATGTTAAACCTCAAAGACTCATCCAGAGAAAGAGTCTAGATCCCTGTCAACCTAGGTGTCCTCAAGATGACCTAGGTCATCTGTACCAGCAAGGAGATCCAACCAGTCCATTCTGAAGGAGATCAGCCCTGGGATTTCTTTGGAAGGAATGATGCTAAAGCTGAAACTCCAGTACTTTGGGCACCTCATGTGAAGAGTTGACTCATTGGAAAAGACTCTGATGCTGGGAGGGATTGAGGGCAGGAGGAAAAGGGGATGACAGAGGATGAGATGGCTGGATGGCATCACCGCCTCGATGGACGTGAGTCTGAATGAACTCCGGGAGTTGGTGATGGACAGGGGGGCCTGGCGTGCTGCGATTCATGGGGTTGCAAAGAGTCAGACATGACTGAGCGACTGAACTGAACTGAGGAGAAGGGAATGGCTACCTACTCCAAGTATTCTTGCCTGGAGAATTCCATGGACAGAGGAGCCTGGCAGACTATAGTCCATGGAGTCACAAAGAGTCAGACATGACTGAGTTATGAACACTTTCACTTTTCAGACTCCTTTTAGATCATAAAAAGTGTCTATATCTTGTATAATCTCCTGTTATTTCTAATCTGTTACCAGGAGTTGAAGCTAATCTAAACTGATAGAAGTCCCTGATGCTTTGACAGATACTGTGCTAAGTACTTTACATACTTGATTCCATTTTATTCTCACACATAGGTAAAAATTGTTTTATATATGAGCATCCAAGCTTGAGGGGGCTCACATAACTAGAGAAGTGCCAGGATCTGAGCCCAGGACTACCTGACTCCCCAAACCATTGCTGTTTTCATGAAATCATCCCAGAGCAAAGGGGACAGAACATGTGAGATAGAACATTTATCTAAAGCATGGAAAGAGAATAAAGGTGTGAGTTCTTGGGCTTTTAAGGAAATCCAACTTTAAGTGGAAGATTCATATCATCAAACCTGCAGTAATTGGAGGAATCCAAAAAAGGAGTGAGTGTGGCAGGATATTTCTAACATGTCCAAAAGTTAATGCTGTCAGAATCATTGAAGATGCTGAAGATACGGTATTAGAGTTATCATAACCAGAGCAAACCACAAGCTTGGGTTAGAAAGATCACTTCCTCTGGGAACAGAAATGTGGCCACACTGGGTCGCTTCACTTGGGACAAGAGCAGCAGAAGGCCACCAATATCCTTAAGCCTATTGTCTAAGAATTTCAGTTCAAGACCCCGTCAACATTTTATTCGGCAGAGTGAAACACATGGCAACAGGAAGGATTTTCAGGATTTCCTAAGCCGCCTGTACCTATGTATTTCCCATTTCCTCAGTCATCCGTCCATTCCTCTCCTTACTCTTCCCCTTTGTTTCTCTTCACTAATATCACACAGCCCCAGGGCATTTATTATTGATTAAACATTACATCTCTGCCCATGTCAAGCATGGTGCCTGCTCTGGAATGCAAGGAGGGACACCACCAACAAAGCAACATGCCCTGAGAACTTTTTGCCATGGGCTTGGTGTGTTCTCAGCACTGCCCATGTTTTTCTTGTTTAATCCTCACAACACTCACAGGCAGGCACTATTATCCCCACGTTACATGCAAGGCACAGATGGTTAAAATGCTGTGCTCACGCTTACACAGTAAGTGTTGGGGCCAGGATCCCAATCCTGAGCTCACCACCTCCACCCCTAGGCTGTACTGCTGTCCCCCACACCCCCACCCCATGGGCGGCTCTCCATCAGACGTGTGATTCTAAACCATCCGGGATGCTCTCTCAAAGCACGGCGACTGCACTGACTCCACCACTGCTGAATCAGCCTCCCAGGGAATCCAAGCTGGGCGATTCTGATGAGTACTACTGGCTAAAATACTTGGTGAGCCATAAGGCTCTACTTCAGTTACCTGGGGGAGACCAACAGGCAAATCATATATCCATAATCGTGTGTGCATGCATGTAAGTATAGTGCTATAACATGCATTCATGGGGATACTAACATGTAAATCATATGTGCAAGCATGACTATCATAGTACCAACTATATTAGTGTATGAAGGTGTTGAGAATGCAGAAAAAACAGAATAGTAGGCAAGCACAGAAGAGGGTTCCCAAACCTCTGACTGCTACCATTTGGGTTTGCTGCTGTTACTGAAAAGCTAACGAGCCCCAGGTACACCAACCATAAAAAAGTAATAGGTGCTAATCATTCAGTTCAGTTTAGTTCAGTCGCTCAGTCGTGTCCAACTCTTTGCGACACCATTAGCCATTGATAATTCAGGGTAGGATTTTATTCCCAAATTCATTTCATTCTGGGAATGGGATTTTATTATAGAGCTAATTTGGGATTTTCCCCCGTTTATTGAGATAATTGGGCTTCCTTGGTGGCTCAGACAGTAAAGCATCTGCCTGCAATGCAGGAGACCTGGGTTCGATCTCTGGGTCGGGAAGATCCCCTGGAGAAGGAAATGGCAACCCGCTCCAGTATTCTTGTCTGGAAAATCCCATGGATAGAGGAGCCTGGTAGGTTACAGTCCATGGAGTCGCAAAGAGTCAGACATGACTGAGTGTCCTCACTTCACTTCACTTCATTGAGATAACTGATATACCTCATTGTATAAGTTTAAAGTGTACAGCACAGTGATTTAAGTTACATATATTATGAAATGATTACCACAATAAATTAGGTTAAATCCATCATCTCACAGAGATACAAAAAAAGGGAGAAGTCTTAGGATTTACTCTCTTCACACCTTTAAAATCAATGATTTTTATGTTTATTTTTAAAGTTAAGATCAAATTGACATACAGTATTCTATTAGTTTCAGGTATACAACAGAACGATTCAATATTGTACAATTGTACATACTGTAAAACAGTCAGCTCAGTAAGTCTAGTTAACATTGGTCACTGTACACAGTTGTGAAATACTTTTTCTTGTGATGAGGACTTCTAAGATTTACTCTTCAGTTCAGTTCAATTCAGTTCAGTCGCTCAGTTGTGTCCAACTCTTTGCAACCCCATGAATCGCAGCATGCCAGGCCTCCCTGTCCATCACCGACCCCTGGAGTTTACTCAAACTCATGTCCATCGAGTCGGTGATGCCATCCAGCCATCTCATCCTCTCTCATCCCCTTCTCCTCCTGCCCCCAATCCCTCCAAGCATCAGGGTCTTTTCCAATGAGTCAACTGTTTGCATGAGGTGGCCAGTATTGGAGTTTCAGCTTTAGCATCAGTCCTTCCAATGAACACTCAGGACTGATCTCCTTTAGAATGGATTGGTTGGATCTCCTTGCAGTCCAAGGGACTCTCAAGAGTTAGCAACTTTCAAATATGCAATACAGTGTTAACCATAAACACCATGCTCCATTACTTAAGTGGAAGTTTGAATCTTTTGACTCCCTTTCCTCATTTTGAGCACCCCAACCCCTTACCACTGTCAACCACGAATCTGTTCTCAGTAACTATAATCTTTTTTTTGAATATTCAGGACTGATTTCCTTTAGGATGGACTGGTTGGATCTCCTTGCAGTCCAAGGGACTCTCAAAAGCCTTCTCCAGCACCACAGTTCAAAAGTATCAATTCTTCAGAACTCAGCCTTCTTTATGGTCCAACTCTCACATGGACCTGTACATGACAAATGGAAAAACCAGAGCTTTGACTAGACAGACCTTTGATGGCAAAGTGATGTCTCTGCTTTTTAATACACTGTCTGGGTTTGTCACAGCTTTTCTTCCAAGGAGCAAGCATCTTTTACTTTCATGACTGTTGTCACCATCCGCAGTGATTTTGGGGTCTGAGAAAATAAAGTCTGCTACTGTTTCCATGTCTTTCCCATCTATTTGCCATGAAGTGATGGGCCTGATATAATCATCTTATATTTTGAATGTTGAGTTATAAGCCAGTTTTTTCGCTCTCCTCTTTCATTTTCATCAAGAGTCTCTTTAGTTCCTCTTCACTTTCTGCTATTAGGGTGGTGTCATCTGCATATCTGAGGTTATTGATATTTCTCCTGGAAATCTTGATTCCAGCTTAAGCTTCATCAAGCCCAGTATTTCACATGATGTACTCTGCACAGAAGTTAAATAAGCAGGGTGACAATATATAGCCTTGATGTTTGCTGTTCCATGTCCAGTTCTGTTGTTTCTTGACTTGCATACATGTTTCTCAGGAGGCAGGTAATGCAGTCTGTCCTGAGGCCAAACTATGTTAGAGGTAATGGTCATCTCCTCAAAGAGGACTTATGCCAGCACACCATGCCTCCCAGGACTGTTGCTGTCAGTGCTCCTGACCCCGTGGCAGGCCACTGTTGACTCTCAAACACTCACAGGCAAGTCTCGATCAGTCTTTTGTGGGGTCACTGCTCCTTTCTCCTGGATCCTGGTGCACACACAGTTTTGTTTGTGCCCTCCAAGATATTCTGTTTCCCTAGTCCAGTGAAAGATCTGTAATCAGATCCCACTGACCTTCTAAGTCAGATTCCCTGGAGTTTCTCAGTCCCTTTGTCAGATGCCCAGGTTAGGAAGTCTGTTGTGTGGGGCCTAGAATTTTTGCAACAGTATGAGAACGTCTTTGGTGTGATTGATTGATCTGTAACATGTTGTTTAATCTCCACATATTTGTGAATATTCTAGTTTTCTTCTGTAATTGACTTCCAGTTTCATACCATTGTGGTCAGAAAGGATGCTTGATATGATTTTAGTCTTATACATTTGTTAAAACTTATTTTGTGGCCTAACGTATGATCTGTCCTGGGGAATGTTCCATGTGCACTTGAGAACAATGTGTATTACATTGTATTACATTGTTTTTGGATGGGATGCTCTACATATAACTGTTAAGTTTATTTGGCCAAATCTATTGCTTAAGGCCACTGTTTCCTTACTGATTTTCTGTCTGGACAATCTACCCATTGATGTAAGTGGGATATTGTCTCCTACTATATTTCTGTATATTTCTCCCTTTAGATCTGTTAATATTTGCTTTATATACTTAGGTGCTCCTATAGTGGGTACGTAAATATTTGTAAACACTATATCCTCTTGCTGAATATACCCTCTTGTCATTATGTAATGCCTTCCTTTAACAACTTTCCCATATTATACAACAGTGTTGAATTATGGTCATAATGGTCATTACTCATAGCACTTATTTGTCTTAAAACTGGAAGTTTGTACATTTTAACCGCCTTCTTCTAATTCTACTTCCCTCATCTCTGCCTCTGGTAACCAAAAATCTGATCTGTTTTTTACAATGAGTTTGGGGTTTTTTGTTTGTTTTACATATTTTAACTATAAGTAAAATCACGTAGTATTTATCTTTCTCTGTCTGACTTATTTCACTTAGTGCAATGCCCACAAGGTTCATCCATGTTGTTGTTACTGGCAGGATTTCTTCATTTTTATGACTGCATAATATTCTGTTGTCTGTCTGTCTCCATCTACCTACCTATGTACAGATTCTTTATATATTTCCATATCTTGGCTATTATAAATAATGCTGTTTGTAAACCTGGGAATACAGATAGCTCTTTGACATAGTGGCTTTTCCCTTCAGACATACTCCTAAAAGTAGAATTGCTGGATTGTATAGTAGTTCTATTTTTGCCTTTTTGAGGAACCTCCATACTGTTTTCCATAGTGTCTGTGCCAATTTGCAATCCCAGTAGTGTAAGAGTTCCCTTTTTTCTACATCTTTGCTACTTTTATTATCTCTTCTCTTTTGAGGATGGCCATTCCAATAAGAGTAAGATGCTGTCTCATTGTGTTTGTGATTAATGGCAACCCACTCCAGTACTCTTGCCTAGAAAATCCCATGGACAGAGGAGCATGGTAGGCTCCTACAGTCCATGGGGTCGCAAAGAGTTGGACAAGACTGAGCGACTTCATTCACTCAGTGATCAGTGATGTTGAGCATCTTGTTGAGATGTTGAGCACACCTGTTGGCCATCTATATATTTTCTTTGTAAAAATGTCTATTCAGGTCCTTTGCCCATTTTTAATTGGATTTTTGCCATTGAATTGTATGAGTTCTTTACATAGTTTAGATGTTAACCCTTTATCAGATATATGTATGTATCTCAATTGCTCAGGTATGTCTAACTCTTTGCAACCCCATGGACTGCAGTCTGCTAGGTTCCTCTATACATGATGTTTTCCACACAAGAATACTGGGGATCTTTCCAACCCAGGGATCAAACCTGCGTCTCTTGTGCCTCCTGCACTGGCAGGTGGATTCTTTACCACTCTGCCACCTGGGAAGCCCTATCAGATGTATAGTTTACAAATACTTTTTTCCCATTTTATAGTTATTCCACTTTGCTGTTTTTTTTTTTTTTCCTGTGTAGAACTTTATAGTTGATGTGTTCTCACATGTTTATTTTTGATTTTGTTGAGTATGCTTTAGGTGTCATACCAAAAAAATCATTATCAAGACCCATGTCAAGGATTTTTTTCCCTATTTTTTTCCTCTAGAAGTTTTATAATTTCAAGTGTTACATTTAAGTTATTACTCCATTTCAAGTTAATATTTGTGAGTGGTCTAAGGGGCCTAGTTCATTCTTTTACACACGAATACCCAATTTTCACAGTACAATTTATGAAAGAGACTTTCTTTTCTCCATCAAGTATTCTTGGCTCCTTGTTAAACACAGTTGACCACGTATGCCTGAATTTATTTCTGGGCTCTCAATTCTTTTTTATTGGTCTGTTTGCCAGTATCATACGTTTTGATGACTATAACTTAATACTAGAGCTTGAAACCAGGAAGTGTGATACTTTTTGCTTTGTTCTTAGTTCTTAGGATTTCTTTGATCATCAGGGTCTTTTGTGGTTCCATACAAATTTTAGGAGTGTTTTTCTACTTCTGTAAAAAATGCCATTGGAATTTTAATAGGAATTGCATTGAATCTGTAGATGGCTTTTGTTCAGTTCAGTCACTTAGTCGTGTCCAACGCTTTGCAACCCCATGAATCGCAGCACGCCAGGCCTCCCTGTCCATCACCATCTCCCGGAGTTCACTCAGACTCACATCCATCGAGTCGGTGATCCATCCAGCCATCTTATCCTCTGTTGTCCCCTTCTCCTCCTGCCGCCAGTCCCTCCCAGCATCAGAGTCTTTTCCAATGAGTCAACTCTTCACACGAGGTGCCCAAAGTACTGGAGTTTCAGCTTCAGCATCATTCCTTCCAAAGAAATCCCAGGGCTGATCTCCTTTAGAATGAACTGGTTGGATCT
Organism: Bos indicus x Bos taurus; assembly: GCF_003369695.1. Taxonomy (NCBI): domain Eukaryota; kingdom Metazoa; phylum Chordata; class Mammalia; order Artiodactyla; family Bovidae; genus Bos; species Bos indicus x Bos taurus. The sequence continues at coordinate 30,397,141 of NC_040082.1, forward strand.
CCTTGCAGTCCAAGGGACTCTCAAGAGTCTTCTCCAACACCACAGTTCAAAAGCATCAATTCTTCGGCACTCAGCCTTCTTCACAGTCCAACTCTCGCATCCATACATGACCACTGGAAAAACCACAGCCTTGACTAGACAGACCTTTGTTGGCAAAGTAACGTCTCTGCTTTTCAATGTGTTATCTAGGTTGGTCATAACTTTCCTTCCAAGGAGTAAGCGTCTTTTAATTTCATGGCTGCAGTCACCATCTGCAGTGATTTTGGAGCCCCCCAAAATAAAGTCTGACACTGTTTCCACTGTTTCCCCATCTATTTCCCATGAAGTGATGGGACCGGATGCCATGATCTTCGTTTTCTGAATGTTGAGCTTTAAGCCAACTTTTTCACTCTCCTCTTTCACTTTCATCAAGAGGCTTTTTAGTTCCTCTTCACTTTCTGCCATAAGGGTGGTGTCATCTGCATATCTGGGTTATTGATATTTCTCCCGGCAATCTTGATTCCAGCTTGTGCTTCTTGTGCTGTACAGTAGGTTATCTATTTTAAATATAGTGGTGTGTATATATCAATTCCAGACTCCAAATTTGTCCCCTACATTTCACCTTTGGTAACCATAAGCTTGTTTTCTAAGTCTGTGAACTTATTTGTAAATAAGTTCATTTGTATAATTTTGTTAGATTCCACATATAGGCAATATTATATGATATTTTTCTTTGTCTGACATTTCAATTAGTATGATAATCTCCAGGCTCATCCACGTTGCAGCAAATGGCATTATTTTGTTCTTTTAAATGACTGAGTAATATTCCATTATATATATGTACCACATCTTCTTTATCCATTCCTCCTGTGTCAATGGACATTTAGGTTGCTTCCATGTCTTGACTATTGTAAACAGCACTGCAGTGAACACTAGGGTGGCATATATCCTTTTGAATCATGGTTTTCTCCAGATATATGCCCAGGAGTGGGATTGCTGGGCCATATGGTAGTTTTGTTTTTAGTTTTTAAAAGGAATCTCTACATTTTTCTCCATAGAGATGGTACTAATTTACCTTCCATTAACAGTGTAGGAAGGTTCCCTTTTCTCCACACTCTCTTCAGTATTTATTGTTTGTAGACTTTTTGATGGTGATCATTCTCACTGGTGTAGGTGGGGAAACAGTGGAAACAGTGTCAGACTTTATTTTGGGGGCTCCAAAATCACTGCAGATGGTGATTGTAGCCATGAAATTAAAAGACGCTTACTCCTTGGAAGGAAAGTTATGACCAACCTAGATAGCATATTCAAAAGCAGAGACATTACTTTGCCAACAAAGGTCCATCTAGTCAAGGCTATGGTTTTTCCTGTGGTCATGTATGGATGTGAGAGTTGGACTGTGAAGAAGGCTGAGCGCCAAAGAATTGATGCTTTTGAACTGTGGTGTTGGAGAAGACTCTTGGGAGTCCCTTGGACTGCAAGGAGATCCAACCAGTCCATTCTGCAGGAGATCAGCCCTGGGATTTCTTTGGAAGAAATGATGCTGAAGCTGAAACTCCAGTACTTTGGGCACCTCACGCGAAGAGTTGACTCATTGGAAAAGACTCTGATGCTGGGAGGGATTGGCAGCAGGAGGAGAAGGGGATGACAGAGGATGAGATGGCTGGATGGCATCACCGACTTGATGGATGTGAGTCTGAGTGAACTCCGGGAGATGGTGATGGACAGGGAGGCCTGGCGTGCTGCGATTCATGGGGTCGCAAAGAGTTGGACACGACTGAGCGACTGAACTGAACTATTAAGTCATTTTGAGCATCATTTCATGTGCTTCTTGGCTATGTGTATGTATTCTTTGGAGAAATGTCTATTTAGGTCTTCTGTCCATTTATTTTTAAATTTTTCTGATTTTGAACCACATGAACTATTTGTAGACTTTGCACATTAATTCCTTGTCTGTCACATTGTTTGCAAACATTTTCTTCTGTTGTATGGGTTGTCTTTTTGTTTTGCTTATGGTTTCCCTTGCTGTGCAAAAGCTTTTGAGTTTAATTAGGTCCCATTTATTTTTGTTTTTATTTCCATTACTCTAGGAGACAGATTGAAGAAGCTATTGCTCTGATGTATGTTAAAATGTGTTCTTTCTATGTTTTCCTTTAAGAGTTTTATACTGTCTAGTCTTACATTTAGGTCTTTAATTCATTTTGAATTTCTTTTCTTGTATGGTGTTAAAGAATGTTCTAATTTAATTTTTTTTAATATGTAGCTGTTCAGTTTTCCCAGCACCATTTATTGAAGAGACTGTCTTTTCTTCATTGCATAGTCTTGTCTTCTTTATCAATAGATTAACTGACCACAGGTGCATGGATTTACCTCTGAGTTTTCTATCCTGTTCCATTGAGCTGTATTTTTGTTTTTCTGCCAGCACAATACTCTTTTGATGACTGTAGCTTTGGAATATAGTCTGAAGTCAGAGAGTCTGACTCCTCCAGCTCTGTGTTTCTTTCTCAAGATTACTTTGGCTATTTGAGGTCTTTTGCACCTCCACACAAATTTTAAGAATTTTGTTCTAGTTCTGTGAAAAATGCCATTGGTAATTTGATAGGGATTGCATTGACCCTGTAGATTGCCTTGGGTAGTACAGTCATTTTGACAATATTGATCCTCCCAATCCAAGAACATGGTATATCTTTCCATCTGTTTGTGTCATCTTTGATTTCTTTCATCAGTGTCTTACAGTTTTCAGAATAGAAGTATTTTGCCTCCTTATGTAAGTTTATTCCTAGGTATTTTATTCTTTTTGATATGATAAATTGTTTAATTTCCCTTATCTTTGTTAATGTATAGAAATGCAACAGATTACTGTGTAGTAATTTTGTGTCCTGAAACTTTACTGAATTCTTTGATGAGCTCCAGTAGTTTTCTGGTGGGAACTTTAAGATTTTCTATGTATAGTATCATGTCATCTGCAACAGTGACAGTTTTACTTGGTGAGAAAATGCCAGCCTCCAGGAGAGCTCACACCAATGAGTGCTCCCCAGAACTACTGCTGCCAGTGTCTTTTTCCCTGCAGTGAGCCAAAGCCTCCCCCTTTGTTTGCAGAAGGCCCTCCAATACCAGCAGGTAGGTATTCTATGACCAGGCTTCCGTGAGTGAGGTCACTGCTTTTTTTCCCTGGGTCCTGGCACACACTCACTCCTGTGGGAGAACCTCTGCAATATAATTATTTTCCAGTTTGTGGGTCATCTACCAGGTGAGTGGACTTCCTTGGTGGCTCAGATGTAAAGAACCTGCCTGCAATGCAGAAGACTTGGGTTCAATCCCTGGGTTGGGAAGATCTCCTGGAGAAGGGAATGGCAACCCACTCCAGTATTCTTGCCTGGAGAATCCTATGGACAAAGGAGCCTGATGGGCTACAGTCCATAGGGTCACAAAGAGTCAGACATGACTGAGTGAATAACACTTTCACTTTTCACTTTACCAGGTGGGTATGGACTTGATTTTAGTGATTGCGTCCTCCTACCATCTTCTTGTGGCTTTTTTGTTTTCGGATACAGGATATCTTTTTTGGTAGGTTCCAGTATTTTTTTGAGGATGGTTGTTCAGCAGTTAGTTGTATTTTTGGTGTTTTCATAGGAAGAGGTGAGCTCATGTCTTCCTACTCTACTCTGTCTCCACCTCCAGACTGTTTCTTTAGGAGCTTTCTTGCTTCCTAGTATAGGTGGTGTTGATGTGAACTTCCATCTTAGAACTGCTTTTGCTGCATCCCATAAGGTTTGGTATATTGCATTTCCATTTTCATTTGACTGAAGATTCTTTTAAATTTCCTCTTTAGTTTCTCTTTGATCCACTGGTTTTTCAGGATTGTGTTTTAAAATTTCCATGTATTTGTAAATTTTCTAGTTCTCCTCCTATTATTGATTTCTAGTTTCATACTACTCTGGTCAGAGATGATACCTGCTATGATTTTAGTTTTTTTGAATTTGTTATGACTTGTTTGGTGCCCCAACATATGGTTTATCTTAGAAAATGTTCCATGTGCACGTGAAGACTGTGTATTCTGCTGCTGTCAGACAGCACGCTCGGTGTGTCTGTTAGGTCTATTATATCTATCTATACTGCTGTTCAAATCTGATGTTTTCTTATTAATTCTGTGTCTGAATGATGCATCCATTTGTTGAAAGTGGGATAGTAAGATTCCCCACTATTATTGAATTGCTGCTTATTTCTCCTTTTAGTTCAGTTTTTGTTTTATATATTTAGATGTTCCAGTGTTTGATATATAAATATTTATAATTGTATTTTCTTTAATGAATTGACCTCTTTATTAGTATATAATGACCTTCTTTGTTGTTGTTTTAAACTATTTTTAAAGTCTTTCGTTTGATATGAGTACAGCTACCCCTTTTTGGGGGGAGATTATTTTTTGGTGTACTATCTTTTTCCACCTCTTCACTCTCAGTCTATACATGCCTTTAAGGCTAACGTGAGTTTCATATAAGGCAGCATATTGTTGGATTTTTTAAAAATTAGCCATTCTATGTCTTTTAATTAGAGAATTTAATGTTTATGTTTAAAGTGATTATTGATAGGTAAGGATTTACTACTGCAATTTTGTTCATCTTCTGGCCTTTGGTAGATGCATTGTTCCTTTTTTTCATAACCTGCTGTCTTTTTTTGGGTGTGTTTTGATGTCTTTTGGCACGAGTGTTCTTTGACTTCTTTATCATGTTCTTTGTGTAATCACTACAGGTGTTTCTATTGTGGTTACCACTAGGCTTACATAAAATATCTTAAAATTATAATATTCTATTTTAAATTGATAAAAACTTCAATGTAACTCCTCAAATTTACACTTTAACTTTTCCCATTTTAGTTTCTGGTGTTATGGTTTACATATTTTTAAGATTACATACCTAATAACAGATTAGTTATGAGTATTTCTATTATGTTAGCTTTTTAACTTATAACTAGAGTTGTACGTGAATTACATTACACTCTTACCATATTACATAATCTAACTTTGACCATACCTTTATCATTACAAGTGAGCTTTACTTTCTTCATTTTTACGATGCTGGTGAGTGTCATTTTATTTCTACTCAAAGAACTCCCTTTATCACTTTTGTAAGGCAGGTCTAATGGGGTCGAACACCTTGCTTTTGTTTGTTCATGAGTCTTTATCCTTCCTTCATTTCTGAAGGATGGTTTTGCTGGGTATAGAGTTTTTGGTTTAAAGTTTTTTCCTTTCAAGATTTTGAGTATATCATCCCATTTCTCCTAGCCTGAAGTTTCTGGTGAGAAACCTGTTGATAGTCTCATGGGGGTTCTTTTGTATGGGATGTCTTTTTTTTTGTCCTGCTGCTCTCAACTTTCTTTATCTTAGACTTTTGACATTTTTTTTTCTTCTTTTAAAAGAAAAAAAAATTCTTTTTTTTTAATTTAAAATTTCTTTTTCTTTTACAAATTTGTGTGGCGGGCTGACTTTCAGTAGATTACAGCAAGGGTGAAACCCCGACCCAGAAGCAGGTCTACGAATGATTTAGCACCAGGTTCCTCACGAACATGCAGTGTGTGACAGGTGACGGGGCGGCCACTTTTCCCGCCGTGCCCCATGTCCCAGGATGAAGGGCTCTCCACACTGACCTTGGTTCTGACACCATGGTGGGAACGGTGGGGGACCGACTTGTGAAGGTTTTAATTGTAATGTGTCTCAGTGTAGCCCTATTTGGGTTCAAGCTATTTGGGGTCCTTTGAGCCTAATTGATCTGGATGTCCATTTCCCTTTTTTTTGATTTATAAAAATTTCAGCCATTGTTGCTTTCAATATACTTTCTGTTCTTTTCTCTTTGTCTTCAGGAATTTCTGTAATGCAAATATTCTTTGTGCAGGAGCTAGGGTGGGGTGGATAAGTGCAAAGCTTTTCATCACTGTTTTTCTGTTTTGTTTTTGTTACTCTGAATAATTTCAACTGCCTTATCATCCAGGTTGCTGATTTTTCTTCTGTGTTGATTCTGCTTTTGAAGTGCTTTATTGACTTCTTCAGTTTGGTTATTGTATTTTTTTTAGTTTTTTTCATGGTTTCTATTTTTGCTCAACTTGTGTTCAATAGTTGTTTTCCTCATTTGTGTGCTCTTGCAGTTCACTAGAGTTCTTTAAGAGGACTATTCTGAATTCTTTGGCTGACAGCTCACAGATCTTCATTTAAATAGGGTCAGTTATTGAAGCTCTCTTAGTTTCCTTTGGTGGTGTCGTATTTTTCTGGTTTTTCATTGCCCATGGTGGTATCTGTGCAACGAAGTAAGTGGTCTCTCTTCTAGACTTTATAGGTTTGCTTTGGTAGAGATAATTCTTCACCAGTTAGCTCAGTTTTGGTTTCTGGATGTATCTACTGATAAAGTCTTTGAGCAGGCAGGGCTTGATATTAGGATCTGTTTTTGAGTAAGATAACTGCCTGAGGCCAGGGGTGAGAGGGTGTGCTGCTGACTGCGAACAGTTGGACAGGACTCTTATCTCAGTTTCCTGCCTAAGGGAGGGCATAGTATAGGCTCTGCAGTTGCCTAGGTTCTCTGGTCAGGCTTTTTAGACCATTGGGCCAGGTTACTATACTCAGCAGTAGGTAGCGTCCTTGTCCTAGTCAGGCAGCAGAATGGAATCCAAGGGCTGCGTGGCTTTTTGTCGTGGGATTTGAATTTGGGAAGTGTATATACTGAATTCCCTGTCCAGATGGGGCTACTGGTTTTGCTCTGCAGATGGGAAAAGCCACGGAGTCTTTCTGTTCAAGTGCCACTATAAGCAGGGCTCTGGTTAGTTTCCTTGGTTGGGTGGGATGAAGCCTGTAGTCAGCACTGGGTAGGGCTACACATGAGTTTCCCTGCTTGGGCACAGTGGAAGAACTAGCTCCAAGGTTTGTAAGGCTATTTGTTTGTGGTCTTGATCCAAACCAACTCTTGCCCCAAGCTCCCTGCTCAAACAGGGCCACTGGCTCTGCTCTACAGGCTATCAGCTCAGCCTTCCCATCTCTCTGCTTGAGATTGCTGTGCAGTCCATTCTCTATGTGTTCCTGGCAGTGACCCTGGCCAGTCTGGGTGGGAGCCACACTCAGCAGCTGGCAGGCCTATGATGTGCTCCCCTGCCTGGATGCTGTGTGTGTGTGTGGGGTCCGCTTCAGGCACCTCCCACGTTTTCTGAAGAGGTTTTTCTGGTTTGCAGGAGCTGAGAGCTCCACTTAGCAGCAATGGGACTGTGGATGAACTATCCCTGTCTTGGCATAGCAGGGGAAGTCTCCATGCCTGACACAGACTGTGCTCTGGGGCCCATCCGCTCTGCCTGCCTGCCTCCTGGCTTGAGCACTGTTGGGCTTCCATGCCTTGGAGAGGGAGGTGGGCAGATCGGGCTCCAGGGCTGGCAAAACACCCCTCATTTGAGGACCTGACTTGCACCCAGGTGAGTTCCCTGGTCAGACTTGGTTCTGCAGCTGAGCAAAGCTGCCAGACGGGATTACTACCTGGGTGCTGCAGGCAGGGACTTGGTGTCACCAACCACACTTGGTGAGTGTGGGTTGTTGCAGGCCCCTCCCCATTTCCCCCATCAAGTCCGATTCCCAGTGGTTGAGCCCTGCAGACTCCCTTGCAGGCCTGTGGGACGATACAGGTGTAGTGGCTCTGACAAAGCAACTCACATTGCTGGGGTGGGGGCGGGGGCCCTGAATGCCTCCCATGAGCTTGCTTTTTCCACTAGTGGAGCTGTGCCAGCTGGGGGAGGGGCACTGTGGTCTGTGGGCAGCTGCGCCCCTGACCCTTCTGATGTATCTGTCTTTCCCTCTGTGGTGCGTGTGTTGGGAGTTGCCTCAGCCTCACCCTGAGTTGTAGAATGCTCTCAGTGGTGCCTTGTTAGCTGCTGTGCTTGTAAGGGCAGAGCAGTCAGGAATGACCTGCATTCCCACCTTGGTGATACTGCTGAGATTAACTTTGGAAATGTGTAATTTCTATAAAAATATCCAATCCTTCTAATAATTAAGTGTGATAAATTCACTGGAAGCAGAGCCAAGGAGTCTGGGCCAGCCACATCATCTAATCAAACATCTTGAATTGTGAGGGTCCCTTTGCTAAAGAGGAGGTGTCTGGGCTGTAGGGGTCGAAATCGTGGGGAGTCTGACAAGCATGCTCAGCTCATCGTGGGCACCTGCCCCGCCTCATCTTCAGAGTGTGCGGGAGTTTTCACTTAGCCACACCGCTCTCTTATTCCGAATTAAATTACCCATCTAACAATATTTAAATTAACCTTGAGGCTTCCTGGAGAACATAAAAGTTATTTTGAATTATTTTCACTGCCAGAATCAGCACAATTCCCTTCCCAGCCAGCTCGGTAGGTATTCAGTGATTGAGAAACCAATTTTTAAATTAATACAATTTTGTGTTTCCAAGGAAGCCATTATTTTTAATTATCGGGCATTTTCCTCAGCCTGGCTTCCCCAGTTAATAAAACTCAGCTACTTAGCGTGGCTTTTATTTTTGCAGAGGGCAGACTTTGGGAGGTAGTTTCCCCATGTGGAATCTCCCTCCAGAATGTTTTGATCTCACCAAGCACACGCCTGTCACAAGGAGGCTCGTAAAAAACCCCGAGAAAAGGAAACGCTGTCGTCAAAATGGCCCTGCTGGGCCCATAACGGATGACTCTAACTTAGCTTGAGGGGCAGCGTGGGGAGCCGGTGAATCGAGAAACTGCAAAGAAGAAATTAACACTGAGCTGGGTCCCCTCCCGGAAGTGGCACTGAAGCACAGGAGGAGAGACCTCAGTTAGACTTAGAGCAGAACCCTTGCCTCTTCTGCTTTAAGTCTGGGAAACCCTGAAAAGATTCGTGAGGGAGGAGGGGGAGAGAGTCTCCTTGTCTGGCAGCGTTGAAAAGCAGAACTCCCCGCTTGGAGAGTTGAGCTGTTCACCCACCCAGAGGAGAAGCCTGGCCTGGATGACATCTTCATTTCCTTTCTGGGTCAGTCCTCTAGGATTTAAAAAGCAGCCCTCCCCAGCTCCCATACAACATGACTCTGTGCTATGTTGGGATCAGGGCTGGAGCAGACAGAACAACTTGCTATCAATTTAATATTAGCTTAAATAATGCATAATTAGAAGGTTAAGCCTCTGCAAACACGTTAAATAATGTATTCCCCAAGCAAACATGATTTGGTGATGATGTGCTATTTTGGATGGCGGTGAGGTGGAAAGGTGGAAGAGACCCGGATCTGAGCTGCATTGTTGATACGGATCGTTTTTGTCATTATAAAGTAGACCCTTCCCTGGTCATGCCGTGGTTTCCTTACCTGTCATGGCCTGTGAACTTCTGGTGGGTAGAGGCTTTAGCTTAAGTTTCTCAGGGTCTCTATTTTTTGGAAAGTGCTTGGTGCTCGACAAGCATTTGTGAGTAAGGGGACTGAATTAGCTTGGGTATAAGCATGTTAGATCTAAGGCTCTAATGTGAAAAACGGAGACAAGAAAATGTGAGCAGGACACTTGTGACCTCCAAATATCTGAAAGGCTGTTTTCATTCTAAACAGTGATAGTCATTCTGGGAGGAACCCTGGAGTCCCGGAATAAACACAGATGGGAGGGGGTGGATTTTCAGGATGTCAATTTAAAATCACATCCATTCATTGAGCATTTCCTGAGCACCTACTATGTATGCTTGTTGATGTGATCAATACTTAAAACAGAGCAGAACAGTTAGGGCCCCTGCCCTTGTGAACTTACAGGTCAGAGGAGGATAAAGACACACAAACCGCCAGTGGAACACTTGTGTGGTTGTGAGCGTATATGGAATGGAGAAGGGACACAGACTCAGAACTGAGCCGACAAGGACAGCAGCCCAGAGAAAGTGCTGCCTCGGCTGTGGGGTCGGGGTCCCAAAGTATGAGAGTTCAACAGGTGAGGGCAGGAGGTGGGTTAGGGAGAATACTCCAGATGGGGTGTCAGGAAGTGAGAGCTTGGGTGGTTAGCAGGGGCCCCGCGCAGGTGTCAGAGAACTTCACTTCTGATGCTTCGGGTATCCTGGTGGAGGCAGGTGGTCCCTGGGGAGGCATGTGGCAGAGAGGAGAGGTGTCTGATGTGGAGGTTCAGCCTAGATGACCTGAATGGGGCTTGTACTTGTCATCCTTCAACCTGAACTTCTGGATGTCAAGTATGCTGTACATCTCTTTAGCCTCTAAGAAGAAAGGAAGACGGTGCAGCCTATGGATGAATGCTCCTTTGCATTCAACAGTGGGTACGTCTGGTGGGGACTTCTATATTTCTATAGTCACTAAGTCACGTCCAACTCTTTTGTGACGCCCATAGACTGTAGTCCACCAGGCTCCTCTGTCCATGGGATTTCCCAGTCAAGAATACTGAAGCGGGTTGCCATTTCCTCCTCCAGGGGACCTTTCCCACTCTAGGATCAAACCCGAGTCTCCTGCTTGTCAGGTGGATTCCTTACCACTGAGTCACCTGGGAAGCCCTTCCAAGATCCTTACCAGCACAATAAGGTCCCAATCCCTTGACCTCACCACCCCCAGCTAATTTGCTCTAGCCCTTCTGCCTCATCTTCTGCTCAGATAACAAGCAACAGTCTTTTCTGCCTCAGGGCCTTTGGATGTGCTGGTAGCTTACCCCAGAAGGCTTTCTTCCCATTCCATTACTGGAAAATTCCTACTCTTCATTCATTTCTTACCCCAAATGCCATTTTCTTTGTGTGGCCTTAACCTCAATCAGATATGCCCTGTTATCTCAACCATGTTCTCTCACAGCATCCATCACCATTTCTTTACATTATTTGTAGTTAATTTGATTACTGTCTGTTTTCCCCTTGCTACAGTATAAGCTCCATGAGGGTATTTTTACTTTTCTATCACAGCAATCAAAATAGCAAGTAATCCAAAAGTAATGCTTGTTTGGGGATATATTATTGAATATATTTGCAGAGGCTTATCCTTCTAATTATATATTATTTAAGCTAATGTAATGTTTGTAGCAAGTTCTGTCTGTACAAGCTCTGCTCAGAACTGAGTGTCTTGTCTGTTCACTAATATATCCTCAGTGCCTAATACAGTGCCAGGAACATAATAGGTGCTTGGCGGGGGGGGTGGGGGAGAAAACATGGGTTGGTGCAAAGTGAATGCACTGGGGCAGGAAGGGCGGATAAAGCTCAGGCTTTTGTGATGACACTGTAGGTGAGCAGACCTACCAGAGTGGGACCCACGCGGAACTGAGTTCACGTGTGTGTGTTCACAGGCACACATGCACATCTGCCTCCCACCTTGTTCCCGTGTCACTGTCATTTGCCACAAAAGGAAAAGTAACACAAGTCAACGTGTAATTGCAATGTCATACTAATTATACAGAAACCAAAACAAAATTACTAACTCCCACTCCTTCTGGGAATACTAATAACACTAATACCAATATCATGATGGAAGATTATCTTGGCAGCAATTTTCCTTTTGTTCTGCTACCTACACATGTAGCTGTTTCGTGCTTTTGCAATCTCTGTGTAAATCATAATCAGGAGGAGATATCCTAGAGGGTGGTTATATGCCTTCCTTATCAGAGAGAATCATGCAGTAAGCCTGTCTTAGCAAAGAGCAGAAGTTTTAAATCTTAACAGGAGGAGTTGGTTTCAGTTCTCTCTTCCAAAAGTATAGAAAGAAGTCTTGCTGGAGGGGAGAGGCATTAAAGCATGAACAAGTCCTCGGGACCAGAAGTGTGTTTTATGATTAGGCTTTGGAAGGATGGACGAGGAAGACTAGACAGGGGGTGTGTGAGTGTGATGTAACCATCTCTTCCTTCTTTGGGAGCAGCGCCCCCTTTCTTTGAGGCTTCCCCATCTAGAAGTTTTTCCTGAGCCATCTGTCATGTGGTACACGTGACCCAGCCGTGTACAGACCCCCCCCGCCCCCTCCCGGAGCAGTGGGACTGGCCCGGGGCTGTGACTGCCATTCCAGCTGTGGCAGGCCCTTCAGAGGGCTTCAAAGGGATTTTGGTTTTTAATTCTGTAACAGATCCCTTTCTCGTCCCTCTGGGTCACTTAGCTGAGCTAATAGCAGCCTGGAGTCATCTTTAGCCAAGCCTGCCTGACCTCCCCAGTGTGAAGAGATCACCAGTTGAAGGTAGGGGTAAATGAGCCTAAGTATCAAGGGAAACACTGATAAGAGATGGAAGGGGTCCGGGAGAAAGATGTCAACGTGATGATATCGTTTGAGCTGGTGAAGTCACTGGTGGGGAGAAGCAAGGCCACGCACAACACATGCCCTTTTTAACAGCTCATTTGAGTACATGTCCTGTTTCTTGCAGTGGAAAGATTCCTGACAGACGCATTTATGGACTATGCACATTCCACGGAGGAGCCTTTTAAGGGGGCGTGGTCATCATATCTTCATCACCCACTGCCTACATGCCCATCACATGTCATCAGGGATACAGCCGTGAGATGGTCCTCATGCCCATAGAGCTTACAAGGTACCCTGATGTAATAGCTTTGTGAGAAGGTCAGAGGAAACAGGGAAGAGTGATGGGTGGTGAGGGCTGGAGGCAGGAGGAAGTTTTCAAAAGAGATTCCTGGAGCAATCCTTGGGAGGCAGAAGGAAAAGTCGTCTCCACTGTGAGTCTAGGCAGCGACAACTGCTCGAGATTTGGCCCAAGGAAAAAAGCCATAAAGCTTTTGGTGGAAGGGAATGGCCATGGTCCATCCAGCCACCATTTTAACTTCAACCTTTAGGTAAGGGCTGCTGGTGCATCCCTCCCCTGAGAGATGCCCTTGGCTGGAAAGCTGGAAGAAGCAGGTACCTAGGTGGGTTAGACTTTCACTGGGGACCATTCTGGGGGTTCTGAACTCCAGGGATGCTCAGAGCCTTTGGCCCTCACTGCTCAACTGGCCAGACTCTCAGGAGTGGGCCAGCCCCTGGGAAAGGTCAGGCTGTTTGCATCAATGCAAACAGATCCACGGGGGTGGGGAGCAACGATGGAATGGTGCTGGTTCGGTGGTAGCACGTGACAGTTCATTCAGTTTCTTCCCTCTCCAAGAGGCAGGGCTGGGGCTGCCGGAATCGCACATCTCTGTCTCAGGGTTCAGGTCCCAGCCTCTGTCCCACAACAGAGCCTGGCAGGCTAGTCCTTGAAGTCTGGAGGACTCCTTGGCTTCCCAGTCTACCTGATCACGCAAACGGCCCCTTAAAGGTGAGCCTGATATAGCCACCCTGCCAGCTGCCAAATCCCATTAACTGTGTGTGCTAAGTAGCGCTCAGGTCTCCCTCTGTCTTCTCTGCTAGGGATTTTGTTTCTTGTTCGAATTACCCCCTCCTCCTATCCTGCCCCCATCTGATTTATCTTCCTCTGTACCCAAGGAAGCCTGAGAGGTCTTTCTAACACGACAAATCCCAACACGTCACTCTGCCAACCAAACCCTGGAGCAGCAGCACCCCCACCCTAGCAAAATATGCCCTTCATTCCCTTCCCATCCTAACCCTGACCAACTCACCCTGTCTCACAGTATAACACAGACCTTTCTCTCCAGCCACACTGAGTGAGTTTTCTGAAATGCCATTCCTTTTTTTGAGGGGGGGGTGGGGGCAGAAACCTCTTTGCCTTTTCACAAGCGACGCTTTGATCACCCCTTGCTGATAATCTTTGCCTGGCTAATTCCTCCTGCTCTGTAGAGCTGATTCCAACTCTTCTGTGAAGCCTCTCTCAGCCCTGAGCTGGAGGGCAGGGACCCTGCTCTGTGGTCACCAAATCTCCTTTCATTTTCTTCTTAGGCTTGTATAAAGACACCATTTCCTAGGCTTCCTTGCAGTTAAGTTGAAGTCACCCCACTGTGTTCTCACCAGGGGGAATGGCAGCGATGCCTGCCACATCTAGCCATGTTCATTAAGCCCCCACTTTCAGGGCTTATCTGTGCCCATTTGTTAACCGATCATAGCTCATCCTCCCCCGACTGATACAGTGGCGTTCCCCCTTCTTGACATCCTGGCCTCGTTGACAGCTCACAACATCACGTGACTCGCACTTGCCACTCCACCTTCCTCCTCTACCTTCTCCCAACGGCTCCCCAGCAATTTCCAGGAGTTGCTTTTATTTCATTCACTAAACAATTTATGAATTGAATTAAAATAAATGAGATGCAAATAAATTCCAGGCTTTCTCCCTCATTTTCAAATTACATTTTCAGTCCACTCAACCTGTTATAATCTCATAGTGATTTTCATTTAAGAGAGCTAAATGGATATGTGATTATTGTTACAGGAACTAACACCAGACAATTAAATGTTGAGGTGTTGATAGATAAAGCTGTGTTTCGATTTGCATAAACATGATGCCAGCAAATCTAACCCTGGCAGAAATTCAGTTATAAGACTTGCGTGCCTAACTTCTGCTAATTACCACGAGTACCATTATTATGACTTTTAATATTCGGAGTTGGGATTATGGCCATTTTATTTGAGGGCTGCATTTATCTTTATTTCAAAAACTCAGTCAAAATGCATCACTGACTTATCAGAGAAAAGGCATGATTACTACTCCTAATCAACTTCTACAGTGCAGTGTATCAAAAATCAATTATACAGCCCTGAAATCCAGTCATTAAGGATTTAGTTACTAATCTCATTTCATTTTTGTCTTTAGGAAGATACTGCAGCTTGCAACTCTACAGATACCAGCAGAGGAAGAAAAACATGGGCGACTGCTGATAACCTAATGTGGAGAATTAAACTCCAACTAAACAAAGGTAGAATCTTAACATGGAGTGGCCTGTTCTGCAGGGAGTCACCTGGGCTGGCTGGATTTCAAGCCAATAACACAGTAGCAGTTATGACCCAGGTTTTTTTGTGGGTGAGCCTTCTGAGCTCAGGAATTCCAAAGCATTTGTTAAGCCCTGCAGCATCACATTGTTTACCATCTTCCTTGTGAGTATCTCGATCTACAATGATGTTTTATCTGTTAGTTGGTTTACTGTCTGCTGGCTGTAAGCTGTAAGAGGGCAGGGATCTTGTGCGGTATAGCTCCAGTGTGTCCACAGTGCCTGGCTCCTCATTAGGTGTTCAATAAATAGGTGTTGAATTTGACAAAGACTGAGATCCCAAAGATGTTCCCAGTGAGCATGAAGGTAAGAACCCGTCCCTCTTCACGCCATGTAAATGACCAGAGCAGGACCCAGGCTATCTGGATGACTGTTGATGGAATCAGGAGTTGTGAAGCCTATTGGCTAAGAATCCTAGCATGTGAGACAGAAAGAGAGAACTGGGGCTGAGTTCTGTCCTTGGCATTTTCAAACCATTGTACCCTGGAATTGGTTACTTAGCTCCCCAGAGCCCATGTTTTCTCATCTGAAAAATGGAAATAATACCTACCTCCATTGGAAAGTAAGATAATATAAGCAAAGCATTTAATGTCGTGTTTGCATCATAAAAGTCCTCCATGAATGTTATATATTGGTTTTAAAAGCTGTAACTTGTGGTGAGTTACCTAGTCTGCGGAAGCTAGAGTTGGTTAAAACTTCTTGCTGCAGCTTGCTTGTTACTCCCTCTTAGGAAGCCTTCCCTGATGCCTGCAGGGTGGATGAGAGCTCCTCCTCTGTGATCCCACCAAGCCCTGGATGCTCCTCCAGCTTCTCGCTCAACCCACTGGATTATCCTGAGTTCATCTGTTCTACCAGATTGTCAACTCTTTGCGCCTAGAGAGTGTGTTATAAAACTTATTTAGCAAAGCACACAGTAGGGCATAGGCACCAGCTCATTTGTTAAGTTGGCCAAACAGTGAAAGGTGACAGAGAAAATGGCAAGTGTGAAAAGAACACCAAAGGGAATCTCTACTTTCAGCTGAAGGTAAATCCCCATCCTAGGAAATGCAGAACATTCTCCCTGAGACCTAAGTCCCCGAGGGATGCGACTCACGTGTTTCTTCCAGGGAAGAAAGGAGCCATGGAGGCTTGGGAGAGGGCCTCAGCTCCTGAGGAAAGGGGGTGTACCCTGCCACTTTGTGGGGACAAGTTGGGTGGGACGACTTACCCGGAGCTTCCTGCCAAAGATGGTAACTTTGCCTTTAATCTGTTCCTTTCTTAGGCGCCACTCAATGGAGTTGAGGCCATTCTCCATGGGCAGGGAGATATTGCAGCGCCCGATGGTGGGGGTGATGGTGCCCGCAAGCACGTGGGGCTCACTGTGGAAGCTCACGCCCATCCCATTGGCGTACATCACCCGCAGGGTCCCGTTGTTGCAGAGCTGGTAGCTGTTCCGCACTTGATCTGGAGAAATGGAAGTGGGGGCAGGGAGAGGGAAATAAATTATCCATGCTGCTAGTCATGAGAGAACGGAACCCCTATTTTTGTAGGTTTCCATGGTACTTTGCAGCTGTCAGTCTAAGGCTGCCTTCAATTAGCACACGTGCAATGTTAAGGTGAGTAGCAGAGATGCTACTGATCCGTGGAAAGAAAAACATTATTAATATGTGGCATTCTAGAAATAATTGTGCTGTGATATTTTTCTTCTACTCACTGAAGACTATTAATAGTAGTACATTTAAAGATGTATCTTGCCTACACAATTCATGTCAATCAAATCCCTGATCTTTAACATATATATTTTAGCTGAAATGGAAAAAAATAAATGAAAACAGATTTAATTTTGTTTCCTTTCCCCTACCATCTAACCTGAGGCTGATGGTTTACCATGGGTCAGATCCACTGCAAGTCAAGTCTAAGATTCTTCAAGAAGCAGCAGCCTTCCTGCCCCTCATCTCCTTGCTGCTGACTCTACCATGATGCCACCTCCACACGAGACAAATCTGAGGAGCCTCAAATAGCAAGAGAGAGACTGAGCCAGTGGGTGCTGATAATGTGTGTTTATCTGCCCAAATGGAATCTACACTCGTCCATCAGACTTCTGACCTTTTCCCTTATCAAAAAGTTCCAGGTAGGAAATGTGACTCTGAGACTCTTCTTATGGATAAGTTGCTTCCTGATTATTTGGGCAGAGTCCAGCTGGGCTGGCCTCCGAGATGCTAACTTTTGGGGGTAGCAAGCAAGTGGGGACCTGTCACTCCTGCGACTGCAGCCATCACGCAGAAAGACAAAAATCTACATCATTAATCATCTGGCAGAGAAGAAATAGAGTCATAGAAACAGGCTCTGTCATGGGATAATAGTCCAGAAATGTCACCATTTATCTGCCATGGGACACTTTTATCCTCTGACAACGGGCTAGCCCACCGACAGTCTATCTTAATTAAAAGAAAAATTAATCTGCACAATTCCTTTTCTTGCCAGGCCCCGTGCTTGTCCTGGAGTGTGCATCATGTTGAACAGCAAGAGAAACTACAAGCTGGTCAGAGACCTTTACGGTCTGGGCAAGAGACTGCTAAAGGGCTCTGTGACTTGAGGACAATGGACTCATCACACAAATGTTTAGTAGACAGAATGAGACTAAAACCACCTTTGAGGAGGTAGCTGTGTTTGTTGGGTGAGTAGGGAGTGCTGGTGACAGAGAAGTGGGAATGGAAAAGGACATTCTCCTGCATCTGATTCAATCCTTTTCTATAACGTGGATGTCTTATAGAGTTAGTTAGCTATGGGCTAAAACTGCAAGCTGAGGGGTGCTAGGAAGTCCTCCCAGGCTTGGTAACTCACACCTGCCTCTGGCCTTGGCTGCGTCAAGGGTGAGGGTGTGGGTAGGATGGTGATGAGTGAGGGACTTACCTTGTACCACTGTGTAGGAGGCCTCCACCGAAGACAGGTTGGTAATGACGGTGACATCGTCATCACGGTTGGAGTTCTCAATGTCGATAGTGATGGACTTCTCCATTTCCCGGTGTAGGCTGGTCACCACCCCCGTGGGGCGTGTCACGTTGGTGAGGCGGCCCTCGTGGTCATAGCTGGAGAAGAGATACACTGATGAGAAGCAGTTCCTGGGGCTGAAGACTTCCTCAAAACTCAGAACCCCACAATGGATAGACTCATGGAGCTAGAAAAGGAGAGGGGGGGAAGGAGGGGTGGCCGGGTGGTGCAGCACGCCCACCTGCCCTGGGAAATGGTGATGCTTTCTACTACCCACCCATTTACCTAACAGCATACTAATTATGCTTTCCCAAGTTAGTGAGAACAGCTCCTTTATGCTCTTTAATTTGGGCTCCACAAAGTAAAGGACTAATGAATGAACAAGAAAATCTGAATAGACCAATGAGGAGGAAGGAGACTGACTCATGAATCAAAGCCTCCCACCAAACAGAAGTCCAGGATCACCTGGCTGGCTTCCTGGTGAGTTCTACTGAATATGCAAAGAAGAATTAATACCAGTCCTTTTCAAACTCTTCCAAAAAATAAACAGGAAGGAATAACACCAAAGTCATTTTATAACGCTGGCATTACCCTGATACCAAAGCCATATACATGGACACTGCCAGAAAACAAAATTACAATTCAGTGTCTCTAAACATAAATGCAAGCATCCTCAACAAAATATTAGCAAATCAAATAATTCAACAGTACAGTAAGAGGCTCAGACACCATGATCAAGTGGGAGTTATTCTAGGGACTGCAAAGATGGTTCACATCAGCAAATCATTCCATGTGAAATACCATATTATCATCTCAATAGATGCAGAAAAACATTGACAAAATTGACAAGAAAACCCTCAACGAAGTGGACATAGAGGGAACATGTCTCAAGATGAAAAGACAGACCATAGCTAACCTCAGACACAGTGGTAAAATCTGACCATTTTTACTCTAAGATCAGGAACAAGACAAAGAATGCCACTTTATTCAACATAATATTGGAAGTCTTATCCAGAGCAATTAGCCCAAGGAAAAAAGGTATTATTTGTAAATAACATATTCTATATATGTATATAAAACCCTAAAAACTTCACCCAAAAAAACTGTCAGAAATAAGTTCAGTAAAGTTGAAGGATACAAATATATAAAATCCATTGTGCTTCTATAAACTAAGTACCAGAAAGAAAATTTTAAAAACCATTTATAGTTATACCAAAGAAGAAAAAAATACCTAGGAATATATTTAACCAAGGAGGTAAAAAACCTGTACATTGAAAGTTATGACACTGATGTAAGAAATCAAAGAATATACAAATAAAAGATAGTATATGCTTATGGATTGGAATAAATAATATTGATAAATTATCCATGCTGTCCAAAGCAAGTTACTGTCTCAGTGCAATCTCTGTCAAAATTCTAACAGTATTCTTCATAGCAATAGAACAAATACCCTAAAATTTGTACAGAACCACGATCCCCAAATAGCCAAAGTGATCTTGAGAAATCACTGCTGCTGCTAAGTCGCTTCAGTCGTGTCCGACTCTGTGCAACCCCATAGACGGCAGCCCACCAGGCTCCCCCGTCCCTGGGATTCTCCAGGCAAGAAATCACTAGGGAACTGCAAATCAAAACCCACACATACATGGCCAGTTTATGACAGAGGAGCTGAGAACATACAGTGGGGGAAGAACAGTCTCTTCAGCGAGTGGTGTTGGGAAAGCTGGACAGTCACCTGAGAAGGAATGAAACACTGTCCTCTGCCACTCACGAAACTGACTCAAATGGAATGAAAACCTGAATATAAGACCTGAAACCACAAGTCCTAGAAGTAAATAGAGGCGCTAAGCTCCATGACATTAGTGTTGTGGTGTTTTGTTTTTTTTTTTGCACTTGACACAAAAGCAAAGGTCATAAAAGCACAAACCAACAAGTGGGATTATTTCAAACCAAAGAGCTTTTGCACAGCAAGGCAAACCATCCACAAAATACAGCAATGTACTGAGTGAGAGAGAATATTTGCAAATCTGACAAGAGAAAATATCCAAATATAGAAAGAATTTATACAACCCAATAGCCAAAAACATGAACAATTTGACTAACAAATGAGAGGATATACAGATGGGCCATCAGGTACATGAGAAGATGCTCAGCATCGTTAATCATTAGGGAACTGCAAATCAAAACCATACTGAAATATTGCCTCACAATAGTTAGAATGGCTCTTATGAAAAAACAACACAAACCATGTTGGTGGTGATCTGGAGGAAAGGGAACCTCCTACATGGTTGTTGAGAAGGTAAATTGGTGCAATCACTATAGAAAACAGTATGGGGATTTTTCACCGAGTAGAATTATCTTGTGATCCAACGGCTCCACTTCTGGGTGGAATCTGAGGAGCACAAACACGCTAATTTGAAAATATTTATGCACTCATATTCACTGCAGCATTATGTACCACAGTCAAGATATGGATTAAGGGGTCCATCTGCAAGATGAATCAAAAAAAAAAGCTATGCTATAAACAGAACATTATTCAGCCATAAAAAGAATGAAATCATGCCATTTGTGACAACACACGTGGACTTTGAGGGCATGATGTTAAGTGAAATAATTCAGACAGAGAGACAAATCCCCTACATGTAGGTCTCAAAAACAAAAACAAAACCCCACAAAAAACCAAACCTATAGACACAGAGAACTGATTGGTGGTCGCTAGAAGTGAGGGGTAGATGAGGGGGGTCAAAAGGTACATCATTTCCAGTCTCCCAAGGCAATAGAAATAAAAAATAAACAAACGGGACCTAATCACACTCACAGGTTTTTGCACAGCAAAGGGAACCATAAACAAAACAACAGACCTACAGACTGGGAGAAATATTTGCAAACAATGTGACCAAGAAGGGCTTAATTAGCAAAATATACAAACAGCTCACACAACTCAGTCACAAAAAAGCAAACAACTCAATCAAAAAAATGGGCAGAGGACCTAAAAAGACATCTCTTCCAAGAAGACATACAGATGGCCAAGAGGCACATAAACAGATGCTCAACTTCGCTGATTGCTAGAGACATACAAATCAAAACCTACAATGGGAGTTTGGGTCAGAAGAACCACCAGCAAAAAGTCCACAAGTAAACACTGGGGAGGATGCGGAGAAAAGGGAAAGCTCCCGCACTGTTGTGGGAATATAAGTTGGTGCAGCCACTATGGAAAGCAGTATGGAAGTTCCTCAAAAACCTAAAAGGAGAGTCGCCGTATGATCTGCAATCCCACTCCTGGGCATATACCTGGACAACATGCACCCCAGTGTTCCCAGCAGCACTGTTTACAACAACCGAGACATGGAGACAGCCTCAATATCCATCGACAGAGGAGCGAGAAAGACGTGGTACACACACACAATGGAATACTACTCAGCCAGCCAGGAAAAGAACGAACCAACGCCATCTGCAGCAACATCAGCGGACCTAGAGATTACCATACTAAGTGAAGTAAGCCAGAGGGAGAGAGACAAATGCCACACAGCACCACTCATGTGTGAAATCTAAAATACGACACAAATGGACTTATCCATGAAACAGAATCAGACTTACATACAGAGAGAATACACTCGTGGTTCCCAAGAGAAAGGCGGGCTTGGGGAGGGATGGATTGGGAGTTTGGGATTAGCACATGCAAACTGTTAGGGATAAATTACAAGGTCCTATTGTATAGCACAGGGAACTATATTCAGTATCCTATAATGAAGCATAATGGAAAAGAATATGAAAAAGAATTAACTGAATCACTTTGCTATACAGCAGAAATTAATGAAACATTGTAAACCAACTATGCGTGCATGCATGCTAAGGCGCTTCAGTCGTGTCCGACTCTGTGCGACCCCGTGGGCAGCAGCCCACCAGGCTCCTCTGTCCACAGGATTCTCTAGGCAAGAATACTGGAGTGGGTTGCCATTTCCATCTCCAGTAAATCAACTATACTTCAATAAAATAAACTTACAAAAGGTACAGATTTTCGGTTGTAAAATAAGTCATGGGGAAGTAATATATAGCATGGTAACTGTAACTAATAATACCGTATTACATATTTGAAAGTTGCTATTGCTGAGAGAGTAGAACCTGAAAGTTCTTATCATAAGAGGTTCTTGTAACTATATGGTGACATGTTAATTAAATGTATTGTGGTCATTTCACAACATATACAGAATCATTATGTTGTATCCCTGAAACTAATACAATGTTACACATTAATTTTACCTCAATAAATAAGAAAATAAAAAACAGTTCTAAGTGGTTTGATGTGGGGTGCTTAGTGGAGAACTCAGACAGTGTTCCAACTCTTGCTGCCAAGTAGGGACAGTGTGAGCAGTGTATTCCACGAGTCCCAGGCAATGATTTAATTCCAATCCACTATATTACCTGGACACCTACAGTGTGTAGATTGCTGTGCTTTGCTGTGAGAGAAACAGTAGGAACCGGAGCTTCTACTTTTGGGGAACAGAGAATTAAGGCTGAGACCAGAATCTCAGTGACCACCAGGAGAAAAGCAGGTTTTCTTTAACTTTCAAAGAAGATTCAGCTTTTGATACCCCTGGAGTAAATGTCTAAGATTCAGGTCTCTCTGCAAAGAAGCCTGGAGACACTGGCAAGGAGCTGTGAGTTCCAGTAATGGGGCCTCATGGCCACCCAGTGGAACCAGCTCTGCCTTCCTTGTCTCAGGTGGGGCTGGAGGCTGCATCTGACTCCTTCATTCAGCACCTACTCACTGAGTTCCTCGTAGGTGCCAGGCACTGTTCAAGGATCCGGGGACCCATCTAGGAACAAAATGGATGAAAATCCTTGACCTCGTGATGTGTGTAAACTAGATGCAGAGGGTCAAAATAAAGCTCACAATACAGAGTATGTCATATGGTGACAAGCGGTAAGGAGGAGAGAGAGAGAGAGCACGTGTAGAGCTGGTTGTCCTTTTCAGTAGCCCTGTGCCCTTCAGCGATAACAGACCGCTCGCGCCCATTCTGAGAACTTAGCAGACACAACAGCAGTCCAGAGGGCATTCCCATGTTGGCTTCATCCCTGCCCAGCTCTCCACGGGGCACTTCCCAACTCAAAGGGGAGCGGGGATAAAGGTAGCCCCTTAAAGGGACCCACTCCAGGCTCCTCGAGTAGCAATGCTGGCTGATTCTAGAAAGTAACTCTTGAACCCTGCTCCCTGGAATGTAACGTCCCTCCCTCCCTCAGAGCTGATATTCAGTCCTTCCTCTGTTGCTTTGTTGGGAGGAGTTGATCAGGACTAGAATAGCCCTTTATATTACTTTATTTTAGTTTATATTTAGTAATGCTAAAAGTATTTAAAATTAAATATTACAGTACTAAAGTATTATTTTATATTATATAATAAATGTATTTTATATACTATATAAATATATTTTATTAAAATTTTTATAAATACTTTATATATATATATAGGCTACGTTGCTTCAGTCATGGCTGACTTTTTGTGACCCCATGGACGGCAGCCCACCAGGCTCTTCTGTCCATGGGATTTCCCAGGCAAGAATACTGGAGTGGGTTCCCATTTCTTCCTCCAGCGGATCTTCCTGACCCAGGGATCCAAGCTGTGTCTCTTATGTTTCTTGCATTGGCAGGCGCATTCTTGACCGCTAGCACCACCCGGGAAGACTCCCCCCTTCTGGAGGGCCGGTCCTCTGGGCCCCAGGTCTGGTAAGGCAGGCTCTGCCCTGGCAGGAGAGAGAGTGGCAGGAGTACAGGGGGTGAGGAGAGAGCAGGATGAATTCAAAGTGGAGTATTGGTCCAGTGGCTAAGACTCCATGCTTCCAATTCAGGGGGCTGGGATTAGACCCCCAGTCCAGAAACTAGATCCCATGTGCCGCACCTAAGAGATCCTGAGTGCTGCAACTCAGACCCAGGGTAGCCAAGTAAATAAATGTTTTAAAAAGTTTTCAAAGTGAAATATTATGTAGAGATCAGATGGGAAAACTACATGCTTTAATTCTGACTCTTTAAACTGAATCCAGGCGTCTGTGGGGTTTTGTTCATGACTTTGTTGACTCCTTTCTCTAAAGTTTTCACTAAGGTGACCATCTCAACAGGAAGTCGAATTTGTGTCTGACTGTTAAACAACCAATTTGCTGACAATGTGTGAAAAAAAAAATACCACTAAACAGAAGCTACCATCTTTTTTAGGAGGCTAAGAAAACCATATGCATTGAACTCCTACAATGGAGAATGTATGATCTTTTACCAACTTTATGGAAGAAAAGCAACTCTTCATATCAAGAGAGAAAAAAATTCTCTCTTCCGTGTAACTTCTGAACAATCATGAGGGGGAAAAAAAGTGACCATGTTTTCATTTAGTTCGGCGCCCCTTCTGGAAACTACTCTTCTACTTAAGAGTTCCTGTCTCAGGATGCACCTCAGCCTGAACTCTGTCACTCCAGCCTCTTATACCTGGCCCACTTCAGACTGGCCTCCTGAGAGTGACACCAATTCTCTCTGAAATGTGTTGGATCTTCAGGTGCAAGTGAGAAGAGAAGTTGAGAATCTAAGAGGCATTTGGATTACAGCGCAGCTTTAGCTTAACTTTGTGTGAGAGCCAAAGATGACACTCAGATGGCACCTCCAGGGACAGAGTCACCTGGTAAAGTGTGGTCCAGTCCCAGTGCCCTGAAGGATGTCAGGCTGCTTCGGAAGTCTGAGAAAGACAGCTTTGCCCAAAGGAAGATGGCAATGCAACCTACTTCCAGCAGATGGCAGAAGCTTCCTTTACATTCTCTTAAAGCCTTTGGAATGCAAACAGAAAGTGAACATGCCTGAATTTAAGACTGATCATCAACGAAGTCTTCTGTTCTTTCTCCTGTCCTTTCCTTCCGTGACAACACCTGGCCAACATACTAAATTCTCAGCTAGCAGCATCACACAGACAGAAAGCAATGACTCCAAATTACACAGTGGTTAACCAGATCCTTCACCATCAAGGACAGCCAGATCCTTACCCATGCCATCCCTGTCTCAGCCAGCCAAGGAGCAACCTTAGCAATCATGCCTTAGCAACCTCCTCCCACTGGCATCCCACTGGTTAATACCTGGAGCAGCAGGCAGGTGACCAAGAACTGCCTGCAGGAGTGAGGGAAAACAGCTTTTTGGTAAAACAAACAGCAGGACTATCAAGTATGAGATAATTGTTAGGGGAAATATGACCAGCTCTCACATCTTTTAATATACCTAGCACTTTATCTGTATTGATCTGCTTCTGCTAAAGAGGAAATTCAGAGTTTATCTACCTGTCTGTGCAATCAAGTGTGTTGCTGGACCTATCGGCAAATTACAGGAGCCCCACCAGGACCATGCCTTTTAGTTTCTAATTTCCGCACCCACGGCAAACATGAATAATCAGCAGAGTTAATCAACACTTGATCTCTCAGGCGCTGTGCGTTTCCAATATCCTGAAACTGGAACGGCAAGCAGACAACAGGAATTCCCAACTCTTGTAGGGAGGATGTTCGATATCAGACACCCAATAATGCAAATCACTTACGAGTCAGGCAGAGGGGACAGGACTACCCCGAAGCATTAAAGTCAGGAAGACAACATGACTAAATGATTCTAAAAGCCACACCAACACTTGATCCTGATGCCAGCGAGGGTAGTAGGGAAAGTGCTCTGAGGAACTACTTTACAAGTCGACTTACTCATAGAATGTTGTCCATCCTGTTTCATCACTCTTGGTGGCTAGGAGGCCAGTGTTCCCATCATAGGTCATGAGGCCAAGCTCCAAGTTCTGCGTGGACACGACTTTGAGACCTCCGTTGGTGCCCACTGTGAGGGTGATGATCTGGTTGTCGGGCATGAGCAGATGGCGGGGCGTGCCACTGCTGTCCCGACGGATCTTCAGGGAATTTCCGTTGTTGTCAATCAGCTCAGTGACATCATTGTCAGCACTGTACGTGAAGTTGTACAAGTACTCCCCCGTCACCAGGCTCACGGTGTACTGGTGGATACCCTCGGCGTTGAAGACGTACAACTCCTGTTCCCCAGGGGAGGCAGCCTCATACTGGTTAAAAGCATTCAGAACGGGCTTGTTCTTGCTGACTGCCCTGATCCGAATATTCCCAAGGTCCGCGATGTAGATGGTACCGTCAGGAGCTACAGCTAAGGATGATGGGGAATTCAAGATGGCGTCAGTCGCGTAGGCATCGTCTCCTGAGTAGCAGTTGCAATTGACATCGTTTTTGCAGTCACAGTCAGAGGCTGCGCCTGCTAACAGGCAGATCTCCCCATTGGTTGTTACCTGGCGTAGTCGGTTAATCTTCTTCTCATCCGTCTCGGTGATGTAGAGGACCCCAGTGTGAGAGATGGCAATGGCGCTGGCTGACTCCAGGGCAGAGTGAATGGCTAGTTTGCTAAGCGAGTAGTCAATGCCAGGAACCTGGCAGTGCATGGGGCGTCCCGCGATGATGCTGACTTGATGGTTCTCGGTGATGCGAAGGATGACGTTGTTCTCCAGAACATACAGGGAGTTGTCCATGGGGTTGACAGCAAGATCTGTTGGCCACTCCAGGCGAACCTACGGATGATACAGCACCAAATTCAAGGACAGCCTCTAACATGCTCAGTGTTTACCTGCGCCAGGGCACTTCTATTGATTTTATGCAACTGGGGGAAAAATACTTTTTTTTTTTTCCCCTAACACAGTGTAGAAGTGCCCATCATGGGACCACTTGCTCACTGTCCATGCTGGGCATGATGGAGAAGAGACTGTGGAACAGATATCTTCTGTGGCATCACCTGCTGGGGCTAGAGTAGGTCACCAGTTCTACCCACAATGCTCTTTGCAGCCCCAGATGATTGGGCCAGGGTTGGATTCACCACGCATAGTTGGACAGGTAGTTCAGAGCTCAAGGGCTACTGTAATGTAGTCCAGGCTCTGCTCACCAAGCCATGGGCCTGAGGAGGCTATGTTCACTTAGAGGAGGCAGCTTGATCTAATTCACAACAAGGAACCATGCAGTCTAGAAGGGGTCCCTGCCCCAAGGGCAGCCAATGCACAGGCTGGCCAGTGAACTACAACCTGCCTGTTTGCCTGAAAAAGTAAACTGCGTAAAACACTTCCCTTCTCTGCAGAATCGGAAATGGAAACCTTAGGAATCAGTTGTCAGTTAGTTGAGGAATTTGAGCTGGAAGTAATTAGGTTGACTGAGGGTTTTGGAAAAGACCCTTTTGGAAGAGTAAGCACAGACTCAGGTTGAGGGCCCTTATATTCAAGTCCCATTTCTGTAAATCAACTATACTTCAATAAAGTTGTTTTAAGTATACAGTCCTTTTACTCCTGTTGTACATTTGAGTGAACCTCTGTTCTCTGCTAATGTAAGAGCCCAGACTAAAAGACTATCACTTGGGGGAATATCACAGAGGGATCTGCTCAGTTACAACTTCACAAAGTAAAGGTTTATGTAGTGAGGGTGCAATTGCTTCAGATTAACAGGGAAGTTCCGATTGACATGTAGTACCGTATGGTATGTTCTCAAACCCACGATAATGATGGAGAAGAGAGGTAATTACACAGTAACGCCTACCCTATAATCTGCCACGGCTGGAGCATGTCACCAGCTCCACGCTTCTGAGCAGAATTCCCCTCTCCCTTTCTCCTATTTCTCTCTCATGCCTGTCTCACATGTCCCATTCCATCTTGCTGTCCAGTTCATTTCAAACCTTCTGCAGACAAACCTGGGATCTGTATCTCCTCCCACTCTACTTCTAACACAACGAGAACCCAGGTGAGAAGTTCAGACTCAGAATCAGGTGTGGCACAGTGATGGGAAATGAGAGGAGAGAGAGAATCCCACCTGGGCCACATCCATGCTGGAGTCACAGCTCAGGGGCCGGACAGCGGTGAGGTCGTTGGAGCCCAGCAAGGTGGAGATGATTCCATTCTGGTCGACCTTGCGGATCATGGTGGCGTCGACAAAGTACATGAGCCCATTCTTGTCAACTGCAATACCTGAGTGGGACAAACAGCAGGAGTGTGTCTCTTGGCAAGGGACAGAGCTGCTGGGGCGGTGGTGGTAGTGGGGATGCCCTGCTAGGCATTATTTTCTTGGATGAGGAACCTGACTGGACAGCACACTCAAGAGTCGTTTAAGGCGACACCCTTTCTCCCGAGCGCTGTGCTACGATCTGGTTAATTCCTGGGGTATTGGCTATTTCACCATGCAAGTGAAGAAAGAACCTTGGGCTGCAAATGAACCAAGGCTGCGAATGAATGAATGGGGAGATCATTTTGCATCTGCTCTTTTTTAGAAAAGAGCTATTTCCCAAGGTCACTGCTTGAAAAATTATTGGTAGTAAATTACTGGAATACCCTTCACAACTGATTGCCACCTAAGGTTGAGAAACAGTGACTCTTGCAGTCACAAACTCCTAATTCAAAATATATCCTCCAGGAAGTATTCCCAGTTAAGCCGTGACTCCAGTCGGCACATTGCTATTCTGGGGGAATGCTGGTTCTAGCACTCCCTTGGTAAGAGGCAGACAGCAGCTTTATTTCTTCTGCATTTTCACCCCAGTGCCCAAGCCCAAGGCTCCCCGTCTTTAATCTTCACTGCTGTGTGCTTTCAGCTTAGCTAAAAATGCTAACAAGGATCAGACCTTTCAGTGATGGTCCTTAACCTTCAGCATCTTTAGTCCTTTTCAAATAGAGATCCCTCAGAGCCAAGAACCCCTCCTTGCCAATCCCAGTCCCTTGGAACTTATACTGATTCTTAATTGCTACCATTATGGGGCATTTGCAAAATGTCAGGTACTGTTTGGACTTTATATACACTGCTATCTAACAGGAACAGCTGGGAGTGGTTGAAGGCTCCCCGCACTGGGCTCTGTTCTGTCTCCAGCCCACACAGCTGGCCTTCGGGCTCACACAGCAGACATTTCCTTCTGACTCTCTATGACTCGCAGCAGTCAGCAATCTCTAGGGGCAAGCGACTGCACTTTCCATTTGTAGCCTATGTGGGAGATGAAGTTTACTTCAGATAAAGAAATACTTCTTCTTAAACAACACTCACCCACCCACCAAAGCCATCTATCAGAGTTAAATGATTCTAGGAGAAGCTGGGTTTGGGACTGCTGGGGCTGAGTTCACTTTGAGCATGAAGGGAGCCGGGTGTTCGGGGAGCTCTCTCTGGGGTGGGGCTTTGTTGCTGGGCCTTTACCTCGCGGGCTCATCAGGGTGGCATCCACAGCCTTGCCTCCGTCCCCGCAGCGGGCTTCGTCAAAGGGCAAGCACTGCTCGCCTGTCCCCGCCACGACTTCCGAGTTCCCGGCCAGGTCTTTGGCTCCACTCAGAGACTTGACTCGGTAGATCCGCCGACTGTTGGTGTCAGACACGAAGAGCGAGCCGGACACGGGGTCCACCGCCAGGTAGTACTTGTGTGCCGGGTTGTTGCTTCAGGAGGAGAAGCACAAAGAGGAGTGAGACGGCGCCACGCACTGGCCTCCTGGGTCAGGGAGATGACAAACATCCCAGCGAGACTCCAACCGCCTCTGGTGTCTACTGGGTTGGCCAAAAAGGTAGCTGGATTTTTCCATGAGATGATATGGAAACACCTGAACCAATTTTTGGCCCAACCCAATACTTTAGTGAACTGGAAAGAATCTAATCTAGTAAGTTAGTGTTCTAACATATCATGGCTCTGAGCTATTTCTGCTTGGGCTTAAGCTCCTCACGCTATCAGAGAATTCATCACTTCCCATCATGCTAAAATACCACTGCTTCATTTAGCCAGTGTGAAAAATCCCACTCTGATCCTGCTTTTGTGTTTGTGTTTTGTGGGCACTGGTCTTCTTTACTTCCCCTGTGGGTTTACTCTGTTCTCAAGTGGGATTGAGGAACACTTCCATGAGACAATGTCCTTTTCTAATCTATGCTCCCTCAGTGACTCCAAGGTACTAGCCCATGAAGACTGGGGTAACCTTGAGTCTTCCTAACTTTGTGATGGGCAGCTCCCCGCAGCCATCTCAAGTCCTCAACCTCAGATCTTCTCTACTGTTTCTCAGTGTGGATACGAACAAAATTGGTATTTTGTGTGACAACCTGTGATATCTTGCTGATGATCATGTTCAGAATCTAAATTATAAAGGAAGGAGATGTAGTTTTCAAATATTGGGTTACAGTGAGATCTGGGGGTTTCCCTGGTGGCTCAGTGGTAAAGAATCCACCTGCAATGCAGGAGATGTGGGTTCGATCCCTGGGCGGGGAAGATGCCCCAGAAAAGGGAATGGCAACCCAGTCCAATATTCTTGCCTGGGAAATCCCATGGTCAGAGGAGTTGGCGGGCTACAGTCCATAGAGTTACAAGAGCTGGACACGACTAAGCAACTAAACTACCACCAACCAATAGTGAGGTCACAGGTGTGCCCCAGAAACTGCCAGGACCCTAAGTCACACTGGGAGAGAAGTACCTCAGTGTGGAGGTGATGTATCAGAAGAGCGTGAAGCCTCAGAGACCTGGATCTCTTTCTCTGCTGTGCGTTCAGCTCTCCTATGGGTAAGATCTGTAAACTTGGCTCAGAACTAAGACTTAGGGAACTCTAAACTCAACTTGAACTCAGCCGGGGACCTTAAGGAAGACTTTTGGCCACAGTGGGTCCTAGATTCCTTACCGGGGGTAATGAAGAAGTTGAATCAGAGTATCACTCATGTCCCTTTTGACTCAAGCCCTACATTTTTGTCCCTCTCTAGGGTGTCTAGTATGGAGGTTGCAACAGAATGGGTCCCCGTGCTATTCCCACACGGGTTATTAGCATCACTGTCCCTAGGATACAGGTGGCAGATGTCTCTCTGTCTTAGGTTTTGGTGCCACAGGTCTAAATGAGCACAGGTCATTTTTTTTTCCTAGTCATTTTGCGTCTGTAGTTTGGAATGATGGGAAGAGAGGAGCTGGAAAAGGTGAGGCAAAGATGAGGGCGATGAAGGTGTTGGATACATCTGTCCTGTAGACATTAGCTGGTAAATTACTAATTAAAACACCACCACTTGGGTTCTTTGCTGATTTAAGTAAGAAAAGAACTAGAAAGCTATTTTAAGGAACAGTTTATGCATCGATATCATCTTAATTCCAGCTTCTCCTCAGGTGGCTGTTAAGACCCATAACTGAACCAGAAGTCAAGGGCTTTCTAAAATTCCAGCCTAGATGATGAGTCTGGGAGAGTAGGCTACCTGGAGTCCTTGCCTTCCTTCATTATTCCTTTTATTTATTATTTATTTTTGGCTATTAAGTCTTAAGAGACTATCTATACAGGCAAAACAAATAAGAGCAGAAAGGGAAAAACTCATGCAGGTTTTTAATTAGATGCTGTTACTTGGTTACTGGCCTTGGAGGAGCTGGTGCCATCCTCAGAAGAACAGGGCATTGCACATTTGTGCCTATCTTAGGAACAGGATAATTAATTCTGGACTTCCTGGGGAGCCCAATTCAAGGAGGCTTTTCAAAGTTTCTGGCAGAAGAGCAGCCAGTTGAGGGTATGGGGTCAGTTCCTACTGGGAGCCCATTCTTCCCCCACGGTCTCATACTCATTCCAATCGAGATGCTTACAGAGGAGCTCAGGTAGATGGGCAACCATGCTTTCACACTGGGGCTATGGTGAAGGTCAAATGGAGTATGGAAATTTGAGGGGGTGTCCTTCCAGAGTGTTGCTGCTTTTTAAAAAATTTGGACCAATTGGGGTGTCTATAACTAGCCAATTTTGGCAGTGCCTGAGATGGAGAGGCAGAGGACTTCTACGTATGGCTTTTACACTGACTTTGATGATCTTATACAACTTAACTCTACTCTGCCTGTGTGTCTGCTCAGTCACTAGTCATGTCCGACTCTTTGCAACCCTATGGACTGTAGCCGGCCAGGCTCCTCTGTCCATGGGATTTCCCAGGCAAGAATACTGGACTGGGTTGCCATTTCCTCCTCTAGGGGATCTTCCCAACCCAGGGATCGAACCTGCATCTTCTGCATCTCCTGCATTGGCAGGAGGATTCTTTACCACTGAGCCACCTGGGAAGTCCCACTCTTGATTTTGACCTAACATGATGCAGAAGCTTCTGCCAACATTTCATTTCAAGGAGTGAGGAGAAGAATTCCCTAGAGTATTAAAATGCACTTTTTCTTCTCCTCTTCCAAGTAAAAATAAGGTCACTTTTCTGATGTTTTAGTGCAACCCGAAGTTTTCCTAACTTTGAACAGGAAGCTCCTCAGAGCACTATGCATGTAGATATGAACTGTACCAGTTCAGTTTTAAGTGATAACCTCAGAGCGGCTGAATGACAAAGGGTATTTAGACAAAAAGTACTTGGTCCACACCCTTCATACTACTTAAAAGTGACTGAATTTTATGAAAATTCCCAGTGCATCTGACTGTTGGATTCATTTTGACCAGCAGATTGGCAATTAACTTGTTTTTTTTAAGTGACCATACATTCAGGGGAAAAAAATCATTAATGAGTTGAAAATGAGTTTTTGACCCGTTTCCAGTTCATTAAAGCTTTTGTGAACCCAGTCCAGCATTTACAAAAGCCAGAAGTTTGCCTCAACTGTTTAGCCCAATTATGGACCGCAATGAGCAGTCGGGGTAAAAGTTCGCTGAGGGTTCATTATCTCACACTTGCATCTTCCGGAAATTCTAATTACTGTCAGCTTATTTGGTTCTTTTTTTGACTGCATTTCATAATTGCTAAAGCTTATCATATCCACAACACACAATTAGCACATAAAAAAGTTACTATATTTGGCATATAAAAATATACAACATTCCACAAGAAAGCACAAAAACAAAACGGAAACACAAGGAAGCAAACGAACCATATCAAATTATATGGGAACGAGTTCTTCATCTTACCTATGTTTAAACTCTTTATTTCTTTATAGAAAGAAAACAGAAGGAAAAAGAACAAACAGTTAGCGGAA
The DNA here is from genome assembly GCF_003369695.1 of Bos indicus x Bos taurus. Classification (NCBI taxonomy): domain Eukaryota; kingdom Metazoa; phylum Chordata; class Mammalia; order Artiodactyla; family Bovidae; genus Bos; species Bos indicus x Bos taurus. The sequence goes on from NC_040082.1 coordinate 30,429,880, forward strand.
GAATTGATGATAAAGCAAACATAACATTTTCGTTTCTTGTATAAAGGGCCCCCCTCAAAGGCAGTCTTTTTCTTTTTTGCTTCCCTTCTAGCTGACAGCTCCTAGTACAATTACAGAAATGAGTCCTCTACATACAAGTAAGTTCCCTTCCAAGAGCTTGTTTGTAAGTCCGATTTGTTTAGTAAAGTCCAACAAAGTTAGTCTTGGTACCCAACTAACAGTTGGTATAGAGTACTGTACTGTAATAGGTTTCTAATACCGTTTGCACAACTGAGCATAAAAAACAAACACAAAAAATGAAGAAACCTTTCTTAATGTTACAGTACAGTACCTTGAAAAGTACAGTCATTCAACAGCTGGTCTACAGGGACTGGCATTAAGTGAGCAGGCAAGAAGAGTTTGGAAGAAGGGAGAAGGGAGAAGAGGTGGGAGACAGCAGAGCTGAAGGATCATTAGCAGTAGGAGATGGAGGGCAGGCTGCAAGTTCACGTATGCCTTAGGTGAACGGACCAGGGTACAGTGTGCATCTTTGAAAGTTTGCAACTTGAAGGTTCATATGTAGGACACTTACTGTATTTGGGAAGCTCCTCTAGTTTTAGATTCTTCCCAGCCACTGGAAAATCGAGACAAGACTGCTTAAATTCTCTGACCGGCAGTGTGGCTTTATGTGACTCAGGTGAAACAGCCTAATGCAGGGATGGCACACAGGTGACCTCTTGGGTGCCGACACCTATCCACTGGTACTGGCTGCTGGGAGGGCAGGAGGGGAGGAATCTGAAGCCACATTCAAGCCCATCTAAAGTCATTTGGGATATCTGCCTTGGGTGTGGGAGGGAGCCTGGTGACACCCGTGTCACCTACTTGCCACTGGTGCATCACAGAACCAGGGAGAGAGGGACTCTGCCCCCGGGAGAGAGCCCCTGCCCCAGACAACTGCATTTGCCAAACACTGTTGAGACCCTGAGCGTCTCAACTATTTCCTCACCCTGCTCCATGTCTCCTCCCCATCTGACATGCATGTGTGTGGCCCCTGCCTAACATGCACTCTTCCTTACAGGTAACACTCATCAATGAAACGCACAGGTGATGCCATCCTCTCATAATCAGAGCCAAAGATTCCAGTGATCATTCTTTTTCAGAAAGCTAGTGAAAGTTTTGCTTCTTTTTTCTTTTAAAAGTGAAAACATGGGGACTTTCCAGTGGCTAAGACTCCAAGCTCCTAATGCCGAGGGCTCGAGTTCCATCCCTGGTCAGGGAACTAGATCCCACATGCCTCAACTAAAGATAACCACATGCCACAGTGAAGATAGAAGATCCCACCTGCCATAACCAAGACCTGGTACAGCCAAGTTAAAAAAAAAAATTCTTAAAAAAAAAAGAATGAAAATACATGTCAAGTTCAACAGAAAAGGAGCTGGATCTTAACAGCATTAAGGAGAAGAGGAGAGAGACTACGGCCTCAAATAGAGAAGTACTCCCCATTTCTGAGGTTTCCTGGCCACTGTGGAAGGAACCCCTGACCTCTCTTTCCCTTCCAGCTAAGGGAGGAGGCTTCAGGGAAGGAAAAAAGAAGGTTGACTGCCCTGATTCCTGTCTGGGTGCAGCTCAGGCCTTTGCCAGGGGCCATCATTAGTGGTGGGTTTGCACAGGGATTACATTTTTATATTTTATTCCAACATGTTAGTTTTTGCAAAAAAAAAAAAAAGTTAATTAAATGATGCTGATAACTCTTGAGCTCTGACTGACATAGTGCAATTTAAGATTCATTCTGCAAAGCCTGGTGTGTCAGGGTGGCAGCCGGGAATTCTCGCATCTATTTTATATTGCTTAATGAAAGTGAAATGTTATCTGCCACCAGTGGTAGTCATATTTGGCTCTTAATTATTACAATATCAATTCCACTTTTTTAAAGTTAAGATTTTGTGAAAAGACTGGTTGGGATTTGGGTCTGTAGACCTGACCTACTTCTTTGCTAAGAACATCTGCTTTAAGTTGATTAATATAATATCTATGTTGGGGGAAGGAGAAGGCAGTGGGGACTCAGTCACTGAGACTGCAGGGTCCGAATGATCATATGGATCTGAGTTTTGGACAAAGGCTGAGATTACGGCTGTTCCAGTCCAGGGCCATTAGCAAAGTGGGTGTTTAGGACCAACAAACCCAAATAACAGCACCATTGAGTCAATCTCCGTACATGTGTGTAGGTGCCCTACTTACAAGGGATAGGCCTAGTCTTTGGGTCCACGGCCTCAGGACACCAACCCTTTGAGGGAAGGGTTGTCTCTGATTCAAGAATTGAGATGGATTGGTTCTCCACACTGTGGAGTTTCAATGACTCCCCTGCAAAGTCTTCAGGGTCTCTCCAAGCCTTCTCTGCTTGTCTCAGGGATCTCTCCGTAGGCTGTCTTGTAATTTATGTGTGTGTGCTTATCTTCCTTGATTCATCAGCAACGGAAGTGAGTGAGTAATCTGGACATGACTGACTTATCTCTGTGTGGCTGATTCTTAGTAGAGAGCCCTGGAGAAAGGCAGGGCTGGAAAAACGGGTTCTTGAGTAGAGGAAGGAAGCAACGGGCTGCTTCCCTTCATGCTGGAAGACCTGCCTTGGATGAGGTCCAGTCCCTCGTGTCCTGCTGAGAATCACAAAGCTGCCATCGGTGGACGCTGGAGTCTTTCTATTCCAATTCTATTGCTCTGTGGCATAGAACAGGGTGGATGTGGGCTGGCCAGAGTTTTTGTTTATATGTATTCTTTAAAAAATTGAGTTGGGATACATTTAGTTTAGTTTAGGGGGATGTGCTTCTGTGGCTCATACATAGTCCTTCACTATCTTTCAGATGACAGTGGTATTCATGGCTTTAAGGAATGCTCCTGCCCTGTTATACCAACTCACCTAACATCATTACAGGAACTAGAATGTCCAGTGGAGAAGTCATATATCATGGAAGTGCAATGGTTAGTTAACAACAAACTTTAGGTTATTTGTCTGGATTTTGTTATGTCTGCACTAATTGCCTAATTCTAATTCTAATTCTAATTCTGCACTAATTGCCAGCTTTTCTAAATTTGTCATTTGTTTTGGGTTCTTTTCTTATTTTAAATGGTAGACACTTTCATTCTAAAACTGCATGAAGATTCAGACCCCATGAAACCTGGATCTGTCCTTGGTAAAAAGAGCTTTGAAAACAGTGCCAAGAACTGTCTACAATGTTGTGGCAATATTGTTGTCACCGTTACTCTGGGTAGGTGCTGTGTTATATTTTGCTTTCTGATCTCCATGTTTATACACTGTCTACACAGAGAAAGCATTTTCCCTCTGGCTATAATCTCATTCTTCTCCCTAACTTTCTATGTTGGCATTAAGCAGGCTCTGTTGGAGGTGAACTCTCAGGCAAAGCTGGCCTTTGGTGAAGCCTCCTTTGAATTTCTGCTGCCCTTACCCACTGGCCTAGGTTTCTGCACTCTGGCATCTCTTCCCTTTCCAGCACTCACACACCTGGGCAGGACAATCCCGTCCCCTAAACATCTTCCCTAGGGCAGTGGTGCTGCTGACCCCCCACCACCAGCATCCTCAGAATCTCAGCATGGGGAAGTGTTTTAGTTGGAAAAAAGCACAGCTCATATCACAGTATAATCTAATAATGGGAAAAAGAAAAAAAGCTTAGAACTGCAAACATGAAGGAAAGTGTGTGAGATTCTTATGTTTATGGAAAGGGGCCAAGTCAAGAAAAGGCAGAGAGACACTGTCCCATCCGTTATCATTTCCTGCCTCATACTGGGGTTCAGGTCCAGAGATATTCTCAAACAGGGAAGACAGGAAAGCTTGTTTGTTGATAGAACTTCACCCCAAGATGTGAGTGACTGACAGATATACTCTACTCCACAGGGCTTGGGTTTTCTAAGAATCACCTGCAGAGGATAATTGTTGTAAGAAGGGAAATGGGCTCCCAGAGGTAGGTTATCAGGCTTTTTGGGGATGTGGGTATTGAAAATGTCTTGAATGCTGGTGGAATTAGAGCAGGCAGGTGATAACTGGTTTACATAAGAAGAAGGCTTCTTCCAGCATCAGTTCTTCAAGTGTGTAGAGCTCTGCCCCTACATGTTTGGGATAGGCAAAGGAAGAAGTGAGGGAGAAGGAGAGTGAACACTGAAATAAAATTAGGGTTTGGAGGCTCAGCTCTGGGACGGGCACCAACTCCCAAAATTGGTTAATTCGGCTGCCAACTCACAATGGAGAAAAGACAGAAGCACGACAGGTCTCTCCCCATCCCCCCCTCCCTTTGCTGGTTACTGTTTTGAAGAGAGGGGATTGACAGCCCTTTGTTTTCAGGTATGTGGTGGGAAGCAAAGAAGAATCAAACCAGTGTTCTTGTTAAAGCTTAACTTCTAATCGTCTGGATACCTGGCTGATGAAATAAGAGCAAGTCTAAAGGTGGTTACAAAGGGAAAAAAAAAAAAAATCACACAGCTGTCAAGGGAAATTGACAGTTACCCTCCCTCCAGCTGTCTTCAATGTTACCACGTGGGCCCTTAACTTGTGCCATTGATGTTGTGGCCCCTGCAACTTGAGAGATGTGGAATCAGGGACAAACTCCAACCAAAGGGAGGATGCTGGGCTTTATCCACTTTAACTCAAGGAGCACGTCTCGAGCCCCTCCTGTGGGCCAGGCACCTCTCTGGGCATCAAGGGGCAAAGATGTCAAAGGTGCTGGCTCTATAGATGTTCACACCCCAGGGCCCTGCGGACTTGCAGAAATAGCTGAAAAACATGACAGTCCCATGGTGTCACGTGTGTGCAAAATGAGAGTTAAATGGCTCAGGGGAGGGAGAGAATTTTTTCTGCTGGGGAGACCAGGCTTCACGGAAGAGGCGGCCTTCAAACTCCACCTCTAAAGGGGGACCTGATGCCGGAGATGAGGCGGAGAAGGTATTTTAAGTGGAGCAAGCAGCACGAGTCAAGGCGTGGAGGCGGGGAAGTGGCGGGCGTGTGCTGACGGGGCCCTGAGCAGCAACAGCAGTGACAAAGGAGCAGGAGCCAGATGCTGGATGCGGACACGCAGCCCCTCAGAACAGGCCCAGCGCTCCCTCCACTGCCGTCCCCGCCTCCTCTCCTGGCCCTCCACTGCCCACAGGATGCCTGTGAAGAGATGTTCTACTAGAAAAACAAAGGGAATAAACAGCTTGGCAAAGGGACCCGGCTGGGGAGCGCTAAGAAAGTGGCGTGTCTCACTGTCAGCGTGACCTCCTGAAGATGACCCAGCCTCTCCCCTTTTGCCTGCCCCTTCCTCTCACTGATTATCTTTTGGTCATTACACCCTCTGCCCCATGGCCCCCGCCCGCCCCACCATGTTTCTGTGATGGTTGGTTGTTGGCTCTTCTAGAACACTCAGCTTGAACTGCTTATCCTCTCCCAGGTGCCCATATCTCGTCCTCGAACAGGTGCTCTTTAAGCCTGGGTTTCATCCCCTTTGGGACCCAGCTTAGGGTCTGGTTCACCCTTATGCTCAGTAAACGCCTCCAGGATCCCTAATCATTGTATCACTGAAACCGTCACCTTCTTGGGGTGGAGCTGGGTTGTATTCTCTTCTTGTACCCACTCCAGACAAGTGCCTGGCACAGACGGTCTCAGCCCCCCAGGACACCAGCAACACTTGCTGGTGGTCAGAGCACTGACTTCCCTCTCAGAAGGTTCTCAGAGACACAAAATGCAGGGGCAGCCTGTGGCTCCTTCCAAGTCCTTCACTTGGCAGCTGAGGCTGCCTCAGAAAATACCACCGCCCACTTGGCTGCTCAGACCAAAATCTTAGCATGACCTTTGATTCTTTTCTCTCTCTCTGGTTCTCCCCACCCCAATTTCTGAAAATAGTCTACTGACATTTCCTATGAGATTTGCCCTGAAAATGTATCTCAATTGGAAGCTCCCCATCCCCCTGGCTACCACCCTAGTCCATGTCACCATCACTGAAATCCTGGACAATGGCTACAGTCTCCCTATTGTCTCGAACGCCTACAGTCCCTTCCTCATCCGATAGCCAGAGTCATCTGTAAGAAAATGCAAATCAGATCATATCAGCTCCACCCATGGCTGTGCATTGCATAATGAAAAAGAATATAAAAAGCATCTATATGTATGCGTAACTGAATCACGCCGTTATACAGCAGAAATGAATACAACATGGTACATCACCTATCTTCAATAAAATAAATTAAAAAGAATGTGACCCACACGTGTAGACATGGTCATTCCGATCTTGAAGCACTGGCCCCCTACCTACCTCTCTGCTCTCCTCTGAGACACTCTCCCCTGAGCTCCCCACCTTCCTGGATTTCTATCAATTTCTATCAATCCCATAAATAAGCAGGTTATTTGCTGATACTGGGCTTTTGCACAACGTTACTCTTCCCTAGTACACTACATAACTAACCTCATCATTCACGTCCCACCTCACGAATCACCTAATACAAGGGGTTTTTCTGAATACTTTATCTTACGTAGCTTTCTTCTTCCTCCTCCCCATCACCACAGTCCCTATTTCTCACCCTGTTAGAGTTTCCTTAGAGCATTGAAGGCTACTTGAAAAACATTTTTAAATTTGTCCACATGATTTAGTTTGAAGTTCCCTATCAGACCACCACCTTTGGCTGCCTGATGTGAAGAGCTGACTCATTGGAAAAGACCCTGATGCTGGGAAGGATTGAAGGCAGGAGGAGAAGGGGACGACAGAGGAGGAGATGGCTGGATTGCATCATGGACTCAGTGGACATGATTTTGAGCAAACTCTGGGAGGTGATGGACAGGAAAGCCTGGCATGCTGCAGTCCATGGGGTCGCAAAGTCGGACACAACTTAGTGATTGAACAACAACAACAGACCACCAATGTGACAGCTAGGGCTTTGCTTTTTCCATGTGTTTTTTCTCCTGCTTCACCAGACAGTCCTGCACATGGTATATATTCACCAAGTATTTGTTGAATGAATCTTCCCCCTTGTTTATAGACTGCATTTCTCCCTCTATTTATAGATGGATTCCTCTCTAGGTTTGAGGACCTGGAATCAACTTTCCCAAAAAGAGAGTTTCAAAGAGCTTTTGTCCAGACAGAGACCAGGACTTTAAATCCCCTGGAGTGGCTGGAATTTACCTAGCAAGGCCTATGCAGTAATTCTAAGTCAGATCCTAATAAATGTGCAAAGATCTAGAAAATTCGCAGAGAGCTAGCACACCCAAGTGCTCAATAGAAATGTTTGAATTAATGAATGAACGTTAGGGATTCTCAAACTTTGATGCATATCAGAATTTTCTACAGAGCCTGTCAAAGAGAAAGACACCTTGACGCTGCTCTAGACTTACTGAACCAATTCTCTCGGGGTGGGCTCTGGGAATCTATATTTTTAAGACGTGCCACTTTAGAAACCAGGGAAATGGACCATCAGCTTAGAGTAGTGGTTCTTTCACTGTTGGGGATGTATCAGATTCTCTTGTGGAGGTTTTATAAAATATAGCTACCCAGGTCCCACCCCCAGCACAATGTCTGAAGGCTTTCGTCTTTGCCGTAAGGTAGGTGTCAACAACTGTATTAAATACATGGGTAGTGTTTTATCGCTACACCAAGGATTTTCCCCAGTCCTTATTTGATCCCAGGCCTTGGTTATCAAACCTCAGCCCATCACACCGAATGTGCATCCTCTGGAGAACCCCACACGTGGCCACCATTTACCCAGGGAAGTTTTGTAGCAGTGGGAGCCATAGAGTAAAAGCAGGTTTTCTGTGCTGTCACTTACCGTAACTCCAAGATGCTGGTCACGTTTCGAGAGGGAAAGATGCGTCGGATGTAATTGAAGTCACCAACGAAGAGGCTCCCGTCGACTCCAACGGCCAGGGCGACTGGGGCGAGCAGCTTGTTGCCTTCAGCAAGGCCGTTGCAGCTGGGACAGGAGATGCTCCGGCGGCGGCCGTTGCCCATGATGCTGGTGATGATGGCGGGCTGCTGCGTCAGGAACTGGTTCTCCCCGGTGCCCTTGTGCAGGATTCCTGGGCGGGGTGGGGAGGCAGTAAATTGGGATGGTTACTGCAGCCCTCCGGGGTGGACATGTCTATCAACTTACTGAGGATGGGTGAAAGTGACAGAGGGAAGAGAAACAGTAGGAAGCGTCAACTGTGGGGAGGTCCCCAATTTCCTCACAATGCCGACAGCACTGCAACAGGACGCGTAAACCCCAAGGCCGCGGTCCGGGGTAAGAAAACATTTGCAGAGATAATTGAAGACTTGTGAGGGCCACTAAGATGCATGGTCTGGGAAAACCAGCTCTACGGTGTTTGACATTTCAAAGGAGAAGGGGGAAAACCTATGAGTATTTTAGGCACTTGATGAAAAATAGATGCAAGAAGGGGATGGTGCTTTCGCTTAAATGTCAAGGCTGGAGAGAAGGTTCCAGATGTTGTATGCAGGAAAAGGGGCTGTGCTCACAAACTACTTTTTGTGGGGGGGATGTAGGCCATTTTTAAAGTCTATTGAATTTGTTACAACATTGCTTCTGTTTTATGTCTATTTTTTTTTTTTGCACCAAGGCATGTTGGATCTTAGCTCCCTGACCAGAGAACTGAGTTTGTATTGGAAGGTGAAGTCTTAACCATCAGATCGTCAGGGAGGTCTCCCACATACCACTTTTAACGTTGAGGATATGGTGTTTGTCCAGGGACCAGCCACCGAGGTTGGAAGGGTCCAGCTCAAATCCCTGAAGGAGGGCTGTCCTTTTCTCCCACAGGATGAGACTGGGGCAGGTCTCGTATTCAAAGCCGACGGACACTGAAAGATACCAGGGGGTGGGGCAGAGCGGGAGATGAGAGAGTTTACTTGATTACTCCAGAGCCCTCCAGCAGGAATAAGAAACTTGTGTGCACAGTAATACAGATTCAGTTCAAAAGACTCACTCAAGGAGGCAGGCTGATTGCTTTTCTCCTTGTGATTCCATACAATATTAAATTCAAATTTCAGGCTGAACTCAACCTTGAAACTTTACACAGTAGTAGTCTGTGGGGATGGAAAGACCTTTCCAATGAACAGCCGGCTTTTCAAAAATGACCCCAGTGATGGAGAGGGAAGAGATGAATCATTTAAAAACTGAATACAACGCTCCTTTAGAGATGGACAGGAGACCGTTTCCCTCAGCCTGCTGCTCACGGCATGCGTTCGCTATATTCTGCGTTATTTATTTCCACTCACTAGGAGAAAGACCTATGGAGGCTTTGTGGCTCATTTATAAGGAGATTTTGGAGGCAACAGCTTGTGTTAGTTAAGGCACTTTGTACATTCACTCAGGATTCCAGAGGGTTCCAAGTGAGGCAGGCACGGGGACACAGCCTGCCAATTATGTGGCAATGCAGTGGGGAACAGAATCCAAAAACTATAAAAATCCTGCACTTGCCACATGGACAAATAGGAGAGAGGGGCGGGAGATGAAGGACTTGAGTCCCAATTCTGTTACAGCTCACACTTCCTCGTGGTTCCATTTCCCCCATGTGTAAAACAGAGCAAGTGAAGCTTCAATTTCTGAGCGATGTCGTGAGGATAGATGAGACAAAACGCCGAGATGCCATACATTTTTAATTGGAGCGCTGCTTTAGAAATATGAGGCGTTGTTATTATTGCTGTTCCTACTACATTAAATTCTTAACTATGTGTGTCACCTTTGGGGATTCTCCTCCGCTTCTTTTAAATCCTGAGATATAGGAGTGCCGAGATGAACGAAAGATACATTTCATCTTTTTAAAAAAAGCTCCATGTATTTCCTGGCTTGTCCTCTGAAAATTCTAAGAAAAACAATGACCGACTCAGTAGCAAAGAGAATAGCTAGTGCTTGGTCTGTGGCCTTGAAATATTATTTCTCATTAAAAGGAATCAGGGCTCCTTGAAGACATGGCTGGGGCAAGAAATGAACAATAGAAGACCAGGCCATTTTATCAGACCAGATAGGAAGGAAATAAAATCTACTAGGGCAATGGCAAAAGAATTTGGGAATAAGCTTGAAGAGGCTTCTGTTGATCAAAGATGAGACAATCTGACTATTAGGAAAGACAACTTGAAAGGATATATTAAGAGGTATTTCATCCTATGAGTTTATAACAGTATTTAAAAAATGGATTTGCCACTGGTAGAGGATATTAGAGAGCCAACTAAAATCTTGAAAACTAGTAAACAAAGGGAAAGAATCAACATTTATCTTATTTAAACTGTATTTCAAATAACAAAGTAGTTAATGAGAAAGTATCTCTATAGAAAAGTATTCTAGCTAGTAAATAATAAAGAAGTAATGACATTATTAGAATATCATTTTGTAATCCCTAATGACCTAATGAATCTAGGTAGTGAGCATTAATGCTGCAGAAAGCATAAAAGAATAGACAAGCTGACATTAGTCACCTCCTGACAGAAGATGAGAGCACCACCTGCTTTTCTTAAAAAAAAAAAAAAAAAGAATAAAATACCTAGAAATAAATTCAACCAAGGAGGCAGAAGACCTGTACACTGAAAACTCCAAGAAATTGATGAAAGAGACTGGAGAAGACACAAATAAATGGAGAGATACTCCATGCTCATGGATTAGAAGAATTAATATTCTAAAATGTCCATACAACCCAAAGCAAAATACAGATTCAGTGCAATCCCAATCAGTATTCCAGGGGTATTTTTCACAGAAAAAGAACAAACATTCTTAAAATATGCATGGAACCACAAAACCCTGAACAGTCAAAGCAATCTTGAAAAGAACAACAAAGCTGGAGGCACCACATGCCCAGATTTCAAACTATATTACAAAGCTATATTTATCAAAACAGCATGGTGTTGGCATAAAAACAGACACAAAAATCAGTGGAATAGAATATAGAGTCCAGAAGTAAACCTAAGCATACACAGTCAACTAAGTTATGATGAAGGAGCCAAGAATATTTCAGTGGGCAAAGGACACTCTCTTCAATAAGCGGGCTGGGAAAGTTGGACAGTCACATGCAGAAAAAAAAAAAAAGAAACTGTTCCACTCTATACTATTCATAAAAATTAACTCAAATGGATTAAAAGGCCCCAAACCCATAAAACTCCTAGAAGAAAACACAGGCAGTAAGCTCCTTAACATCAGTCATGGCAATGATTCTTTGAATTTGACAGCCAAAGCAAAGGCAACTAAAGCAAAAAAGAGCAAGTAGGACTAAGTCAAACTAAAAAGCTTCTGCACAGCAAAGGAAACCATCCATAAAATGAAAAGAGAAAATATTTGTAAATCATATATCTGATATGAGGTTAGTGTCCAAAGTACATACAGAACTCGCAACTCTTGACAACCAAAAGCCAAAAAATCCAATTAAAAAAACAGGCAAAGGAACTTAATGGACATCTATCAGAACACATACATAAGGCCAACACTACATGAAAAGATTCTTAGCATCACTAATTTCCAGGGAAGTGCGAATCAAACTCACAAAGTGATATTGCCTCACACCTATCAGAATGGCTGTCATCAAAAAGAATACAAATGACAAATGGTGAGGATGTGGAGCAGAGGAACCCTTGTGCACTACTGGTAGCAATGTAAACTGGTATAGCCATGGCAAACAGTATGGAGGTTTCTCAAAAAATTAAAATAGAACCACCATTGTGACCCAGCAATTCCACTTTTTGGTATTTACCTGGAGAAAACAAGAACACTACATTGTAGCATTATTTACAATAACTAACATATAGAAACAACCAAGGTGTCCATCGACAAATGGATGGATAAAGATGATGTGGTATACAATCAATGAAATATTCAGCCATGTAAAAGAATGAAATCTTGCCACTGGTGACAACACACATGAACCTTGAGGGCATTATGTTAAGTGAAATATGTGAGACAAAGAAAGACATATACTGTATAATCTCACATATATGTGGATCTAAAAATTTGTGTAAATAGGAATACTGCTGCTGCTGCTTCTAAGTCGCTTCAGTCGTGTCCGACTCTGTGCGACCCCATAGACAGCAGCCCACCAGGCTTCCCCGTCCCTGGGATTCTCCAGGCAAGAACACTGGAGTGGGTTGCCATTTCCTTCTCTAATGCATGAAAGTGAAAAGTGAAAGTGAAGTCGCTCAGTCGTGTCCGACTCTTTGGACCCCATGGACTGCAGCCTACCAGGCTCCTCCATCCATGGGATTTTCCAGGGAAGAGTACTGGAGTGGGGTGCCATTGCCTTCTCCGAAATAGGAATATTACTTACTTTAAATGCCTTAATTCTTTATCGTGATAAATAGTACATTTCTTTTTGTGAGATCTAACTAATCTTTTTAAAGTGTTTATGGAGTAAAGATGATCATAAGCAGAATAAAAAATTAAAAACAAGCAAAAAACCAAGATCATGTACAGGTAACAAATTGGTTGCTGTCAGAGGCAAGGGCTGAAAGATGGGCCAAACAGGTGAAGGAAATCAAAAGACAGAAACTTTCAGTTAAAAGATAAATGAGTCATGGGGATGTGAGGTACAGCATGGTAACTATAGTGGGTAATACTGTATTGCACATTTGAAAGTTGCTGAGACAGTAGATCTTAAAAGTTCTCATCACCAGGAAAAAATTTTGGATCTAAGTATGGTGACAGATGTTCACTAGACCTATTGCAGTCATCATTTTGCAATATATACAAATATAGAATCATTATGTCATACACTCGTTATATGTCAATTATATTTTAAAAAAGTTAGTATAGATGAAAAATCAAACCTGTACTTAGGAAACCTCCAGGTTCAACTATTGATTTACAGGAGATACAGAACAGCGGAATACGTTAGACAGCCACAGGTGTGCAATCAGAAAACAAACCAGACTATGAGAAATGCTACAGGCAAACAATTTCTTCGACAAATACATCATAAAACAAAAATGAGCTAGAAGTGAAAGGAAAAACCATAGTTTAAAATAATTAAAGAGAAATCAACTAATCACACAAGGCAGATCTCATAGTAAGCACAGGGAAATATCTATAGTAATTACACAAAAGAACATGATAAATAAGTCAAAGTGACAATATCAAAGACAGCAAAAGAAAGAAGGAACAATGGTTCACAAAAAAGCTAGAAAACAGAGGCCAAAATGACAATGCTAAGTCCCTACCTGCCAATAACTTATTTAAATGTAAACATTACAGTCTCCAATCAGAAGACATGAAATGACCAAGTGAACAAATCAAACAAACAAGATTCAATGATATAAGCCTACTCTAGGCTTAAGGCGGAGGAGGCAATGGCACCCCACTCCAGTACTCTTGCCTGGAAAATCCCATGGATGGAGGAGCCTGGTAGGCTGCAGTCCATGGGGTTACTGGGAGTCGGACACAACTGAGTGACTTCACTTTCACTTTTCACTTTCATGCATTGGAGAAGGAAATGGTAACCCACTCCAGTGTTATTGCCTGGAGAATCCCAGGGACAGGGGAGCCTGGTGGGCTGCCGTCTCTGGGGTCGCACAGAGTCGGACACGACTGAAGTGACTTAGCAGCAGCAGCAGCAGCATAGGCTTAAGGACCCATATAGACTGAGAATGAAGGGATGGAAAAATACATTCAAGCTTTCAAGCAAGTGGTAAACCTCCTTACCCTGCCTCAAGCAAGGGTAGCTATATTTATATCAGATGAAATAGATTTTAAACTAAAAATGTTCAAAAGAGGCAAAGATGATCATTATTCAATTGTAAAGCAGTCAATACACTGAGAAGATATACCAATTATAAATATTTATTCACCCAACATTGCAGCATCTAAACATATAAAGCACAACTAATGAAGCTAAAAGGAGAAATAATACAGTAAAGTTAGGGATTTAATATCTCATTCTCAAAAATGGATAGATGACCCAGACAGAAAATCATAAAGGGGACAGCTGATTTGAACAACACTATAGACCAAATGGACCTATCACACATAGAACATTCCATCCAACAACACCAGAATACAGATTGTTCTCAAGGGTACAAGGAACATTTTAGGTCACATGTTAGGCCACAAAACAAGTCTTAGCAAATTCAGGAAGATTAAAATCATACCAAGTATCTTCTCTAACCACAGTGGCACGAACCTAGAAATCAATAACAAGAAAACTGGAAAATTAAAAAATACATGGAAATTAAAAAATGCTCTCCTGAATAACCAACAGATCAAAGAAGAAATTAAAGGGGAAATAAAAAGAGACAGATTAAAATGGAAACACAAATACCAGAACTTCCAGGATGCATTAAAAGCAGTACTAAGAGGAAGGTTCACAGTAGTAAACACCTACATTAAGAAGGATCCCAAATAAACAGCCTAATTCTATGTCTTAAGGAATTAGAAAAAGAATAAACTGAGTCCAAAGTTAGCAGAATAAAGGAATAAAGACTAGTGCATAAATGAATAAAATAGAAAGCAGAAAAACAATAGAAAAGATTAACCAAACCAAGAGTCAGTTCTTTGAAAAGATAAAACTGAGAAATCTTTAATAAGACTATGGAAAAAAGAGAAAGGACTCAAATCAACAAAATTAAAAATTAAGGACACATTATAATTTATACTACAGTAATACAAAGGATCATAAGAAGCTCTTCTGAATAACTACACACCAATAAACTGATCTGGAAGAAATGGAAAAATTCTTAAAGGCATAACTTATCAAGACTGCATCAGGAAGAAATAGAAAATCTGAACAACCAATTACTAGTAAAGAGATTGAATCAGTAATCAAAAATCTCCCAGTGAAGAGAGGCTGAGGGCCAGATGGTCTCACTGGTGAATTTCTCTAAACACTTTATGAAGAATATACAGCAATCCTTTTCATATTGGAAACAACTAGAGTGTCCAATGATGGATGAATGAATAAAGAAATGGCAGTGTGTACACACACATACATACACACACAAAATGTGGCATATGTGTACATACACAATATTTCCTTCTCCAACGCATGAAAGTGAAAAGTGAAAGCGAAATCATTCAGTCGTGTCCGATTCTTCATGACCCCATGGACTGCAGCCTACTAGGCTCCTCAGTCCATGGGATTTTCCAGGCAAGAGTACTGGAGTGGGGTGCCATTGCCTTCTCCAATACACAATATTCCTGAGTCATAAAGAACCGGAAATCCTACTATTTGCAATATCATGGATGGACCTTGAAGGCATTATGCTAAGTGAAATAAGTCAGACAGGGAAAGACACTGTATGATCTCACTTATATATGGAATCTAAAAACAAAGTGGACCAAACTAATAGAAAAAGATCAGACTCGAGGTTCCCAGAGGCAGAGAGTGGGGAAAGGGGAAATGGGATGAAGGTGGTAAAAAGGTACACATTTCCAGATATAAGATAAATAAGTACTAGAAAGAAAGCAAAAAAGTACTAGGAATATAACGTATACCATGATGACTGCTGTTAACACTGCAGTATGATACACAGGAAAGTGGTTGAGAAACCAAATCCTATGAGTTCTCATGATAAAAAGAAAAAATTGCCCCTTTTCTCCCCTTTTTTGCTGTATCTTTATGAGAAGATAAATGTTAGCTGAATCTGTGCTAATCATTTCACACTATAAGTAAATCAAATTATCATAGTATATGTCTTACATAGTAATGTATGTCAATTATTTCTAAAACTGAGGAAAAAATTCAGAGATGAAAGGGAAAACCATTGATTTAAATTTTTTAAGAGAACTCAGCTATTCCCTTCTTGGTATTTATCCAGAGAACACTAAGACATTAATTCCAAAAGATATATGCACCTCTGTATTTACTGCAGTATTTACAATAAAGATACAGAAACAACCCGAGTGCCCACTGGTGGATAAGTGAATAAATAACTTGTGCTACATATAGACAGTGGAAATACTACTTAGCCATAAAAAGAATGAAATCCTGCCGTCTGTGACAACACGGATGCACTTTGAAGGTACCATGCTAAGTGAAACAAATCAGAAAGAGAAAGGCAACATTCTGAATGGTTTCACTCATAGGTGGAATGTAAAAAAACCAAAGGAACAAAAAAATTAAGCAAAAAAAAAAAGCAAAGATACTGAGATCAGACTAGTGGTTCCCAGAGGGGAAGGGAGTTGAGGATGTGTCAAATGGGTGAAGGGGATCAATGGCATGGTGACAGGTGGTAACAAGATCTGTGGTGGTGATCACTTTGTAGTGTGTACAGAAGGCAAGTAATAATGCTGCATATCTGAAGCATATGTAACAAAAAGAAGAAATCAACCAGTTACAAAAGGTGGATCTTATGTGGATTCTGATTCAAGCAAATGAAGTACTTCTATTTTCAGATATTCATAAGGCAATTGAACTATTGAGTGATGATTGGCTGTTTGATATAAAGAAATTCTGTTTCCTTGTTGTAATGATGATGTTGTTCGGTTTTCAAAGTCCTTTTTAGAGATACATTCTGATATATTATGAATGAAATGATGTGATGTCTGGGACTTGCTTCAGAAAAATACAGGAGGCAGAGGAGTAGCTGAAGGTAAGGAAGAAACAAGAGTCAACGAGATGTGTTGATAATGGTAGAAATTGGAGTACATGGGGTGTGTTATAGTATTCAGTCTATTTTTTGATGTTAGCTATCATTTTGATATTGGCTAAAGCCTGACATACTGTTGACAGTAAATGCACTGGTTACTCCAATAACTTATTACTGTTCTGAAGAATAGCAAGGAAAGATAAGAAAGCCTTCCTCAGTGAACAATGCAAAGAAATAGAGGAAAACAACAGAATGGGAAAGACCAGAGATCTCTTCAAGAAAATTAGAGATACCAAGGGAACATTTCATGCAGAGATGAGTACAATAAAGGACAGAAATGATATGGACCTAACAGAAGCAGAAGATATTGAGAAGAGGTGGCAAGAATACACAGAAGAACTATACAAAAAGGATCTTCATAATCCAGATAACCATGATGGTGTGATCATTCACCTAGAGCCAGACATCCTGGAATGCGAAGTCAAGTGGGCCTTAGGAAGCATCACTACAAACAAAGCTAGTGGAGGTGATGGAATTCTGGTTGAGCTATTTCAAATCCTAAAAGATGATCCTAAAAGATGTGCTGCACTCAATATGCCAGCAAATTTGGAAAACTCAGCAGTGGCCACAGGACTGGAAAAGGTCAGTTTTCATTCCAATACTAAAGAAAGGCAATGCCAAAGAATGCTCAACCTACTCTGCAATTGCACTCAACTCACACGCTAGTAAAGTAATGCTCAAAATTCTCCAACCCAGGCTTCAACAGTACGTGAACTGTGAACTTCCAGATGTTCAAGATGGATTTCAAAAAGGCAGAGGAACCAGAGATCAAATTGCCAACATCTGCTGGATCACCAAAAAAGCAAGAGAGTTCCAGAAAAACATCTACTTCTGCTTTATTGACTACACCAAAGCCTTTGACTGTGTGGATCACAACAAACTGTGGAAAATTCTGAAAGAGATGGGAATACCAGACCTTCCTGACCTGCCTCCTGAGAAATCTGTATGCAGGTCAGGAAGCAACAGTTAGAACTGGACATGGAAAAACAGACTGGTTCCAAATCAGGAAAGGAGTATGCCAAGGCTGTATATTGTCACCCTGCTTATTTAACTTATATGCAGAGTACATCATGAGAAATTCTGGGCTGGAAGAAGCACAAGCTGGAATCAAGATTTCCAGGAGAAATATCAATAACCTCAGATACTCAGATGACACCACCCTTATGGCAGAAAGTGAAGAAGAACTAAAGAGCCTCTTGATGAGAGTGAAAGAGGAGAGTGAAAAAGTTGGCTTAAAACTCAACATTCAGAAAACTAAGATCATGGCATCTGGTCCCATCACTTCATGGCAAATAGGTGGGGAAACAATGGAAACAGTGAGAGACTTAATTTTTTTGGGCTCCAAAATCACTGCAGATGGTGACTGCAGCCATGAAAGTAAAAGGCACTTGCTCCTTGGAAGAAAAGCTATGACCAAGTTAGACAGCATATTAAAAAGCAGAGACATTACCTTGCGAGCAAAGCCCGTCTAGTTAAAGCTATGGTTTTTCCAGTAGTCATGTATGGATGTGAGAGTTGGACTGTAAAGAAAGCTGAGTGCTGAAGAATTGATGCTTTTGAACTATGGTGTTGGAGAAGACTCTTGAGGGTCCCTTGGACTGCAAGGAGATCCAACCAGTCCATCCTAAAGGAAAACAGTCCTGAATATTCATTGGAAGGACTGATGCTGAAGTTGAAACTCCAGTACTTTGACCACCTAATTCGAAGAGCCAACTCATTTGAAAAAACCCTAATGGTGAGAAAGATTGAAGGTGGGAGAAGGGGATTACAGAAGATGAGATGGTTGGATGGCACTGCCAATGGGATGCGTTTGAATAGGCTCTAGGAGCTGGTGATGGACAGGGAAGCCTAGTGAGCTGCAGTCCGTGGGGTCACAAAGAGTCGGACACGACTGAGCAACTGAACTGAACTGAACCACTCCCTGACGAAGCAGACCACAGGACTATATTCTGAGCATGTGTAACCCGCTAGGTGTGTGTCTTTAGGTAGCTTGCTTACCCTGCCCTCCTGTCCCATCTAGGTAATGGGGATTATGAGAGGGGCTTCTTGACAGTGTTAGTGAGAGGTCACCCAAGACAAAAGATTTAGCACAAAGCTCTGCACAAAGGGAGTGTCTGATAAACATTGGAGGCCAGTTACAGTGAACATTTCTGAGTTTGCTGGTTTCTTATTTTGGTAAACTTATTGCAGTTCTTGAAAACCACAAGCCTATTAATGAAGAATATACAGGATTCTGGATTTTAATTAATCCCAGACAGCTTTCTACAAGTAAGAAAATATACTGGGTGGGTTGATATGAATCCACAGTTCATGGTTCTTCAGAGACTGACAACTGTAGGACCCTTCTCTCACGGTGGTCTTTCTTAAGTAGGAAGTCGCATGATTCCTTCAGAGGCAAAGCCTGGAACAGAGCGTGTGGCGTTCAGACGCCCTCTCGCTCCAACCCCTGGTCCCCCAGGTGTGTTCTGTGCCACTCTGGAACACGATCCAGCCCTGCCCAGTTCTCTCCCCATCTCACACAGTCTCCCTGTCCACCACATTCCAGCCATGCTGGCCTATTTTTGTCTTTCAAAAACAGCTCTTCTCTTTGTCACAGGGTTCCTTTACCTTCAAGTCTCTGTTTAAATGCTACCTGCTGAAGAACCTCCCATGAAACCCTCTCGTGCTTGCCCCTCCTTCCCAGTATACATCACTTATCTTTATTTTCATATTAGCACGTTTCACTGCTTGAAATTTTCTTCCCAGTCTGCTTATCATCTCGATACCCACTATAGAAGGTATAGAAGGTCTGTGGAAGACGACTCTTGTCTGCTTTATGGACCACTGCACTCTTAACTACTGGAAAAGTGCTTGGCACATACTAGGAATTCAACAAATACTTGTCAATTTAATGCATGCCCAAATCCAAGAATCAATAAGGGGTTGAAACTGAAACATACCAACAGCATCAGAGAGTCCATAGACCCTTTGGCCGTAGGCATCTGTCTTGTCCCAGATGAAGGTGTAGGCCAGGTTGGGAGAGGCCTGGAATGACTTCTGGAAGAGGTGCCCCTCTACAGCAACCATGAGATGAACCTTGATGAGGTTCAGGGGCACCGTGGATTGGGTCATGGTGATCTTCAGCAGTGACTTGTAGCCTGCGGTCCTGGAGCTCAGGTAGCGAAGCTTCACGGTGGAACCAGGGAGCTCAATTTCTTCATGAAGAACCTGGAGGAGAGGAAACACAGGTGGAAACAGTGCATCAAACACACCCCAGACGCTAAGCTGCATGCAACCCACGGCTACCCGTCTGCTATCATCCTCACCAAAGCATCCCACCTTACAGGGGTGGGGTGTAAGAACCCCTTCCCATGGCTGAGGAGAGAGAAAAAAACCAACAACCACAACTTTATCCTGCACGATGGGGCGAAGGGGCTGAGGTTATGATTTTTGGATTAATAATTATTCTTGGTCACTGTTGTGTTTCTTTTTAAAACCACACTGTTGGCAAAAGATGTAAATAAGAACAGCAGGCTTTATTGCTAGTTGCATGCAAGGAGGCCACAAGAGGCTGTAATTATATGAACCTGCAACTTCCACTGACAATTGGTATAAAGCAACAGGGAAGCAATAATGTAATATGCCCTCTGTCGTAACACCGATGTAGATCATTAAAGCGCCTCTTATCATGTATCTCTGTGACTAACAGGAATAAAAAGCAATTTGCAGGTGGCGTGCACATATGTGTATCGTTTTTATTCTATTAAAAGCTCCAGTGACTGCCAAAGTCTTGAACAACTATCTGGAAACATCTGGAATGTCCAGGAGAGATTCGGTTTTCTCTCCAGGGACAATAAATTATACTGTGACCTTACTTTTTGTCCCTCCCGCTTAATAGTAGTTTCTGGCTTACCCCAGGAGAAAGAGACGGTGGGAGGAAGTTGGCCAGTGGGTTTGGGTCAGGGCCGGATCGAGAGTCCCACCCCGGGACCCGGAGCTCCTACCTGGGTCTCGGGCACAATGGGATTCTGTCCCGGGACAGCACTGAAGAAGGTGGACAACGGGGAGGAAATGATGATCGGATCCGGCCGGACAAAGCCACTGAGGTCACAGCTGGGGATGGAGTTCTCCTCTGTCTTCATCACCAGAGTGTCCATGGCGTAAAAGCTATTCCACGGCAGCCACACGGTGCGCTCCTGGCTCATGAACGGGGCCCGCTCAAAGTGCAGCGTCAAGGAGGCACCACCGTTGGCGATCAGGTCGAACCTGCAGGGGGCAAATGGGCTCACTGAGAGGGGCTGAACTCACCTGCAGACCAGGCGGGTGCTCTGACCTCCGCGCTGAGGGCAGTGGAGGGGCAGAGCGGGCAGGAGGAGACGGCGGCTTTGTCAGCAGACGGGCTGGGTGCGAGCCCGAACTCTGCCACTTACTAGTTGTGTGACTGTGGGCAAGTTGCCGCAATTTCTTCATCTGCGAAATGGGAATAGTTACACCGACTTCACAGTGTGGCTGAGAGGATGAAATATCATCATGAATTCAGAGCAGACGTCAGTGGACTAGACCCGTGAGCTAAAGCCGGCCCACCACCTGTTTTGGTAAAAAGTTTTGTGGGAATCCCAGCCATGCCCATTCATTGACTTATTCTCTCCAGCCATTTCTGGGGTACAGTGGCAGAGCTGAGTAGTTGTAACAGGAACCATATGGCATCTCAGCCTAAAATAGACACAATCTGGCCCTTTACAGAAAATGCTCCCTCACTACTGGTATAAAGCATTTAGCATTGTGCTGGGCTAATAGGAGTCTTTACTACTTACTGGAGTTACAATGATTTGATTGTAGGCTCAGGAAAGCTTTCTTTTCATCAACTTGTGCTGTTTCTGACTTCTTTTTTTGGTTTCATAGAACTTTAACTTTTTTTGAGATACCATTGACATATAACACTATATTAGTTTCAGGTCTACAACATAATAATTCAATATTTGTATATATTGTGAAATGTTCACCACCATAAATCCATTCATCACCACGCTCAGTTAAGATTTCTTTTTTTCCTGTGCTGAAATTTTTAAGATATGTCTTAGCAACTTTCAACTATACAATATGGTATCATTAACTACAGTTACCACACTGTACATACATTCCAGGACTTTATTATTAGAAGTCTGTACTGTTTAAAAACTTTTTATTTTATATTGGAGCATAGCTGATTAACAATGTTATGACAGTCTCAGGTGAACAATGAAGGGATTCAGCCAATCATATACACGCATCCAATCCACCCTAAATTTCCCTCCCATCTAGGCTGCCACGTAACAGTAAGCAGAGTTCCGCGTGCTATACAGTAGGTCTTTGTTGGTTAAGAAGTTTCGACTTTTTAACCTCCTTCATCCATTTTGCCTTGTTTCTGACATATTTTTCCAGCACACAAATTTATTGGCATTTGGAATGAAATGGTTCTTACTGTTTCTTATATTTTTGACAATTGTTCTTAAACTATATTCCTGCTTGTTCTTTCAGGCCAGATGGAAATCTATTACTAGTGAAGTAAAATAAAGGTAGTTCTTCCCCCGTTAAAGGAAAAGAAAGTCAATGGAGAGAAGTCTCTCAATTTGACCTTTTACTCCTCCACCAGGATCTCAACTGTTTACGGGCAGTGGTGCTCTCTTCCACACACTTCAGAATCCTCAGCACCTAGCAGAGTTCCTAGAGTACAGTAAAAACCCAATGGAAAAAAAGGGGAGATATATGTGTAACTGATTCACTTTCCTGTACCCCTGAAACTAACACAATACTGTAAATCAACTATACTCCAATAAAAATTTTTAAAAACTCAAATGAAAATATATAGACTCTCTGACTTCATTCAATTTTGGTAACAGTTTTGGTGTTTCTCAATAGACACAAAATGAGTGAACAGGGAGCATATGAGTATTAAGGTAAATATCATGGTGGAAGAGTTTATTCTGTTAATTTGTTTATATTTTTATTTTAGGGCGTGCACGCTGCTGGGGACAGTGTTTTATTTGGAGTGCAGGAGAGTGAAATGTTTTGAAGCGACATTGTTCCTCCTTGGGCTGATAGAGTCGAACCACCCACATCTGTGGCGCACAGCACTACACAACAGATTGTGGGATTCCTTGGAGCACTTCCACACAAATCCTGTGACTTCCAGGCTCTGCTACCTGGACAAGCTGAAGAATCACCAATCTGGGAGGTTGGATACATGATCTGGGAAGTTGATTTAGGTGATAATTAGTCTGGAAGCAGCGAGGAAGGATGGGGCAGTGTGAGGTGAGAGAGACAGCAGACCAAGGACTCAGACACCTCCTCTGGTGTTATCACAGGACTCACAGGGCAAGAACGCTGGCTTCTGAGCATGAACAAGTGCCTAAGTAGCCTTGTACAGTACACCCTCACAGTCCTAGTGCATTCAAATAATGAGATTTGGCTGCAGGAACATAAGATCTAAGATACCAGAAACCTGGTGAATATTAAGAATTTGATGTGAATCATCAGATGCCTTCTTTGAGTCTCACAAATAGAAATAGGATAGGGCTACTGTGGGCTGGTCATTTTTGAAACTACCCACAAGGCTATTTTAGGACATTAGGGAAAAAAAAAAGACCAGATTCTTCACCAGAGAAAAGACGAGAATCAGAGTACATGATTCGTTTATGATTTTCCAGACTCCAGTTTTATAGAAAAAGTGTTGCATCAGATTTACAGCCACAGTGTCCTCTTTCATTTGAAATAGAATACAGTAGTGTGTGGTGTATGTGTGTGTCTTTGTGTGTTTTAAGGCCAGGGTGGGTGCGTGTTTTCCCCTTCCTATAGATTTCTTCTTTTTATCTTTTTCTCTAAATTGCGATTCCATGCCCAACGGATTAAGGAAATGACAGCGCTTTCATCTTGGTGGGGGCTGCACGGGTGCGGGTTTCCAATCAGAAGATAATAGGGTAAGGTTGCCTCCTTCACACAGCAGGGTGAAGGCTAAATGTATTTAATTAGACTTCCCTGATTACATCCCACCCCCTCAAAACAGAAGCGAACACACCACCGCTCCTAAAGTCACAGATGAACGCAGAAGGGGTTCACCACAGGACACTGAGGCCTGTGGATCCCTGTCACCCGGCATGGCCTTTGATTTAAAAGAAAATAGGAGTGAGGTTCCAAGGGCTACTTTCCTTTCCTTCTAGACTCTGCCACCCTGAACCTTATCCCCAACATACACCCCTCCCTTCCCCACACACAGAGTGAAAAGCATTTCCGTGCCGTGGAAAAAGCATGGCTGTCAGCAGCCCTGGAGAGGTTGGCTACTCTAGTTATCTTCCATTTTTGAGATTATACCAAAAAATATATATCTGGGCGGGGGGATTCTCCCTCGAGATCTGGCCTGGTGGGTCTCCCCCCAGTCTGCAAGGGGGAGGCACGTGGTTCCAAGCCCATTGCACCATCTGTCTCTTTGCAGCCTCAATACTAAGTAAGTGGAGCCCCACAAAGCTACTTACGTGCCATCTTGGCGGGTGATGGTGTAGCCGTATTTTGGATACTTGACAAAAGACACGTTCACACCAATCAGGGGAGTCCCATCTGTAGTTACTACTTGGCCTCGGATGAGAGAAACCAAACTGAGAGAAAGAGAAACACAAGCTTTTGAGCCATACTCAGGAGAACAAGGGGACAGGCGGTGGGGATCGCCGACAAGTTCCCCTTCTCTGCCAAAGCTCCCCACGCCCCCATCCTCATCTGGTCCCTAAAGCAAGGAGAAGACTTTCAAATGTGAACTGCTGGCTTCACACGATCAGGGGGAGCTGTGGGCGAGAGGTGTGCCTCAGTGCTGGCTTTCCCTGAGGAGCAGTCTGGGCTGAGATCCATGGGTAGTGTCCTCAGTCATTCTACTGGGCAATGGGGTCCCCTGGGCACAGTCCCTCTGCTCTTGGCCTCACTCCGCTTCTTGACATCACTTGGCTTTTGCTTGGCCGGAGCTCTAGGCTGCCCCACATCACTCATGTTTGTGCCTTAGCCTGGCACAGAGAGTATTATCCTCGGGTGAGAGCTTCCCCATCTGCCTACTCATTTCATTTTTTTGGCTTTGGAGGAAGGCAATGTTACTTTTTCCCTCCAGGCTGGGATGACAGAGGGAGTGGGGAATGGGGAGGAAGGGAAGCACACAGAGGTTTTTAACAAGGCCAGGGCATATACATACATTGGGTTTTTTTTTTTGTTTGTTTTTCTTTTAGTTGCCCTTTAAAAATAAAATTTCTCACAATCCGTGACAGCCTAAGGAAAAGAGAATATGAGAGATATTTTCTCTAGCAGAACTATCTTGGATTCTGGATTCCATGTAACTATATATTTTTCTTACATCAAATTCCTGCTACCCTGATTTTGGGCAGGGGAAGGGGGAAGTGGTTGAAATCCCTCTCAACTTTTGGCCCCTGTGGCAGACACCTTTCCTCTATCCAGATCATAGTAACTAGAATGTTCCCAAGGATGCCAGCATTCAACCAGCTCCTTCGGGGAAATCCCATAAAGCAAAGGACATGATACAATAGTCTACTCAAAATCCATGGAGAGAGAATGCACATGTCTCCCTTTGCCTGAATTCTCCTGAGTTCATAGAGAAATGGGTGAACGAGAAGTTCCACTTCTGCACTGAGGTTCCAGCCTACCAGGCAGGTCTGCAGCTGTATTGTTGGCCCTCAAGCCACTGGGCAATTTGGCAAAGGCAGAGAGGTTCTCAGGCATCCAGATTCCTGGACATGCTCCCAATTTCTGGACTAGGTAATAAAGCTGACCTGTTCTGTGCCAGAATCTTGTCCAAGTCCGCTCAATTTTTGGAAAGCACTGACTTCTGCAATCCCAAGTGACCAGAAAACTGGAGGGATGTTCTCTCCAAGCACCTCCCTTTCTATTAGCAATCCCCCCAGCTGTTCCACTCCGACCCTTTGATGATCTCAGGAGGGTTTAGACTGTTCCACTGACAGCTCTAATTGTCTGCGACTGGCTGCCTAACAAATGAATTCCATTTTTAGCTGGTTCTAACCACAATGTTAGAGTCTTTTGAAAGTGGAAAACTAATTTATGAAAATAATTCTTTTGTTCAATTCCCTTTCCTTATCTTAGCTCAGACTAAGATTTCTTTCAGGCCTTCCTAGACACTATTTTAAAATCAACGATGTGTGTTGATGACCACAAGGTACAAGCTGCTTGTGACGAGAAAACAAAATTGGGAATGTATCCCACGGTGGAGTTATTTCCCCCCTCCTTTTGAATACAACTGTTATTTCTTTAAATCACTCCTGCAGCACAAGACTTTGCAGTGTGCCATAGGAATAAAGAGAGCTGGGTTGCCTGTGATTTCTACCCTCTATTTTTCTAATTCTTCATTGCTGCTGGCTTCCTACATCTGTAGGCAGTCAATTCGCAGCAAAGATTCAGCTAAGACATGCTATCGGTTCATTTCTATTTATGATTATTGATGTGTAACAATTATCACATTATCTAGATAGTGAGATCTGCTCTATAAATTACAGTGGTGGAGTCAAGGCATTTTAGTTATTTTTGTATGCCATTATCTAGGGGAAACGCCTTCTTAGAAGTCTTGAATTAAGTTCTTTTTTACTCTGAGCTTTGTCCTTCATTATTTGTCAGAGGATAATGCACTGAAATTCACATGCTTAGTGAACTTCAACCTATGTCTTGGAGTAACATTTTCCATTTCTGAATTATGGATCCAAGCCGACATGCTGGAGTGTGGACTCATTTGGGTGGTGCTATTGATTGCTGCCTTCAAAGCTTCAGAGAAGCTTTCTCTAAAGGAAGTTTCTTTTGCCCAGATCTCTGGGGCTGGTACAGTCTACCTAAAATTCTGGAGTCCCTGCCTGCTCCCCAACTTCTTGGCTCTAACCCAGGGTGCCTTCTGGGAGTGGTAGCTACTGGTGAGGAGGATAAGACTGACTTTTAAGGCATAAGTGAAGAAAGAGTATGAAAACAATACGAGAAAATAAAGGATTTAGGGGAGAAATAAAATGTTAATAAGAAGCGGATTAAAACAGAATATGAGCCTTTGAAAGATGCATTTATAGTATAATCAAATGGTATGCAAACCTCATGGACTTCCCAGGTGGGGCTAGTGGTAAAGAAACTGTCTGCCAATGCAGGATATGTAACAGAGGTTGGATTCGGTCTGTGGGCAGGAAAGATCCCCTGGAAGCAATCCACTCCAGTATTCCTGCCTGGGAAGTCCCATGGACAGAGGAGCCTGGAGGGCTACAGTCCACAAGGTCGCAAAGAGTCATCCTGGCAATGGGAATCACGTCCATAATTAAAAAGAAACATACCAACACAGTCTCTGCCCCAGAACTAGGAATTAACAAGCAGAGAAAATATTTTTTTTGGTTCCAAGATATGTGGTTTATTTTTCTTGAGGGTTACTCATATTAAAATAATATTACTGTGTATAGTATAATCTACACTTACTAAGTTAATTTTACCAATCAAGAAAATAAAATTTATGAGGTTAAATCACTTGCCTAATGTGACACAGCCAGAAGATATCAAGGTTGAAACAGGCGAGGGCTGAGATTATTTTTTTTCCTCTTCTATTTTATTTTTAGTGAAACCAGAACAGAGAGAGGCTAAAGTTGCTGGCCCAAGGTGACCTTAAGAACCCTCATAGTCAGAAAGCTGCCATGAATTGGGGCTACATAGCTTCCCAGGGCAGAGAAGGCAATGGCACCCCACTCCAGTACTCTTGCCTGGAAAATCCCATGGATGGAGTAGCCTGGTAGGCTGCGGTCCATGGGGTCGCTAGGAGTCGGACACGACTGAGTGACTTCACTTTCACTTTTCACTTTCATGCACTGGAGAAGGAAATGGCAACCCACTCCAGTGTTCTTACGGGGAGAATCCCAGGGACGGGGGAGCCTGGTGGGCTGCCATCTCTGGGGTCGCACAGAGTTGGACACGACTGAAGAGACTTAGCAGCAGCAGCAGCTTCCCAAGGAGTTCTAAGAGGCTGCAGAGTTCATTGGCTGTACCATTACCCACACCTCCCCACTCCCACCCTCACCAGGCTCTCCCAGGGAGGACCAGAGTCTGAGTTGTGACGTGGTGATGTCTCCTCCCCAAAGTCTAATGAGTGGGGCTCCAAGACAATCTCTTGTAGACCCAGGGGCTCTTCTAAAGTGTCAGTCAGTTCAGTTCAGTTCAGTCGCTCAGTCATGTCTGACTCTTTGCGACCCCATGAATCGCAGCATGCCAGGCCTCCCTGTCCATCACCATATCCCGGAGTTCATTCAGACTCACGTCCATCGAGGCGGTGATGCCATCCAGCCATCTCATCCTCTGCCGTCCCCTTCTCCTCCTGCCCCCAATCCCTCCCAGCATCAGAGTCTTTTCCAATGAGTCAACTCTTCGCATGAGGTGGCCAAAGTACTGGACTTTCAGCTTTAGCATCATTCCTTCCAAAGAAATCCCAGGGCTGATCTCCTTCAGAATGGACTGGTTGGATCTCCTTGCAGTCCAAGGGACTATCAAGAGTCTTCTCCAACACCACAGTTCAAAAGCATCAATTCTTCGGCCCTTAGCTTTCTTCACAGTCCAACTCTCACATCCATACATGACCACTGGAAAAGCCATAGCCTTGACTAGACAGACCTTTGTTGGCAAAGTAATGTCTCTGCTTTTCAATATGCTATCTAGGTTGGTCATAACTTTTCTTCAAAGGAGTAAGTATCTTTTAATTTCATGGCTGTAGTCACCATCTGCAGTGATTTTGGAGCCCCCCAAAATAAACTCTGACACTGTTTCCACTGTTTCCCCATCTATTTCCCATGAAGTGATGGGACCAGATGCCATGATCTTCATTTTCTGAATGTTGAGCTTTAAGCCAACTTTTTCACTCTCCACTTTCACTTTCATCAAGAGGCTTTTTAGTTCCTCTTCACTTTCTGCCATAAGGGTGGTGTCATCTGCATATCTGAGGTTATTGATATTTCTCCCAGCAATCTTGATTCCAGCTTGTGCTTCTTCCAGCCCAGCGTTTCTCAGGATGTACTCTGCATATAAGTTAAATAAGCAGGGTGACAATATACAGCCTTGACGTACTCCTTTTCCTATTTGGAACCAGTCTGTTGTTCCATGTCCAGTTCTAACTGTTGCTTCCTGACCTGCATACAGATTTCTCACGAGGCAGGTCAGGTGGTCTGGTATTCCCATCTCTTTCAGAATTTTCCAGTTTATTGTGATCCACACAGTCAAAGGCTTTGGCACAGTCAATAAAGCAGAAATAGATGTTTTTCTGGAACTCTCTTGCTTTTTGGATGATCCAGTGGATGTTGGCAATTTGATCTCTGGTTCTTCTGCCTTTTCTAAAACCAGCTTGAACATCTGGAAGTTCAGGGTTCATGTATTGCTGAAGCCTGGCTTGGAGAATTTTGAGCATTACTTTACTAGCATGTGAGATGAGTGCAATTGTGTGGTAATTTGAGCATTCTTTGGCATTGCCTTTCTTTGGGATTGGAATGAAAACTGACCTTTTCCAGTCCTGGGGCCACTGCTGAGTTTTCCCAATTTGCTGGCATATTGAGTGCAGCACTTTCACAGCATCATCTTTCAGGATTTGAAATAGCTCAACTGGAATTCCATCACCTCCACTAGCTTTGTTCGTAGTGATGCTTTCTAAGGCCCATTTGACTTCACATTCCAGGATGTCTGGCTCTAGGTGAGTGATCACACCATTGTGATTATCTGGGTTGTGAAGATCTTTTTTGTACAGTTCTTCTGTGTATTCTTGCCACCTCTTTTTAATATCTTCTGCTTCTGTTAGGTCCATACCATTTCTGTCCTTTATCAAGCCCATCTTTGCATGAAATGTTCCCTTGGTATCTCTAATTTTCTTGAAGAGATCTCTAGTCTTTCCCATTCTGTTGTTTTCCTCTGTTTCTTTGCACTGATCGCTGAGGAAGGCTTTCTTATCTCTTCTTGCTATTCTGTGGAACTCCACATTCAGATGTTTATATCTTGCCTTTTCACCTTTGCTTTTCACTTCTCTTCTTTTCACAGCTATTTGTAAGGCCTCCCCAGACAGCCATTTTGCTTTTTTGCATTTCTTTTCCATGGGGATGGTCTTTTTTTTTTTTGAATTTTTAAAAAAACTTTATTGGGGCAAGTTGATTTACAATGTCGTGTTAGTTTCTGCTATACAACAAAGTGAATCGGTTATACATATACATATCTCCACTTTTTTAGATTCTTTTCTCATATAGGTCACTGTATTGAGTAGAGTTCCCTGTGCTATAGAGTAGGTCCTTACTAGTTATCTATAACTTTGATGGTGATTTTTTTTTTTTTTTTTGGTTTCACTGGGTCTTCGTCGCTGCATTCAGGATTTCTCTAGTTACAGCGAGCGGAGGCTATCTTCCTTGCTGTGCATGAGCTTCTCATTGCCGCGGCTTCTCGTCGCAGAGCACAGGCTCTGGGTGCTCAGGGTTCAGCAGCTGCAGCACGTGGGCTCAGCAGTTGGGGCGTGCACGCTCCAGAGCTCAGGCTACTCTTGTTCTGGCACATGGGCTTAGTCGCTCCTCTGCCTGTGGATACTTCCCAGACCAGGGACCAAACCCGCGTCCTCTGCGTTGGCAGGTGAATTCTTATCCACTATACTACCAGGGAAGTCCTCTTTTTTATCTGTAGTAGTCCGTATGTCAACTCCAACCTCCCAGTTTATCCCTGCCTGCTCCCCAATGTTCAATATTTTGATTGTGAATTTACACAACATAATTATATAGAATTACACACACATACAAAGGTGAAATCTGGATAAGCTCTGTGGATTGTACCAATGTCATTTTCTTGGGTTTGATATTAGTTATTTGAGATGCTACCAGTAACCTCCCTGGTAAAACATTTTTTTTTTTTTGGAGGGGGGTGGGTAACATCCTCTCAGTCTGTAATTACCTGAAAAAAAAATTTAAAAAGTCTATCAGAGATGCATAACAACATATTTACAGATTACATGATACCGCTCTTAGGTTTGTTTTAAAATATATTCTAGTAATTAAAAAAATAAAACAGTAGAAGACATAGATGAAACAGAATTGAAAAGATGTTGCTAAATGTTGAAGCTGGGTGAATAATACATAGGGAAAGCACTAGTTTTGTGTTTGCAGACTTCCCAAATAAAAAGTTTTAGACTTTTTATTAAGCTTAGGACTAAGCCTAACTTACACAGCCTTACTCAATGCTGTAACTTTTCCATACAAATTGAGTTCAATGCTTGTAATTGTTTCATTCACAAAGTTTATTATGACCTTTTATTGCTGCTAAGTTGCTTCAGTCATGTCCGACTCTATGCGACCCCATAGACGGCAGCCCATCAGGCTGCCCCGTCCCTGGGATTCTCCAGGCAAGAATGCTGGAGTGGTCCACGGGGATGGTCTTGATCCCTGCCTCTTGTACAATGTTACGAACCTCCGTCTGTAGTTCATCAGGCACTCTATCTGTCAGATCTAGTCCCTTAAATCTATTTCTCACTTCCACTGTATAATCCTTCTCGAGTTGGAAGCCTGCTTAAACAGCATGTTTCCTGAGTTGCTTCAGGGTCTGCCCAGACCTAAGTGAGGGGGAAGGAAACTAAGAGAAAGATGGCGTGATGAGGGCTGTCAGAGGGGTAAGGGGATGGGGACAAGTTTCTAGAGGTTCCCAGTTCTTATTTCTCCATGAGAA
Source organism: Bos indicus x Bos taurus (assembly GCF_003369695.1). Classification (NCBI taxonomy): domain Eukaryota; kingdom Metazoa; phylum Chordata; class Mammalia; order Artiodactyla; family Bovidae; genus Bos; species Bos indicus x Bos taurus. The sequence goes on from NC_040082.1 coordinate 30,461,148, forward strand.
GGAGCACAAATATGGGGCAGGGCATTCCCAAGAAGGTCACACCCGCCATCGTCACATCTGCTGACACCACTGTTATCTGGATCCAGACTGACCCAGAGTGAGAACAGAGATGTGCAGGCAGGCCTGAAGAGGACAACACTGCCACCTCTCCTTGCCTCCTTCCAGCCTCAGCATCAAAACCAGCGCCTAGAAGACACCGACTAGGAGGGCGGGCATCTCAAGGCCAACGCGTCTCTTTGCTTTCTTCTCCAGGGTACAGCTCTAATCTGTCCTGGTGGGAGAGGAGGGGCCAAGCTGTCTACAAAATAAATCCAGAATTTGCCCCAGAACACTCACAAGCCTCAAATTAGCAACCGAGAGCAAATGTAAATTCAAGAGAATCCACTCTGCTGCCGCCATTTTGGAATGAGAAGGGGAAATGCCCAGGCACAACACCTAACACCAAGTAAGGAATTAGCAGATACAATCATTGGGGGTGGGGTGGCTATGAGGATGAAAGCCAATCTATACACATCAGGTCTCTAGCTCATCATAGGTGCTCAATAAATTCTAGCAACTGGCATCATCCTGACTCTAAGACGCCACAAATGATAACTTGTGTTATTGAGTTTACAGCTGCTTTAAAAGCCTATGGTTGATTCATGTCGATGTTTGATAGAAACCAATACAATACCATAAAGCAATTATCCTTCCAATGAAAAATAACTAAATTAAAAAATACTCTAACGAATGAGATATTTCAGTGATGATCAAACAGAAGTCACAATCAGGGAGATTTAGAATAACAATAATGTCATAAAATAATAGATCATCAAAATGATCTAGAAAGCAGGCAGTTAACGGGTCTCCAGCAGGTTCTGCGCCGCAGGGGGTCAAATCCCACAGAAAAGCCAGGAGCACTTCCTCCTGCTCAGACAGGAAGGGAAGCAGTGACTTCAGCCACCTGCAGGGACAGAAGGGCGCCTACCTGCTGTTGAAGGGGTTGTCTCCAGGAATGATGTGGGTGCTGTCTTTGCCAGCCAGGAGCTTGATGCGGTCGTAGAAGGACTTCACGGCAGGTGAGTCTGTCTGGCCCTGCTGAATGATGTCTAGGGGGTCCCGGGACCCTCGGCAGAGCAGGCTATTCTGACAGGCTGACTGCAGGCAGCAGTCAGGGTCCAGGCAGTCCACCAGGCCATCTGGAAGGGCAGAGACAAAGCCAGGGCTCAGCAGATTTCACGGCCCAGAGCTGCTCTGAGATGCTAGCACCTTTTAAAAAAATTAATTAATTAATTTGACTGCACTGGATCTCAGCTGTAGCACGGGGATCTTCGTTTCTTTCACTGTAGCCAGCAGACTCTCTAGCTGTGGCACAGGGCTCAGTAGCGCTGCACGTGGCTTTAGGTGCTCTACAACATGTGGGATCCACTGGTAAAGGATAATTGCAAGGCAGATTCTTGACCACTGGACCACCAGGGAAGTCCTTGAGATGTTAACATCTTTGTCCCCACCAGCCTCGACCCTTCCCAAAGGCCTGACCTGGCAGGTTTCCCACAACAAGTCTAGTATATTTCCAATATAAATTAAAGACTGAAAGAAAGTTGTTGAGAATGTTGACAAATGGTTATCCCCAGGTAGTAGATTAGTGTGTCTCTTTCTTTTTCTATCTTGTATTAAAACTTTTGTATTTCTACTTTTTCTATTACGAACACGTATTATTTGGGCGGTTGGCAATAAAAACTAACACTTTGCTTTTAAACAACATAGCACAAAAAAATTACCTGTTGCTAGATTTCAGGGACCCATGTTAATGGGTATGCAAGTCACCAAAATGCATGGGATTCCTTAAATCCTGCTTCAGTGGAGAAAAGCATTCCATCCCCACTTTCTCTAAGCCAGGGAGGGTAGTGCTGATTAGTGGGAGCACCAGGGGGTGATGAATGACATTTTCCAGAAAATGTGGAGATATGGCTTTGGCATGAGCATCCACAGACTAAGCCATTAGTTTACCCAATTGCTTCTGGAGCTGCTTTCACCATAGCTGCAGGACTCCGAACATTCTGATTTACTTGCCTAGATTCCTGCTCCTTCACCCGTTCCTGAGTCATCTGTGTTTAGTTGCTCAGTCATGTCTGACTCTTTGTGACCCCATGGACTGTAGCCTGCCAGGCTCCTCTGTCCATGGGATTCTCCAGGCAAGAATACTGGAGTGGGTTGCCATGCCCTCCTCCAGGGGATCTTTGCAACCCAGGGACTGAACCCAGGTCTCCCACATTGCAGGCGGGTTCTTTACTATCTGCGCCACCAGGGAAGCCCTCCTAGTCATCTACGCTTCAATAAATACTTGAGTGCTATTTATGTTCTGAAAATAAAACAGGGAACAAAGAATGATGGTGTCGGTCCTAAAGGAGCTGACAGTATAGAGGAGGAAATGGATATGACACATCCTTTAAGATCCACACTAGGTGTGGCCTCCTCCAGGAAGCCTTCCTGATGATGTCCATGGCTAAGGGAGGTATTCTTGTTCTGTGTATCCCTGAATCTGAGGTTCTCAGAGAATGATTCTACATCAAAATCCCACAGGGAGAATCAGGAGCCTACCCCAGACCTCCCCAGGCAGAGCCTCCAGGAGTAGGTCCTGGAATCTGCATTTTAAACATGATCCTCATGTGATTCTAATGCACCAGAAATATTAGAAACCATTGTTCACGCTAACTTCCTTGTACTAGAATTATCTATCTCTGACTGCTTGCCTTTCTGTCTGGAAAACGAGCTTTTTGAAAAGAAGAACAGTGTCACATTCATTTTTATATTCCTGCTTTGCTTAGTGCCAACATGGAATCAGGACCCAACAAATGTTTGTTGAATGAATAAATGACTGTTTCCCATTCTCCACATGTCTATTAGGAATGGGGATGGGAATGTTTAGGGCAGTGTTTATGCCTTGGGATTCCTATTAGAATGGATTAGTTAGCTAGTCCTTCTTCACTCTGCTGGGAGTTGATTGAATACACAGTGTAGGAGCTTGGAGAGTAACTTGCTTACACCTCCTTGATTTGATAGCGAGGCATTTGGGGGCCATAATTAGCATCATAAAAACATGCACTCCAATCCCGGGCTGTGACTTGATGAACACTTGAACTGGAGCACTGAATCAGAGGCCTGGCTGTGTGCTTTAAATTCACTACAATGTAATTTTTTGGCATTACCCTTTACGTTTGGTTCTGCTAATGAAATTGAAATATATAATTTCACCCAAGTTCCACTGTAATTTAGCAATTAATGTACAATGATTTTAATGCATTACTTTCTTTTTAGCAAACAAACAAATTAGGAGGTTGTGTGTTCTGCTCGGCTTTAAATTACTAAAACTAGCCTCTCATTTTCCACATGGGCAAATGTTGCTCGGGTGTCTCGTAACACGTTTAGATTTACAAAATTTCTTGGAAGTTCAGACACAGGAGGGTGAGCAGGCACGCACACTTAAAATTTAGAGACTTTCAGAGTCATGGCTATGAGTACCTCTGTCCGACGTGCTGGCTGAATTGGGTACCCACCCCCTCAAGAGTCCCACAAACCTCAGACCTAAGAAACAGTGTTGGAGACTCATATCTCAGCAGCAGAATGATGCCAAGGTACCATTTTACATCAGCCAAGGGCTCTCAGAGCCCTCGGTAGAATATGAAAGAAGAATAGGATAAAAAAGCCAAGTATTCTTCCTGTAACATTGCCTTCCATGGACTGCCCTCACTAGACAGAAGGAATCCACCACAGAATGCCTGCTTTGGATTTAAAAATATCCTGCTGAGATATGTTGGCAGTGCTTCATTCAGCCGCTGCAGAAAGTTCTCAGGTAGAAGAAACCCACTATTATTAGCACTATAGATTTCTTTAAGGCCACCGGCCTCTTCCCATTAGGAGTTCCATCCGTCTCTGGTGGCCTTTTCCTCCCGAAGCTGGGAATGTGACCCCCCCACCCTCAACCCTCTACCACCCACTCTGTACAGCCAGCTTGAGGGCCTCACGTCGGGATCAAATAATAACTTAAGACAGTCTTTCCTGTTAAGATTCCTCTCCCAACCCCCTCGAGTCGGCTACTCCTTCCGGATCTGTGACTGCTTCAAAAGTGTGGACCTCAAATTTCCTCACTGTTTTTGTTGACTCTGGGCTTTTTATTCAAGGGTCCGTCTGGCAGCAGGAGATGTCCTACAAACACATCAGCAATAGCAGATGGCAAATGCTTAAAATAAAAAGGATATAAATGATGTCCTCCTACATATTTACATTTACCTGCTCCAGACATTATGCATTTGGGGTTCTAGCCGTTATTAAGTGTGAGCATACGTTATGCCTGTAATGACCTCATCATGTTTTGTGATTATGGGCTGCAGCCGCCAAACACTTGCAGACGACACTGTGAACTTGAAATTGGCACTCCAATCTCCCCTCGGCCTGTCAGTCACAAGAAGCGCATCTTTATGCCAGCAAGCCCCTCGCATGGAGTCTGACATGGCAATCTTCAGTAAATTACCCTGTCACTGACAATCTTGCAGTTATCTCGCAAACAATCAAGCAGGCAATCAAACTGTTCTGAATTGCCAGTTCAGGACCTGAGAGGCTGCCGACGTCTCCATTCAACAGGGGCGCAAAAGCGGCTCGGCCCCAGCATGACATTGGATGATTTATTTTTTTATTTATCCGCCTACTTATTTGTTTGTCTGCTTGGCTTTCTCCTGGTGAGAGAGGTTTGCAGAGTCTTCGAAAAGGGCCCCGTTCTGACTCAGCGGTTATGGGAAAGTTTGACCCAGGCCTTCCCCATCAGCTCACAGCGGGGTCCTACGTCCGCTTCATAAACATTCTTATTTACTCCACTCTGCAAGATGCGGCTGCAGAGCATTAACTAGGTGCTTTCTGTTAGAACACACACTAAAGAAAAGTTCTGGCTGTATGCCACGCACAGACATCATATGCTAATGGGAATGGCCATTTCAGAGAAATATGGACAGGGAGAAATTTTCTGAGAACGGTAGGTGAGGCATTCTTTGTATTGCTTTTGACAAAGAAAATCAGAGAGAATCTTGCATAACAGTTCTGGCAACGTGACACTAAAATCAGGTTAATGCTAAATGGAAAACTTTGGATTGGCATTCTCACGATAAGAAGCCAAAAGTCTACACAGTGTCTACATGGAGGTAAGAACCTGGACTGTGAATTCCTCTAGTCCCTGGCTGTGTCAGCTTAGAAAGAAAAAGTTTAAAAGTTTAAAATCAAAGTTTTCCTGGCTGAAACTCAATTTCTTTGCCTTTAAAACTGAGTGATAACAACGCATATATCATAGGGTCATATGATGGGGAATGGACAGATATAATATCAGTCGGGCATACAGTATACATGGACAGAGGATGAGGTGGTTGGATAGCATCACTGACTCAATGGATATGAGCTGGAGCAAACTCCAGGAGATAGTGAAGGACAGGACATGCTATGGTCCATGGGGCTGCAGAGTTAGACATGACTTAGGGACTGACCAATACAGTATATGTTGAATGATAGGAATTACTATAACCAGAAACTCCCTGAAGTTTTCCACTTTTTCAGTGGATAAAAATGGGATATAAAGAAATAAATGAAACGAATGTCCCCTGATTAGAGTGATTCATGGGTAGGTTGCAGTTGGGCAAGAATGCTATGTTTTCAAATAGGGATAAGTTAATAATTGATGGTAATAATAAATGCTATAGGTTGTACAGGATTTACATATATTCTTGATTTATATCCTTATGGCAATCCTACAAAGCAGAAAAATAGAACCCTTAAGCTGCAGACTCTGGATTGGGGTGTCTGGGTTTGAATCTCAGAGCAGCTAGTACTCATCTGGTGACCGTGGGCAATTAAGTGCTCTGTGCCTCAGCTTTCTTAGCCACAAAATGAAGAAGATGATGACAAGCACTGTTGGGAGGATGAAAGCAGTTATTCCATATTCAGGACTTGGAAGAGCACCTGGTGTAGCAAGTACTCAGAACAACACCCATCCTATAGAGTTGGAACTGAGGCTCGGAGAAGCTAAGTAAATTCTTCGAGTGGTCAAGAAGCAGCTCTTGAGAAAAAGCAGAAAGAGGCAACCCATGAGATCACCACTCACTGTCTTCATCATCGGAAGGAGGAGATGCTTCCTTCCCAAAGGGAGCCTGAAGACAGGGCAGTGGACACTCATTAAGCCGGGAAGGCATGAGCCGCAGCGAGATTTAATCACTTCTGAAGGCTTGTCTGCCCTACAGCTGAGGAAGAGTCTGGCTGGTTGAAATGAACATCTGAAAAAGGAATCAACATGAGAAACAAGATGCCTGGGGATTCACTGTCTGATATGCAGGCTGCTAAGGACCACACTGTTTACCTGGGAGACTCGAGCCCCCTCCAGCTGTTTACCACTGGTACAAGGTGGCACACCTGGGTGGGCTGCAGGCTGGTGCCAGCTGTTTCCAGCTCCTGCCTCGTTTGTTCTGTAAGGCTTTTTAAGGAGTTCCTCAACAGTCCAGACATTTAACCTCAAAACCTTCACTGAATACTCAACAGTGATGCTACTCTCGGGGGACAGGGGCCACGGGTAAACAGAGAAGCTGTAGCAAACAAGTGAGTATTTCCAAGCTGGCTGAAACATGCACCTCTCCTCTGTCTGGGGAAGGCTGCCCGAGTCCATGCATCACTCCTGTAGGAAAGTGAAGTCTCCAGGAATGAGACGAGGGTTATTTCATTTCCTCTCTGATCTTTGTAAACTGGGCAGCTTTGGGAGAATCCAGATGGAGGCATTTGGGTCTGTTCTTGGTGCCTGTTGTTCCTTGCAGCTTGGTAAGCAAGTGACTCCCTCAACGACCTGCATGAACTCTCTGGCTTTTGTGGGTATTAAAGGCTTCAGAGGAAGATCCAAATTTACTTTTCTCAGTTTTATTTTGTGACAGGGTGGCACAAATCAACTCTCACAATTCACTTCAGGTGCCACAGATAAACTCTGCCAGTGTCTGTAGGCAGCACGGGGTTGGGAACTCGTCGGCAGCTCATGAAAAACGAGCCCAACTTTTTCCAGATCATGGATTGATGAGAGGGACCACCAACCATCAAATCTACCTTTCCCATTCAGTAGGATGGACTGGTTAAAACACTGGCTTTCAAGACTACATAGTCTTTCATTTATCGGATGTTCAAGAACAGGCAAAGTTCATGACTTATAGTAGAAACATTAGAAATTGTAGTCACCTTTATAGGGAGGTATTGCCTGGAAAAGAATATAGGGGACCTTTCAGGTTCTTGGAATTTTCTAGATTATCTTATTTACTTGACCACACAAGTGATTATGTCAGTAAAAATTCATCAAGGTGTATATTTAAGATTATGTACTTTATGTATTTGCCAACAGATTGACTTTGGGCAAAATAATCACCCTCCCTGTGCCTTGTCTTCCTTAAGTACAAAGTAGGCATGATGATGATGATAATGGTGATGCTGCTGCTGCTGCTAATGATGATGACCTCACAGGAGCATTGGGAGGATTAAATAAGAGCACCTAGTAACCTACTGCGGTTGCTGTTTAGTTGCTAAATTGTGTCTGACTCTTTGCAACCCCATGGACAATAGCCTGCCAGGCTCCTCTATCCATGGGATTTCCCAGGCAAGAATACCAGAGTGGGTAGCCATTTCCTATCCAAGTAACCTACTACATGCTTCCAAGTAATTTCTACTTCTCTTCTTTTTGAGTCTTCTTGGCATCATATAGGTCTGTTTCCCATACAGAGTACAGTACTTGTCACATTCTCATTCCCCCCCCCCCCAAAAAAAACCCCATGGAATCCAGGTAGTAAACCCAATAAATCCTAGGGCAGTTCTTGAGATCACCTGAATAATGGAAAGGAGGGGGGAATGAATGAAGCAGTGGTGAGAAGGAAGGAGGTGACAAGTTGGGGCAAGAAGGAGACCTGTGCTGTGGGCTCTTTGTAATGGACATGAAGAGGGAGCAAGGAGGGGTGCTGGAGAGCAGGCTCTACTGCAGGCTGGCAGAGGCCAAAGGCTCCTGAATTCTAGCCAGACACATAAAGGGGTTCTTGAATGAAAAAAGAAATACAGCGACCACAGGATTTGACTTGCCTTGGGAGTTATTTTGTTTTAAGGTGAGCTCTTATAGGATGTGCTGAAAGTGTATGGGGTCCCTGGCTAATATTTTCCTGCCAGGCCTATATCTGGGTAAACAATCTGAGTTACCCAGATCAGCATATCAGCACTATTCTGGCAGCCTGATCTTACATAAACTTGCAGAAGAAACACTCCTTCAGCCAGCAGGAGCAACTGACTCACCAATCTGCTCTCTGGTATTCAGGCTGGGTGTTGGACCTTGAGATAACTCAGAAATGCAAATCTCCAAACATCTCAGGGTATCTGGTCAACCGTACATGTGTGGGGGTGAAGGTGAGGAGGGGGAGAGGGTCAGAGAGCACGTGAAAGGAAGAAATAGGACCCAGGGCTCCTGAGGGCCCTAGTCCAGGTGAGGGTACTGCATTGCTGATCCTGGCCAGTCTCTACCACTGGGACAGCACTTACAAAATTTTAAGGCAGGTACTCCAAAGCTCAGGGAACCACTGTCCAGGGCAGCACTGGGCTCCTATCCTAGTTAAACAAATAGGCTTTAGAGTCAGAATGGTCTGGTTTTAAAACCTGATCTATCTATCATTCATCAGCTATGGTGAGTGACCTCCTGTGACTCGGTGTTCCCAACTACAGAGTGGACTTAATAGCACCTATGTCACTGAAGATCAGGGAGATGCTATAAGATGGTCCATGTGAAATGAGAAGATGAAGGTACTGCACTAAACACAGAGGAAGAGCTCAATAAACGGTTGAGGCTGTTTTTAATGATATTTCCTGCTCTCCACCAGGGAAGGGCACTCTTCTATTTGCATTTTACCCAATGCCTGCTGACAAGTTGGAAGTGAGGGATAATTGAAAGTATTCCAGCTTGATGTAACTAGGAAGTGAAAGGCACAGGCAAGGCTGACTTGATTTAACCTGGCAATATGAGATTAGTTCTTCATTGCCTCTGTTAGGTCTCCCGCACTGCCAACCTTTAAAGCAATAGATTGGCTGACAGGGTGCTCATTTGGAAGGTTTCACCTGCCATTAATACCCTGGCTGCCTGATGGCCCATCGTTCGGCAGGCATCTCGCCTCTCCCCCCATGGGGCACCCGCCATTCTCAAACATTGCAAGAAGTAAAATTGTATTTGCATTCCTTCTGGAAGGCCTGTTGGAAGTGTTCCTCTTGCTTCCTGTCAACTCTTTTTGTCAGTCTCTGAATTCCAAGGCCTGGGATCCTTGCCCCCAAAGCACCTTCCAGCTTTTCTTATAACTTAGCAGTGGAAGATCCATCATGTCCAATCAGAGACCTGGCAGAAAGGAGGCCCCCACTAAGAGCTCCTTTGCTGGCTTTCCTGGTCTTCAGGATGGATGTGGGAAAGAAAGCAAAGACTGCCTAGGAAAACCCAGGCACTGCTACTGAAGGCAGTGATATGATCCAAGTAAAACCTCTTTTTAATGTGATTCTGGTTTACCCTGAAGCTACTGGGGCATCTGGTCGACTCCATATGCATGGGGATGGGAGGTGAGGGATGGTAGAAATCTTATGGCAATGAACTTGAAATGTGTGTCTAGTTTTCTTTTTTGGGGGGGTGGGGGGTGGGGGGAATGATTCTTCATCAAAAATAAAACAAGTGGACCAAAAACAAAAACAAACACTATCAACCAAACCCTTTAAAACCAGTGCTTCTCAAATTCTAACCAGCATCAGAATCACTTGGGGGAACTTGTTAAAATGTAGATTCTAATTCTGTAGCTTTAGAGTTTGGGACTTGAGAGCTTGCATTTCTTATAAGCTCCCAGGTGATGCTGACGCTGGTGTTCTGAGCACGTACTTCTATAAATCAGGCACCAAACTGCTGATGGTCAGGTTACGCTCCCAGATTTCCTGTCCTGGAATCAGCTCAGTGATGTTAAAATACTGATCATTATCTCACCCACACCTACTGAATTCCTGAGAGTGGAAACTGGGAATCTGCATTTTAAAGAAAATGCCCCACATGATTCCTTTGCTCACTAGAGCTTGAGCCCCCCCTGCTCTCAATGACTGAAAACACCTTTCAGATATCCACAGCAGCACAATTCACCCTCAGGCAACTTATGCCTCCTGGGAGAGAGTAACAAGGGTTCCCTAAAATAGAGAGTGAGGTGGGACAGGAGGGTCTGCAGTCAGACAGTCTAGGGGGTGCTGGTTAAACAAAGGTAAAGTGGTTTCATCACAGCGGGATTTCTCAGAGCCTTTGTTGAGTGACTATGCATTAGGAATCTTTACTGTTGCAGTGGCATGTGCAGTATTTCCTGACCATGGATACTTTTTGGCTGGGAGCATCTCCATGCCAACAGTCTAGTGTCTTACTAGTTGGGATGCACTTCAGGAGAACACAGGGCTCTAGGTTTGGGGATTCTCCCCTAGGAAGGACCAGCCAAACCTTCATCTACTCCAGTCACAAGTGACAGCTCCATGCTTTACTGACCATCTTGTAAAACACAGGCTTGGGGTGGTCAGGCCTAATGCAAACTACACCATCGAAACAAGCACATTGGCTCAGAGCCTCTGTCCTTGTGCTCCCGGAGCCTCCCAAAGCCCGTGCATTTCAGCACAGGGATCCTGTGCTAGGTGACAGCATCCCTGGGGGTCAGCACGACCACGGATCATCTAATGAGAGCTAATAGCTGCTCTTATGAAGAGCTTACTAAGTGCCAGGCACCGGGCTAAGTGCTTTACATGCATCCTCTCATTAAATGACCATCAGAACTCCAGGCATCATCAACACTGCTGTTTACAGATGAAGACTTGCAGATTGAGAGAGATTAAACACCTCACCTAAGACCATGCAGCTTTTATCTGGTGGGGCTGTTCTTTTTTATTTTTCACAGAGAACATTTGTAGTTTATTCAAAACTGTAAGAGTGCCAACGTGAAGACAGTTTTCCACACGGTGTCTACACTCCTTTGCTTGGAACGTGTCTGGGCTCCACCCTGAGACTCACCATCATTTGAGGTAACGCGAGGAGGCCCAGGAATATGAAGCATCTGGGCGTGACCCTGAAGGTCCTGGTCAAAACCCAGCCATCAAGGATGGTCTTACTATCCACACACAGCCCGAGGTCATGTGTACAAGAACCCGGTGAGTTTCAGGGAGCAGACCCAGTCTGCTTTGTGTCTTCCTGAAATGAAATCTTCTCAAATTACCTGCTTCTAACATGCTTCCCCTGCAGCCAACGTGGCCCTCCTGTGGTCTGACCCTCCAGAACACCACCAGAATGGGAAGTACCCCTGTGAATCAGGGCACACCAAAACACACACCTACCTGCAGTGTGCAAAGCCACAGGGTTTGGAGTCCCACCTTCCTCATCAAAGCCGCTCTAACATTGCACCAGAATTTCCCCCGACTATGTCCATGTGGTCTCTGACCCTTGGACTGTCCCATGAGCATAAGAACAGAAACCCAGTGACCTCACACACCTCGCACGGGCTGCCGTGTCCCCTGCTTCACAGGTGCCCCTGAGTGGTGCCCACAGGTGACACCTGCCAGAGACAAGCACTTGGGGTTAAAGGGTGCTGGTTAACTGGAATGCAGCTCTTTGCCTTTCCTAAGGAGATCGTTGTACATCTGGTCATATGTGGTTTGAAATCATAAATGTTTGGCTTCTCGGGTGCTGGTCCTGGAAGCTCCACACCAGTTCCTGTGCTGAAGGACCGGATGCTGAATCCTTGTTTGCTACAGAAGGTTAGAGATGATCCTTAAGGCAGGGAAAATGTTTTAGCTGCTGGAGCTGATACCATGCTTGATCTACCCAGTTTCGTCTCAATGTTCAGATCAACACAGAAATCGGCTTTCTTTCAACCAATCCTTCCAATCTTAGTTCTGCCTCCTGAGGATGTTGTGCGCCTCCGGTTCTGGTTGATCGACCACACCACTGCCACCCGCAGAGGCGACGATGGCATGGCGGCGGCTGCACTGTCTAGGGCTGGGATTTGAACCCAGTTTGTTGCACTCCAAAATAAAATCCTGCATGAGGCTGCCATGACAGGTCTGCTACTGTTAAACATTCTGAATGGCCAATACACAGGAGCAGCTTATCTGCCACGTGGCCATGCTTAGTGCTCGTGCCAAGCTCTTTAAGGCAGGACTACATCAAACAGAAGAGGGACGATTTAAAGCCATAGGGAAGGGTGATTTATTTTGAAAAACCAGGATGCAGAATGTTTTAGCTGCCCTCCACCCCAGCTCCTCACTTCACCCAGCTTCCACTTCCGCCTCGGGTAGACCGCCACAGGTCTCCTCGCCAGCAGCTTAAGTTTCTCTGTGCTTTCTCAGTCTGCGCCAAACATCCAGCCACCAGCCAGTAATGCCCACAAGAACCCTTTGAGGCGGATTCTGTGTGGCTCATATGGTAAAGAATCTGCCTGCCGTGTGGGAGACCCAGGTTTGATCCCTGGGTCGGGAAGATCCCCTGGAGAAGGGAATGGCAACCCACTCCAGTATTCTTGCCTGGAGGATTCCATGGACAGAGGAGCCTGACGGGCTACAGTCCATGGGGTTGCAGAGTCAGACACGACTGAGTGGCTAATACTTTCACTTTTCTTTTTATCTTCTGTGAGCTCCGCCTTGCTGGTGAAGAAGTGGAGGCTCAGAGAGCTTAAAGGTCTTGCCCACAGTCACACAGGAAGTACATGATGGAGGAGCGATTGCCCGCTAGGCGGTCTATGCTCTTGGTTTCTACCCTTTGTTCTTCACAGGAGGCTGCAAGTGGCCACCGCCATTTCAAGGAGCCCTGTGAAGGCTGCAGGACTTGGGGAAGGCAATGCCAAGCCTTCAGAGAACACCTTCATTCTCTAGCTGCTGTTTCTTTCAGTCTTTCTCTCTCTTCCTTCTTCCCCTCCCCTTCTGCCTCTCCTCAGCCCACACAGAGCCTCCAAGAACAGTGATCTCACTTGATCAGAAAGTTTCACCTTGGACATCCCTGACAGGCCTCGCTGGCACAGTCTCCCCCATGTTAGCCCAGGGCCACGTTTCTATACCCGGGGGCTTTCTCCCCTGCCTGCAGCTGTCTGCCCCTTTCCTGCTACAAAAACCAGCGGCAACAGAGAGCGGGGGCTTCTGATCTCAGGCGCTGACTTCCCCACATGCTGGCCTGGCCCTGCTGCTTGTGGCCTCTCCCAGCTCCGTCTACTCCCCCACACCATGCCTGCTGCCCTCGTCAACTACCATTTCAAAGAGCCCACTGACAGGTCAGACAGAAGAGAGCCGATGGCCAGGGAGTCCGGGCCTGGCAGGGGGTGGCAGCCTGGTGGGGTGCCAGACACTGACTAGCTGGGGCCCTCAGAAAAGAAGAGGGCTGTCACCACCGACACCTCTGAGCAACAAGCCGGAACAGTCCCTTTCCGCCTGAGGAGAGGCCCTGTCTCCTGGGGGATGGAGGGCAGGTAGGAGGGCTGGCCCCAAAGCTGAGAGAATTAGCAGGTAAAGAATAAAGAAATACCCCCAGCCCGGCCATGGGGAGAAGGGACCAGACTTGGCTAACAGAAGCTTCCTGCTAGATGAGGGCAATCAGAAGTGCGAATTCCTAAACCTGGCCATTACTCCGCCCCAGGCACTATGCTGAACGCTCCCTAGAGATGTGCTCAATTTAATCCTGACACCCACTCTACAGCGTAGGCACTGAGAACTGGTACAGTACTGCCAATTATGATCCCAGGATCTGGAGGTCTGCAATGCATTGGCTGTGTGGCTTTGGGTTAGTTACTTTGCCTCCCTGAGCCCCAGCGTCCTCATCGGTAAACTGAAAATGATTGTTGTCGTGAAAGACTAAATAAGCTCCGTGCAAAAGCACTCAGTGGATAGTAACCATCTGTTTACTCTGGCTTCTTTGCTACTCCACATTTGGTCAAGTGACCCACACTGTGGGAGGTCGGGACCCACTCAGGACTGATTCCTGGCTGCCTCTGCCTTTCGTTGGAGGAGGATTATGGAGCCTGCCTACCTACTGCGGTCAGCCCACAGGAAGTCAACGCACAGGGTGAGCAAAGTTGGCTACAGAGGTAAAGAGCAGCAGAACCACACGTTCACATCTTTGTGAAAGAAACAGTGTAGCTTACACTTGGATTTTCTTTGCATTAATACAGTGGTGTCAATGATATGTAGCGACTTGGGTGTCATTGTCTGTGTGTGTTTCTTTAATCCTCAAATGAAATTTATTCATCTTATTAATAATCTCTTGAATAAATGACAACTGCTTCTTATCTTAGATACTTCATATTCAAGCTTTCATTCTTCAAGTCACTTAATAATGAATTGACCAAGACAGACGGGAACCTGGAGGTTGTGGGGCTAGACTTGACAGGGGAAACAGTGGACAAACAAATTATAATAGACTTTGCAAGAGTGATAGTGTTTTGAAGAAAAGTAAACGGGGGCCAAGGGTTGAAGACGGATGGAGGAGAGCCAGGGATGGCATCTCTGAAGTGACGACTGGGTGGAAGCCTAAGTGAAATGAGGAAACAAACTGCAGAAACGTCTGGGGGAAAACATTTGGGGCAGAGGGAAGAGCAGGTACAAAAGCCCAGGGATGGAGTGTATTTTGTGAGCTATGGGGAGAACAAGAAGGTGGACACTGGGCCACTGGAAGGAGAGGGTAAGGAAGAAAGGAGATCAGATGGAAGCAGGGACTTGCTTTTGCAAATGAATGGCCAATGTTGCACCTGGACACCATTCTATGGGAGAGGAGATGCCCTGGGAAAGTCTGAGAAGAGCTGTGATATGACCTGACCTTTAAAGAGGATTCTTCTGAGGGCCCTGTGTGGGATAGACTGGCAGCTGCAGGAACCGTAGTCAGCCTAACAGAGTTGATGGCAGGATGTGGGTGGAGGTGGGAAGACATTAGGAAACCAGGGCCTTAATAATTAGGAATAGAGACTAGAAGGGCCAGAAAAAGGTGTATCTATGGATCTGTGTGACACCATGCAGACAAAGGTGGCAGGTGAGAGAACCAGGGAATGACCGCTCCAGTAGACCTGCCCCAGGGATGTGAGCTTGGGGATGTTCCCGTAGCCTCAAGGCCAGAGTGCCTTAGCTGGTTTCCCCATTGGGCAGCCCAGGGCCACCAGGACTGCAGACATCAGGCCCTGCAGGCACTTGAGCTCTCCGCACAAGGGGACATATTGTGCCAAGTCAGTGGTTTTCAAAGTATCAGCATCTTCTGGGCACTCACTAGAAATGAGCATCAGGACCCCCTACCAGACCTATTGAATGAGAAACTCTGGGAATGAGGCCCAGCCTAACCTATGCCTTACTCCCTTCTAGAGACTCTGATGCCCAATGACCAATGGAAATCACTGTGCTAAGCGTTTTGCACGGATGAGCTCATTTAAGCATCACAGTATCCTGTAAGGTAGGATCCATCATTAGCCCCACTTTAGGGAGGACAAAACTGAGGCTCAGAGAAATAGAAGGGACCTACTTACATTCATACCATGAACCAGTGGGGGGAGCCAGAAGGTGAACAAAACCTCCTGACCCCAGAACCTCTTTATCATCCTGCCAGGTTGCCTCTTCCTGCCACAGGCAATAAGGCATCATAAAGAAAGACACTTCTCTGCTGTGAGTATGTGTGTTCCAGAATAATTCAAACAGATCTGTCAGCTTCCTGTCTGAAGGAAAGGGGTGGCTGCGATTTTGGGGACCAAGATGCTCAGCAGAGGAAGGTAAAGCCAGTACTTGGGATAAAATGCTCCATCTGGCACACAAGAGCTGGTCTGTCCCTAGCAGCTTCCCGGGTCTCCCCCTCCTCCACGCTCCACACTCAGTCATCTCAGATGCCCCCAAATGTGCTCTGTGTCCCCTGCCATTTTCCTCACCCACCATGCCCTTCCCTCTTTTCTTATCTGATTCCTCTCGAGCTTTCAAAATTCCAACTTTACTGGCTTCAATGTCTCTCTTCCAGGCTGCCACTGTCCTGTGGCCTCAGGTCTATCGTGGACACTTAGGACATGGCTTTGACTGGTTTCATGTCTTCTTCACCCATCATTAGACTGTGGGTTCTTTGCGGGACTCTGTGTCTCACGCATCTCCACAGAGTACAGGCTTGGTGTACATCTGTTAAATGAATGAATGATCTGGGGGATTCTGTCCCAGAGTGGCTGGTGTGGGGGGAGGTGTTTGTCATCATCCCCATCAATGACAAGATGTCTGCACAGGGTGGGGACTGGGGTGGGGTGAGTCCCACTTGGGGTGCAACTTTAAAGAAGGCACTCACGGGACTTCCCTGGTGGTCCAGTGGCTGAGAATCTACCTTCCAATGCAGGGAACGCACGTTTAGTCCTGGTCCAGGAACTAAGATCCTACATGATCCGGGGCAACTAAGCCCATTTGCCTCGATTTCTAAACCCATGCGCTCTTGAGCCTGTGGGCCACAACTGGAGAGGAGCCCCAGAGTGGAGCAATGAAGAGCTTGCACTCCATCTCAAAGACCCAGTGCAGCCAGGAAACAAGACGGTGCTCACTCTCAAGTGCGTCTAGGTCCCACGTCTCAGACAGACCTTGGCTCAAACGAGCAATGTCAGGCACCCATTCTCTGGAGGGTAACTGGGTCCCTTTGGGGAAGCATGTATTGGATTTAAAGCCAGGAAATAATTGAAAAGAACACATGTCTCCCAGCATTCCTCACAGCACTATTTACTAAAGGTAGGACATGGAAGCAACCTAGATGTCCACCGTCAGATTAACGAATCAGGAAGTTGTGGTACATATACACGATGGAATATTACTCAGTCAGAAAAAGGAATGCACCTGAGTCAGTTCTAATGAGGTGGATGAACCTAGAGCCTATTATACAGAGTGAAGTAAGTCAGAAAGAAAAAAACAAATATTGTATATTTATACATATATATGGAATCTTGAAAGATGTTAATAATGAACCTATTTGCAAGGCAGCAGTGGAGATGCAGACGTAGGGAACAGACTTGTGGACACAGCGGGGAAAGGAGCAGGTGGGACGAATGGAGGGAGTGGCACTGAAACGTACATATTACCATATGTAAACAGACAGCCAATGGGAATTTGCCGTATGTTGCAGGGAGCTCAGACCTGGCGCTGTGTGACAACCTAGAGGCGTGGGATGGGGTGGGAAGTGGGAGGCAGGTTCAAGAGGAAGGGGACATGTGTACAGCTATGGTTGATTCATACAGATGTATGACAGAAACCAATGCAATACTGTAAAGTAATTATCCTCCAATTAAAAACATAAAGAAACAACAACAAAATAGAGCCAGGAAACCAGGCGTTTGGCTCCTATCTGTCCTTCCCTGCTGTGTGGCCTTCAAGGAGTTACTTTCCCCTCTGGACTTTGCAGCTGCTGGCAGCTGCTGGTATACTGCAGCTTTCCCACGCCTGACAATCCTGGGCTCCATAGTCTCATAAATGAAAGACATGGTGTCCCTCGGTGTGAGGCCCCACCCCTGGGTAGTGCTGGTAGTCCCGGCTGGGGGCAGATCGATGCTGATACACCTTGAGGACTGAAAAGGGAGGGAATTCCCTGGAAGAGGCTTGAGTTCTGCTGCATGTGGAGAAAGGCAGAAACACTGGGCTCTGAGCTTGGGGGACACCTTGCAGTTTTCTTTCGATTCACATTTGGCCGCATAATTCTGGCCCCTCTCCAATCCCCCAGAGCTCTTGGCTGAGAAGATGGAAAGTCAAAGAAAAGAGCACAGGCCTTGGGCAGCTGTTCTCTCCTCGCTGCAGAGAACGCCTCGCTATTTAAAGTCCAACTGCTCCACTTTCCCCTGCTCGCCCCTGGCACTTCAGCGCAGAAGCACTTTGTGGCAAAAAATGCACTCCAGATCCAAAACTGGGGGGAAAAAGCTAATGCCAAGGCGATTTTTCAGAATGCTGCAGAATTCGTGCTGCTGAGGGGCTGAGGGTATTAAGCAGATCTGCTCTGCTCTGATCCAGGACACAAAACTCAGGAGCTGTACGGGGCCCTTGACCATGTGTCCTGAATCCTGATTTGGCTACATTTTAGCTGGGGGACCTGGGTAAGCCTTCTCTCGCCCTTCTTTATCATCTATGTAAAGGATGATAACAAGAGGCTCCTAGGGCTCTCCTGGGCCAACACCATGGTTTATTTGGGCAGTCTGGTAACATCTGAGCACCGGCCTGGCCTCTGCTAATAAGGGCTCCATGCACCAGGCCTTTGACCTTGAAACAAAGGACACTCCCTTTGCCAGTACCGTCTAGCCCCTCAGATATGCTTCTGGGAGATGTTAGTGTCTGCATCAGATCTGTCAACCCTGGCATTACTGACCTTTGGGGCTGGAGCATCCTTCGTTGTGAGTCATCCTGTGCAGGATGTTTAGTAGCATCCCTGGCCTCTACCCACAAAATGCCAGCAGTGCCTCCTCTGTTTCTCCTTGCTGCGACTCATACAATGGCAGGCGTGGCCAAGGTGCCCTGGAGAACTCAGTCGTCCCTGGTAGGGAACCACTAGTCTGGACTGAAGGGAGGGTTGTGGGAGCATCAGAGCTAATCATCGCACCTACGCCCTTTAACCCTGAATTTGAAATTTAAATGCTGGTCACAGAAACCAGGGGGGCATCTCAGTCATCTAGGCAGCTTCTCTGGTCAAGGCAAAAAGCAGGAAGCCAACAGAATGATACAAATGTTACCTCTCTGCCACCAGTTAGATCTTTGTTTTGATCCTTTAATTTCCCCAAGTAAGTCCTCAGTGATTTGAATTATCAACATTTTTTGCAGTTATGCATTTTAATCATAATTTTATGATGAATATTTGATTTGTCATCTAATCAGGGAAAAATATACAATTCCTTAAGAGACACTTAATAACCATTTAAGCCTCTAAAGATTTGATTAGAAAAGACTGAAGGTGCTGTGTTAGGTAAACTCATGAACTTTCAACACCTTTTTATTTTCTTCAACAAATTCCATGGTCAAACACATTTACTATGAAAAGAGTTTCAGTGGAAAGTTTTACCTAGGAGGCGATGTCCCCTCAAGACCTTTTTTAGCAACAGTACACATTCTGTACTTGTTTGAAGCTTCTTCAGAAACAACTTCCAAATTTTGTTGCTGTTTTAGAAGAAATGAGATGCTGGCTTTAAGGAAGAAAAGCTATGTCACAGTGGCCAGCTGAAAAGCCTGTTTTGAATATGCCTTTCCTGAGGTATCCTCATCCGGGAAATGGAAAAACTATGAAGAGAAAGACTCATAGACCTTGTTGTGAAGACATAGATAATGCAGAAGAAAGTAGGGGTAAATTGGGGTGTGACATTTGCTGTGAAGGAAACACCAGAGAGTGATGGGAGAAAGCTGAGACCTAAGAATAAGATGCTTCCCAAGTGGCTCAGGGGTAAAGAATCCACCTGCCAATGCATGAGATGTGAGAGATGCAGGTTTGATCCTGGGTTGGGAAGATCCCCTGGAGGAGGAAATGGTAAACCCACTCCACTATTCTTGTCTGGAGAAGTCTGTCATGCAAAATGCCCAAGTCAGAGTATTGCTGGCCTCGGACCAGCATGGGCTGGGGGATGAAACTTAGCCCCCACAAGGCTCAGAAGGCTGGCCAGAGAGGATGAAGCAGGTCTGCTATGGAGGTTACCGGGAACAGTGAGAGGGAAGGTAGGGGCCCATCACAGCAGGCCCTCAGGCCAAGGTGGAACATGCAGAACTCTTAGTTGCCGAACCTACCGATCTAGTTCCATGACCAGGCATTGAACCTGGGTCCCCTGCATCGGGAGTGCAGAGTCTTAGCCACTGGACCACCAGGGAAGTTCCCCAAGGTGAAACATTTGATTTTGATGCTAACTATGGGAGAAGCCTTTGGAGGGCATGACATCATCTGTCTACAATGTAAAACTCTCTCTCTGCTTCTGTGTGGGGATAAGAACAGGGGCAAGAACAGCAGCAGGGAAACCTCGTGGGTTGCCTGTTCCCATGATCCAGGTGCCTCCAAAGCCCAGCACAGTGCTCTTAAAATCTTAGTGATTATAGCTTGTATATGCAGTGGAAAGTGGATTCTATCTCTTTTTTTGAACCTCAATAGAATAAAAGGAAACCAAACCCCCTAACTCTCAGTGCCCTCAACAGAAGAAGCTTCTCTAGTCAAATGTGCCCAGGAAATCAAAGACCTTATTACAGCTGGAAGGCCCATGTGGTTCGCTAGGAGTTCAGCTGGGGCTAGTTCTGTTTCCCTCCCAAAGACGAGAGCCCCAGCGCCTGGCCAGCTGGCAGTGGCCTCTAGACCAAGTCTTAGTCTTCTAAGCGTTAGATATATTGCTTTGCTCTCTGGGAGCTAATTGGTTATGGCTCCAGCTACATTTGCCACAAGGTCTTTGGACTGCAAAGGGAATCCTCATCCAACCCAATTAATAGAGCAACACTGCATTTTTATGCTGTCCTCCACCCAACCCATCCATCAGTGTGATTTACACACATTAATCAAGGCATTTACAATGGGTTCACCAAGCTTGCTCCCTCATTGGATGGAGAGACCAGACTATTTGGATTCTTCTGGAGTCCCTGAGGTCCCGAGCTTGGCTCTGCTAAACGTACAGACAAGGTGAGTTATTAATTAACAATTGAGATAAATGCCACAACAGCATCCTTGAATCATGTCAAACCAATTTGGATGGTTATGGGATGGGGAGGAGGCAGTGGGTGAAGGGTGGGTTTTGTCCGTTCCAAGTGCTTCTGGACAGACTCCAGTGTTTTTTCTCCTCATTTAGGCCTGGCTGGAGTGCCCTGAGCTCAGGCCAGCATCCACATCTCTTAACCCTAGGCAGCCTCCTTTGGAGCAAAACAAGGAACTGAGCTTCACAGATGGAGGTGGGCTGGGAAATACCATTCTGAAAAGCAGCCTGACTGAAGACCTTAACTTACAGAGAGAGAGGTCGATGCTGCTGGTGAAGGGAAGAGCTCCTACCAGGGGTTCCTGACCACACAGATCTGAGGACCTGAGGGAGCTAGGAGGCAGGCTGGAGACCCAGGCTTGATACTGTGATGGGCTTTCTTTCCGCAGAGCCGACGCCCACACTCTGTGGCAGTGTCTCCCCGAAGCTCCCGGTGAATGGCTTCCCGCCCCGTCTGCCTTCACACGCCGGACTGTGACACTAATACTACCATGCTAATCCATCTTTCCAGATGGATTCTGAGCTTCAGATGGATTCAGTGAACTCTTTGTGGACACTCTGTGTCATTTGTCTTCATATTTCCAGAGGCCTATTTCCAAAGTCTAACATTTAGTCAGCCCTCAACGAATGTTTGTTAAACCACGAATGAATGACAAATGGAAGGGTGGATTCACACTCTAATGACAGAGAGTTAAAGGCTACTTAAATTTTGAGTACATTGGCCACCTCTCCAACCAGGAATGGAGAGCACTTCTAACACATACTAAAGTTATTTACTCAGAAACACAACAGGAAATTGTGTCCATATTTTTCCAATTCCTTCCTTCTTCCTGAATTAAATTCTCCTTTCTTCACTTCATTCCTCTTGGGTTCTGGAAATACTAGGGGTAGAGGTCTTGGAAACAGGTATCATGACATTGGGCTGTGTCAGCCCATGCAGGGGAAACTATTATTTGAAATTTTTTTTTCTCAAGATGTGGTTGGCAGACCACTTGCATCAGAATCCTTGGTAAAAATGCAGATTCCTAATTCCACATCTGACTTAATAAATCAGAATCTCAAAGGCTGGGGCCAACAAATCTATATATTTAACAAGCTCTCCAGTGTTGTCCTACAACCCTGAGGTCTGATGAACGCTAGTTAGAATCTCACTGGTTATATACCGTGGGGAGATTACAGGTTCGGCTCCATCTCTGTGGATTCAGCATCCATTCTGGACAATGACAACACCATCAGGACTAATAACGTGAAAGCCAAAAACAGCCAACACAAGAGGGCATCCTATGAGCTGGGCGCCTTGTAAAACATATCACACACATTTTCTCCCTGAAACGTCACACCTGCTCATGGAGGTGGCATAACTGGGCCTATTTTACAGACAGCAAAACTGAAACTTTGGGGAGGAAACTGGCTTGCAGAAGTGGGTTACAGTGACTGACTTCTGAGTCCAGGCTCTTAACCATATTCTGCTACAGTGTCACCTATTCAAAAATCAGGGAAGGGACAGGGGATGCACACAAAGCATCTTTCTTTTCTTTACCTTTTTAAAGACATTTGTTGATTTCTTTCTTTTTTTTTTTTTCCGGCTGCACCATGTGGCATGCAGGATCTTAGTTCTCCCACCAGGGAACTTAGTTCCCAGAACCTACGCCCCCCTGTGGTGAAAGCTCGGAATCTTAACCACTGGACCACCGGGGAAGTTCCCAGCATGTAACTTCCAGATCTGTGTTGAAGCAAGATAGAGGCAAACACAGACAATCCCTCCATTGTGGAGGGGAAGCCTTCAGAAGGGCTGTCTCCTGCCTCTCCACCTCTGGGCCTCTGCCCACAGACAGGGGACAGCTTCTGATAGGCTTCTATGAGCACTTCAGACCATAATGGAGGCCAACCTTTCTACACACAGAGGGCCGGAGCGCCTGACTCCAAGGTTCGGGTGATAAACGGATGGAGGGAAGGCATAAGGTCTGTCTTTCCAGGGCAGATGATCCACCAGTGCCTCCCCACCTCGAGGTTCCCACTTTGAGAGGAAATCTACACCCTTTCTCCTACCCCTGGCTGTGATGAACTAAATCTCACACCTCTGTCTTGGTGGTGATAATTAAATATTATCCGCCTGTCACTTGACGCACATGTTGTGTGTATTCTCAGACTTTAATGAGCTCATATTTGTCTTCTGTAAGCAATAATATTTCTTTGAGTCTCTTCTTTTTCAAACTGGGGTGAGCAGTTCAAGCAAAGATCTCTCACTATTAAAAAGACAGTCTGCTCCCATGCATGTCTTTCTGAACCGTGTCTGCTACGTCTCAGGGGCCATGGCAGGAGATGTTTGTCCCTTCAAAATCAGCCAGTACTTCCTGAGGTTAAGCTGGTGGTCACATGGCTGGGGGTGTTGGGAGATTTTGAAAGTGATGAGAATAAGAAGGTAGGAATCGATAAATTGTTTGGTGGGGCATATTTTAAGGCAGCTTTTTCCAACAGGGTTTCTCATCTAAGAACCACAGAAGCCAGAAAATATTTGTGTGATCAATTTTCCAAATTTTCTGAGGAAGGTACTTAGTACCATTCTAGATGCATGGGGCTTCCCTGGGTGGCTCAGTCAGTAAAGAACCTGCCTGCAATGCAGGAGACCCAGGTTCCATCCCTAGGTCAGGAAGATGCCCTGGAGACGGAAATGGCTATCCACTCCAGTCTTCTTGCACTGGAAATTCCATGGACACAAGAATCTGGTGGGTTACAGACCATGGGGTCACAAGAGTCAGACGCTACTTAGCGACTAAGCTACCACCACCATTCGAGGTGCCTAGGAGAGAAGTTCATTCATTCCATATAACAGATGTGTTAGTTAAGTGGCTCTCAGAGAGAACCTGCATTAGCACCCTCTGGAAATTTACTAGATGTTCAAATTCTTGCATCCTTCCCTAGACCTACGGAATCAGAAAAGGGGGTAGGACTAACAACCTGTGTGTAATCAAGCCCTCCAGGTGGTTTTGCTATAAGCTCAACTTTGGGACTTCCCTGGTGGCTCAGACGGTAAAGCGTCTGTCTACAATGCGGGAGACCTGGGTTCGATCCTTGGGTTGGGAAGATCCCCTGGAGAAGGAAATGGCAATCCACTCCAGTACTCTTGCCTGGAAAATCCCATGGACAGAGGAGCCTGGTAGGCTACAGTCCATGGGGTCGCAAAGAGTCAGACATGACTGAGAGACTTCACTTTCACTTTCAACTTTGGAAACTACTAGAGCCGGACACGACTGAAGCGACTTAGCAGCAGTAGCAGCAGCAGTGTCTGCAGGCATTAAAACGTCTTGATTCGCCGGGCAAGAATACTGGAGTGGGTAGCCATTCCCTTCTCCAAGGGATGTTCCCAACCCAGGGATCGAACCCGGGTCTCATGCATTGCAGGCAGATTCTTTAGTGTCTGAGCCACCAGGGAAGCCTCTCATGGAGGAACTCAGGTTGAAAAAGGCTGCAGAGGACTTCAAATATCTATTTCCATATTTGCATCTATATTTATCTCTGTTTAAAATAAAAAAAGATCTATCACTTTAAACTTGAGAGTTTAAAAAAAAATGTAGAGCGTTCCTAGATGGAAAAATGATTTGGCTCTTCCAGCTTGCTCTGGAAGGGCACTCTATTATCTTCTCCATTCATGAGGTTTATAACAAATGCGCTCACTGCAGCTGCTCCCCAGGCCTGGGCGTCCCTCCGACCCACCCACTGCCATGTCTAGAGACCCACAAAGCTCTCCCTGAGAACTGGCAAAGCAGGCCAGAGCCTGGGGCAGAACTCCCACCCCCACCCCCAAAACGAGTAGAACAGGATAAAATTAGTCTGCTGCAGGGCTGGGTCTGGAGTTGATGAGGAACAACTTCAATATTTATCAATAAACCCCATACTGTTGAGCACACGTCCTCGGGAAGTAACTAACCATAAAAAGGATACTCTGCACCAAGGAATCTCCTCCAAAAAAAGAACTCAGTTCATTTGTGAATTGCTTACGTCAGGTGAGAGAGAATCCCTGCCTACCCCTCTCACCTGACATAAGCAACTCTGAATTAACTGGGAGTTTCTTTTTATAAATACTGTGCAGAGCCTTTTTTTTTTTTGGTGGTTAATTACTTCCTTGGGAGGTTTCTTTAATGGTTCCCATAACAAGGCTATTATTGTCTTTAGCATAATCACTGCCTCCTTTGCTTCTGTGGCCTGCCTTTCGGATGCCTCTTGCCTCTGTCTGCCAGGAGGGACCCTGAATGGTGCACTTTGGGCAGTCCTCAGGCTGGGGACTTGCAAGGTATCTCCCCCAGCCCCATCACTTCAGGAATTTTCTCCTGGTGGGAGCTGGGATCCGAGTGGGGCTGGTGGAGGGAGAAGGGAGTGGTGCAGGGCACATCTGGAGGAGATTGGGTCCCCCTCCCTTGGGTGCAGCGTTTCAGCCATTTGCTAGGCTTTCAGCTGCTGACACCAGTGCCAGGGAAGGAAGACAGTTCCTTTCTGGAAGGTGAAGAGCAGGCCTGTAAGCTTTGCTTGGAGAGACCACCAGGGACCAGATGCAAAAATAGTGACTATTACCAGGAAAAGCAGTGCAATGTCTGACTATCTATTTTGGAAAAAAAAATGTATTACGGACTTATGCCTCACTTCATTCAAAAATGAATTAAAAGTGGCTTCTATTTGGGCTAAACGAATGAATGGGAGCATTGTGTCAAGTCTACAAACTTTTTGTGACTGGTGTACTCCTATCAGTGTACACAGATTTGTTTACCTAGGAGCTATAGAGGTGTTACAACTGCAATAATAGGTTACGGGAATTGCAAAATGGGAGGATGAAGAAAAACAGAAATAGGATGTCTGTTACTTTCAGCCTACACCTCCAGACACCACTGAAGCCGGCCCCCTGGGGCCATGAGGGCAGGCGCTGACAGTCCCAGGGTGCAGGGATTGGCAGATATGAGAGAATACATGTTTTTGTTAAATAATCAGACTCATACCTTCTTATACCCAGAAACAGTTTCTGCCCTGAGGAAATGCTGACCACATGAGTCATTCTGGTAGGGGTGGATGACGAACCTGTACTCATGTTAGGGGACCCTGACTCTGTGTTCCTAGGATATCAGGTGGTCCACGTGATACCGCAACCCCATTTAGCCCCCAAATCTCAGGACTCCATCAGGGAATAAACAACTCAGGAAAATTCAGCTCAGAGGTATAGAACAGAGGTCAGCAAACTTCTGATAAGGGATCAGAGGATAACAATTTTAGGCTTTGTCTTGGCCAACTAACCAATATTGCCTTCATGCTGGAAGCAGGACAAAACATAAACAAATAGGTGTGGCTATGTTCCAATAAAACTCTACATATGGACACCGACATCTGAATTCTACATAGTTTTCATGTGTCATGAAGTATTTTCCTTCTTTATATATTTTTCCCCAACCATGAAAAATGTAAAAACCATTTTTTTGCTTGTAGGCTCTGCTGGTACAAAGACAGGCAGTGGGTTGGATCTGGTCCAAGGGCTGTGGTTTGCCAACCTTTGGTTAGAACATGGATTTGGAGACAGAGCTGGATTTGGATTGTGATTAAAACAGAAAGATTGTGATTAAAACAGAAAGAGAGTCACAGATGTAGAGGACAATCTTATGGTTACCCAGGAAAAACGATGGGGAGGGATAAACTGGGAGACGGATTGATATATATATATGCTGCTAAGTTGCCTCAGTCGTGTCCGACTCTGTGCGACCCCATAGACGGCAACCCACCAGGCTCCCCTGTCCCTGGGATTCTCCAGGCAAGAACACTGGAGTGGGTTGCCATTTCCTTCTCCAGGACTATATATATACTATATATAAAATAGATAACTAATAAGAACCTACTGTATAGCACAGGGAACGCTACTGAAGGCTCTGTAATGGTTTACATGGGAAAAGAATCTAAAAAAGAGTGGATATATGTATATGTATAACTGATTCACTTTGCCGTACACCTGAAAGTAACACAACATTGTAAATCAGCTGTACGCCAATAAAAATGAAAGAAAAAAGTGACGTCATCACTCTCTAGGCCTCAGTTTACTCATCTGTATAGCAACATCTCAAAGGGCTGAAAGGATGCGGCGTTTTCACAGCTCACAACATCCTAGCCCATGTTGAACATATAATGTCACCAGCACAAATTTGTTTGTAATTCCATACCCTGTAAGGAATGGTCACCCAAAGGTAGAGTCAGGGCCTGGCCACCTTTCCGTGGGGACATGTACTTTAGAAACCAAAGCTAGTATCCACCCCTGGTGCCTCCAGGGGCCCCCACTGGCCCAAGGACCCCACTGTCTGCTGTGTTTGCTTCAAAGGAAGTGTTACAACAACATTTGACAATAGCAGAGGGGAGGTCTTTCAAAAGGGACTCATGAGGACCGTTTATACACAACGCTCCTCTCTTGAGGGGCTGGGAATTCGAAGACGATCACTCACCTCCCTCATTATCCTTGTTATCCGCACAGGAGGTTTCCATGGCAACGTTGCATCCGGGCCCTCTCCAGCCGGTCTGGCAGACACACTGCCAGCTGTTCTGACCCAGTGTGCATCTCCCGTTGCCGTTGCACAAATCGGGGCAGCCATCTGGTTGGAGAAACGGAGAGGATGAGGAGGAGGAACGTGAGGCCGCGCTGGGGCCGCGGGGGAGCCATGCAAAGGGGGAGCGAGGCCACAGGGCGGCCGCTGGGCCAGCCGCAGAGGGGGGCCCGTACCTGGCTCAGGAGTCGGGGAAGCAGGCGATGCATGCGGTTGCAAGACGCTAGCAGGGACCCAGATGCAGACGCTCCCCAGTGACACTGACCTGTGCGAAGGGGTCTGAGGCAACCTTCCCAAAGTGGGGAACGTTCTGGAAAAATGAAACTAGCCCTGAGCGGACAACGAGTCTAGTAGGCTGTTGATTCCAGCCCATGGCTCAGGGTTGATGCTACCTCAACAAAAATCTTTTCTTTCTTTTTTCAGTGCCTTATGCAGAAGGGAGAAAATTCCCTACCAACCCAGGGTGGGGGCTGAGTGCCCTCCATCTTTCAGAATTTTAAAACTAAATTTACATGTGATTAGCATGAGCTTCTTAGGACCAAGAACTGGATGGTTCTGCTGGGCTATTTTCATATTTTTGTGGTATTTAGTTAAAAGGGACACTTAAAATGTTGGCTGCTAATCACTCAACCTATTTATGGCATGATGCAAAAATACTGCAGGATCTGATGCCTGGGGAAGGGTAGGTGCTCAGTGCTATGGATCAGGAGAAAGCAGAGGAAAGCTTATGTGCCTGGGGGGAGGCGGGAGCGTTCGAGTCATTCTATTTTGTGGTTTTCTTTTCCTTTTTGGATGTGTGTTTGTGTAGAATCAGTAGCCTGCCTCACTCCCTAGCTGCCCCAACCCACAAAACAGTTGCAGCTACTGCTGTCCTGACCTGAGAGAGTCTAGATGAGGAAAGAAGAGAAAGATTGGGGGTCACTACAGAGAGAGGGGAGTCTCTGGGAGGATGTGGCCATGCTCACAAAACTTACTTGCTGGCAAGAATTCCTAGATATGTTTTCATCTTTCTTTCCTTTAACAGCTTTATTGAGGTGTAATTTACATACCATAAAATTCATCTGCTTTAAGTGTACAAGGCAATGACTTCGAGGAAATTAAAGAAGTGCAATCTAGGTATGTTCCCTTACATATCTACATTTAAAGAGATTCTTACGTTAGAACAGATTCAGAATGACCATTAATTTAATTGGCCTCAGAAAATAACTTTTCCTGACTCTCTCTCTCTTTCTATCTCGACTTCTTGCTATCATCTCCATCTCTTTCTATATCTATTTTTAAACCACACAAAGAGCAGGGTGGATTGGGCCGTGGTAGAGGGATGAAGTGCTTCATAATGATGGAGGTAATTGATTTGAAACCTTTCTGGCCCAAATCTTCTGAATCAAAACTGTGTCTCTCCCCCTCCTTCTCTCTCCAGTGTTCTGGAGGCCATCACCTGGCCGCCTTCTTCTCTTCTCTTGAGTCCCCCTTATGAGAATGCCGATAAACCTAATTTGTGCATGTGGTAGAGGTGGGAATTTAAAGGACTCCTCCTAAGAAGAAAGGGCTGGAGGGTTTGAAATTGAGTTGAAATTTACTTCTTTAAGGAGTTTCACTCCTCAATACTTCTTCCCTCCCATCCTTTCCAGAACGTGGTATGGGTTAGGACCTGCGTAAGCAACAGGAGAAGTCCTACATGCAGAAGTCTCTGTAAAGAAACAGCTTTCTTGAGAGGAGGCATGAGGAGATGGTGATCAGGGAATTTTTTTCTTTTGTTGTAGAGCCTGGCACTCAGTCCAGGATGTGAGCAAAGCACTGGTGTTTGCATACCTAGAAAAAGACTTACTGGTCTCCACACCTATCCTCTCAAAGTCAAGAGTCACATTTCCATTCCTTACCTACCAAGGAGGTGACCACAGCCCTGCCTGGAATACAGGTGATTTTCCCGTCTCTTTATACTTTGAGAGAGAGCTGGGAGAGGAAGCCAGCCCCGGTGTCAGGGAAATGCCACAAATATTTCTACAGGAGCAAAATGCAACTCAGTAGGGAAAGCCCAAGGGACACTTCACAGATTTGCAAGGAAAAGAGAGGATCCGCAACCCCCAGCCACCTCCAGCTTTACAGTTTCTACGAGCAGAGTTTTAGGGGCTGGGTCACAGAGGAGACACTGCATGACAGACCCACCAGCATTCACCTGGTATGGTATCTATTATGTGTGCTTTGTTATTTAGCTACTTTGAGGTCTTGTGTTTGACGAAAATCATGCCCAAAGTCTCAACAGAAGCCTCATTGTGTAGGAAACCCACGTCCACTACATAAATTTCAAATTTGCAAAGAACACCAGCATGTCAGTCAGATATGCACTCAAAATATGTATGCTCCTAGATTGAACGAGGTTTTTTTTTTTTTTTTTCCCTTTTCTTTCTCTCTCCATTCCCCTCCTCCTCCCCAGACCAACTGAAGCGAGATAAACAGACCACAGTAGCTGGTTTTCTCCACATTGTATGAGGAAGATGAAAACATGAACAGTGGGAAGCTGGCAAATCTCTGAGAAGTTTTGGGGCAGCTGGGAATTAATGGACAGGACGTTGCTTTTTAGCTTGAAGAGGAAGAAAGCAGCCTTGGTAAATGCGTGGCGTTGCTAGGCAACCCCAAGCTACCCCCAGCACAAGTTCATTCTGCTGGTGGCCTTCCGAGGAGGTGATTCGTTGTGTTTGTAAAGTGCAAAGCCAGCCTCTGCTTAAGGGAAAACAAAACGTAGGAAGTAATTAGTCTGGAGGGCAAATGGGTATCGGGTGGTGGCTTTTCCCTGGAGAGGAATCTAAAACTGCAGTTGAATGGGGCTTATGGGCTTAGACTTGGGGATCCAGCAGGTCTCTTGTGTGGAGTCTTCTGGATTTTAGGCTAGCTAGCACTGCTCCTTCCTTGAGTGCTTGTCTCTGAGACCACTGATACAGAAGGCCTGAGGCACAGCTGCTTGGTTCATCGGTACAGCTGGCGAGCTGGCTGTTGGAAACTTCAGGTTCTATCATGACGACTTGAGATTCTCAACTGAGGCAATTGTGGCCCCCATCCCTCCCTCCAGGGGACATGGGCAATGTCTGGAGACACTTGGGATTATCACATCTTAGGGAGGATGCTACTGACAGCTGGGGGGTAGAGGCTGGATGTTTAGCATCTTACAATGCCTAAGATAGTCCCCACGACAAAGAAGGAAACAGCCCCACGTGTCAGGAGTGCCGAGGTGGAGAAGCCTTGCTCTTGATCTAAAGTTGCACGAGAGCGGAGATTTCCCTGTTTGCTGTTGGATCTCAGAAACTGCCCCAGTGTCAGGCACACAGTAGGTGCTTTAATGAATGGAAACACAAATCAGGTGGTGCTAGATCATTTCAGCCTGGCCTTCACTTATAGACTCTTCTGAGAGTTATGAGAAGCTAGTGGGGCCTCCTTCTTAGGAGACCTAAGTCTTTTTCCTAGAGAGAAATTTCTAGGGCAACAATGATATCTGGGGCTGGTTCTATCACACTTTGAATGCTTTTGGCAGAAAGAATTGGAAATGGAATCATTTCCAAGACTTTTCTACACGCAGAGTTCTAACCACTAGGAAAAAATATTCATTGGCACAGTTACCAGGTAGGCAGAGTTTCTGCCTTAACAAAAATTAGAGCTGATGTAAAAATTAAGGATTTAAAAAAATCCCCAAACCCAAACACACTGGTATATTCTGATGAATCCTGAATTTTCAACTCTATTCCCTTGAACACTGGACCTGGACTCCAACTTGCATCTCAACATCTCCATCTGTTCACTCACAAGTATCTCAAACTCAACAGAATTTGGTTTCTTGATCTTCCTTCCCCTCCCAAACTCTGATTCCTTGATCAATGGATGGCACCTCAGTGTATCCCACTGGCCAAGACTGAAGTCTTGGAGTCATTGTTAATTACCCACCCCATGCCCCTCCTCTCTCATCTCATGTATCTAGTCAACAATCAAGTCCTGTTCTTTCCTATAAGAAGCCCTACCTGTTCTTCTTAAATATCTCTAGAACCTTAACCTGAGCCATCCCCATCTTTGGTTTAAACTCTGGTCAAAGCCATCTAACTGGTCTCCCTGCCACCAGTTCTGTACCATTATCCCTTCTCTCAGTTCTGGACCCTGCTGCAAACACTTGTATAGCTTTCCGATGACCTTAGTAAAGTCTGAACTCCTTGGCTTCCAGATCTTACACTGGTTATCTTCATATCAGTCTAACTCAGTGTCACTTTAGGCTTTATTCACATCGAAGCCATTCGGCCTTTTGTTATCTAACTTCACCCCATCCTTCACTCAACTCGCCTCCAGAAAGCCTTTCTGAAGCTCCCAAATCGAGTTCCACCCATCAGGGTGCTTTATCCTACCCTGTCCTATTCTATCCACCACACAGAATCACAGCTCTCCGGCATCTCCTTGATGCTTGCTAGCCCTTGTAGCAGCTCTGCTTTAGGATGTTTTATCACCACCTGAAGGAAAATCGTTGTAATAAATGTGCACATCGTCACAACTGCCATTTGAATGGGGCCCCTAAAGTCGTGCAGTGTACACTGCTCTGGGCATTTCTGTTATCATGTAAACCTGCTAAGGCAGGGGCCATGTCTATCCTGTTTACTCTTGGATTGCTAGTACTCAACACATAGGCAGGGGATGAATGAATGAATGACTTCTGACTGAAATCAGCATCTCTGATACCTTTGGCAGAGTGGAAATGGGATAGTTTCCCAGACTTTTATACACGCAGAGTTCTGAACACTAAAAAAAAATTTCATCGACACAGTTACCAGGTAGGCAGGCTCTCTGCCTTAACAAAAATTAGGCATGAGTGAAATAATGTCTACAGCACAGTAAAAAGGGGAGCATAAATGTACTTGAAGAAAGCTATAATTACCATAAAAGGCTTTTCTAAAAAAGCATCAAGAAATGTTCTGCCACGTGTGGCAATTGAGAGGTACAAATAAGTGGCTGATAGGGGACAAGGGATGTGGAAAGAGAAGCAGGACTTTAACATTCTACATCGGGCAGCCCTTAGAAAAGCAGAGAGGGCAGCACACAGATGGCAGTGCAAGTGAAAACACAGAACAAGATGCATGGCAATGCAGAGAGATGACAAAGCAAGCTGGAGAAGGGAGACGTATGTGCCTGCTGGTTCAACAGACCATTAGGAGAGCTACTGCAGCCCGGATTACACCCCTGTGGAAAGGTTTTTCTGAGTCCAGGCGAAAATCTGAACCTGGTTTGTAGTCAGAGATTTCTGAGATCAAAACCTCGATCTGCCTCTTGTTGTCTGTGTGACCGTGAGCTAGTGGCTTTGCCTTTCACCCTTGTTTGTAAAACTCTATCTTGCTAATTGGAAAAGGAAATACGGCAACCCACTCCAGTATTCTTGCCTGGGATAATCCCATGGCAAGAGGAGCCAGGAGGGCTACAGTCCATGGGGTCACAAAGAGTCAGACACTACTTAGCAACTAAATCTCCACCACCATCTTGCTAATGGATCTTATTCCTTGTCCCGCCCAGAAGAATGCAACCTGCACAAGGGCTAGGATTTCTGCATCTTTCGTTCATGGAAGTATCCTCAGTGTCAGAAAAATAGCTGGCATATAACACATGCCATCAACGTTTGTTGAATGAATGAATGAAGGAGGATGATGGTTAATACTTTACACAGATGACAGAGGGGTAAAATGAAATGTTAAAGGCAAAGATTTTAGCATCAAGTTAGAGCACACTGCAACTGCTCCATAGAGAGAAGCACTTATGGTTATTAGTGTTGATATAATTATTGATATTGCAAATATTATATATAATTAGTGGCAGGATTATTCTTTGGGGCATAAGGTGAAGTGCAGGCCACTTCTTCTGGCCTCATCTCCAGATTAAGAAAAAACCAAGAGCTTATCCTGTTTCAAATGAAAAAACGGAGGTTTCTGGGGGTGTCCTGAGTGTGTGACTGCTTCACATCCTAGGAAAACCTCACTCCCCTTTGCCTACCACCCAAGACTCTAGCAAGGTCACTGGAAGTGTTTTCAGATAACCCAGTGACACTAAGAGCCACTCTGAGGAGCGGAAGAGTTGAGAATAAAATGAGTGATGATCTTTTCTTTTGGGAAGCATTGTACTTTTGCTTGTTCACTTAATTAAGGGACCTTTTCTCCTCCAACTGCTTTAAACACCACTATTTCCTGAGAGCCATGCATTGCTGAAACTGAGGAAAAGATGCACGATGGAAATATGTAATAGAGTCTGTCACTGCGTTCCAGAACTCTTTAAGGCTGCAAACAGCTGAGGGGCTGGGGACCAGGGGTTTGGTGGTCATTTCTATTAAAGAGCAGTGGCAAATGCTCAGAAAATTCAATTGGGTGTTTCAAGAGACTCTGGGGCAAACTCTAATTTTAGAAGCTTGGCTCTGCCAGAGAAGCATTTTGGTCCCCAGAAAACAGCAGGACTTGTCCTCTAGCTCATCTGGGTGAGTAAGAAGGAGCAGGGAAGAGACTCTGTTTCCAGGCACAAATTGGTAAGGACCCTCAGCCACTGACCTGAGCTTGAACAGATAGATGCCCCTGCTTTGTCAGAAAAGATGCAGAAAATCCAGAGGCAGATGTTCCTTCATCTCAATAGCAAGTGTGTGTCTTTAAAGGTTTGTGTAGGACTGAGGAGTGGGTATGCTGGGGCGGTGGAGGGGAGGGCTGGGAAGGCCAGTGATCCTTTCCATGGTCTCCATCTCATCTCCTGTTACTTGGACACGGCTTTTTTGCTCGGAAGACAGAAATCATGCCCCCCACCCCAGCAGCAATGGAAGCTTCCATGAGGTGATATAAATTTGGATCCAGGTGTCGATGCTGCCTGTTTCCTGGATGAACCAGGATTCTCACTGATCAGCATCATTTCTGTCTGCCTGGGAAAAGGAAAGCAGCAGGCTCAGCCTTGGGCTCAGAAGAAAAAAAAAATGCATCTTATTTTGTACACTTTTGACGCTTCCAGCTCTTACTAGTACACTTTTTAAAAGAGTAGAAGATCATGAAGGGAGGAAACAGTTTAGGCAGCAGTAACTGGGGATCATTCTGGGGAGGGAAATCCCATGTCAGTTACTTAGTGAATTGAGACTGAGTCTTTATTGCTTCTAGGCCTTTTGGCTAAGTATGGGGGCTTCCGAGGTGGCACAGTGAATCCACCTGCCAATACAGGAGATGCAAGAGATGCAGGTTCGGTCTTTGGGTTGGGAAGCTCCCCTGGAGAAGGAAATGGCAACCTGCTCCAGTATTCTTGCCATGGACAGAGGAGCCTGGTGGGGCTACAGTCCATGGGGGTCACAAAATGTTGGACACGGCTGAGCACATGTTATCACCCAGGAGCACTGGAGTTGGACACAAGTCTGTGCTTTCCTTGGGGGAAGCCTGCTTTTTCCCTTTCTTTATCACTTTTCTTTGTCCCACTTCACCCAGTCATGGGAGGATGCCTTGGGATAGCGATGGGCAAATATCAGGAGGTTGCTAAGGTACACATCAACTGGAGCCACACTGAAACCACTGATGATGCACCAGGGATTTCTCCCATTGCTTCAGATCACAGCAGTGCTTCTCCAAGTGTGGTCCTGGTACCACCAGGGGTAACATCACCAGAGGCAACATCTCATTAGAAATGCACACTCTTGGGTTCCATCCCAGACCCTCCATCAGGACCTCTGGGGCTGGGGCCCGGCAGTCGGCATTTTAACAAGCCCTCCAGCAGGTTCTGAAGGCTGCTGTGTGAGAACCGCTGCTTCAGGATCAAGTCCTAACTCCTTAAAAAAGCCTCCAAGGCCCCACATGATCCAAACCTGCCCATCTCATCTCCTGTCACTTGAGGTTTCTGCTCTCTGACCTTCAGCCACGCTGCTCTGCTCTGCTCGAGAACACAGCCTGCCTGCATGGCCTGGATCCTCCTCTTATGCTTTGGCAGATTCCTCCCCTAAACCCTGCTCCCTACACTCACTTTGGCAAAGCCATGCATCCTTGGCTTGTTCAGAGAAGGCTTTCTGACTTTCAACTCAGGGTTCTGCCCCCATCATATGACTTCACAGCACCACCTATTCCTTCTAAAGCACGCGCCATCATTCTAATTCATCCTTTGTTTGGAGCAGTAGGTCTCCACTTGGCTGCACATTAGAATCACTTGGGAGCCTTGAAAAATCCTGATTGTAGGCTGCACCCCAATTAAATCAGAATCTCCAAGGATGAGGCTCAGACATCAGTATTTTGATTTCTCGAGCTCCCCAAGTAGTTCCTCTGTGCAGCTGAGATTGAGAACTCTCAGTGCCCGTCTTCCTGGGAGCCTCCAGGCCTCCTGAGAGCAGAGACTCTGTTGTACAGGCTGTTTTCCCCGCACCTGGCATTAAAGATGTTTGTTGAATGAAAGCATAAATAAGCCACATGGTGTTTCTGCTGCTTCTCTGTGTCCTTGAGTCAGCAGCCAGGTAAAGGGAAAAGCTTCCTGCAGGCCACACCCCCTGGGTGGATGACACCTCCTCCAAGTCAAAGAAACAGCTGGTTCCAGTGCTGGGTCTAAAACCAGGCTGAATCCAGTGGCCGTGGATGCATGCTAGGGGAGTCTGTGCATTTTAACTTGGAACCAGCTGATGCCTTCTGACCAAAGAGACAGGATAGAGCACCCAGGGAGAAGGGAGGAGAGGGAGAGGGAGAAGAGAGGCATGTTGGTAGATTAAGAGGGTGACAAGAGTTGCACAAAGGCAAGGATGACAATAAGAAGAGAGCCCAATGGTTTAATTTGGTTCTTGGAGGATAATCAAGTTGTTGTAGCTCGTGCTGCCTATTCCCACAGCTGTCCAGCAAATAATGAATGTGGTACCTACCCGGTATGGAAATAGGGACAAAGGCACGACTTTGATTTCTTATTTGTTATTTTTAACCATCCAATTTCTACACCCACTGAGCATCCGTATAGCCACAGGAGAGTCATAAAAATACAAATAACACCTAGGAGGCCTGTGGGCACGGACCTGTTACTTACTGCAGGGCTGACGGCTCTCTTTTAACCGGTGTAAAATCAGGCTGGTGATAAATTGCCGTATATATTCCTTTGTTGTTGCTGTTTGCAGCCCAACTTGAGAAAATGTACGGAAATCACTACGTGTTTGTTTCTTATAGATGTCAAAAGCACTAGGCAAAGAACCTGCCCCAGGACTGTAGCTCTGGATTTTTGGAAGCTTTTAATAGGAAGACAACAATAATAGCAAATCCTCAAGTAGACATTTCTGTGTGCCTGGCACTCTTTTATATGTCTCTCATGCATTAACTTATTGGTTACAATAACCCTATGATGTAGGCAGTATTATGATTCCCATGTTACATGTGAGGGAATGGAGGCACAGAGCGGTTAGGTAACTTGGCCACAGTTGTAGAGCTCATTAGTGGTGGAGCCAGGATGTGACATCAGACGGGCTCCAGAGGCTCTGCTCTCACCTAAGGGGACCAACCATCCCCACATGCCCGGGACTGTCTAGTTTTAGCTCCAAAAGTAGTGAGTCCCAGGAAATCCCTCAGTTCCATGCCAGCTGGGATGACTGTTATCATCACGGTCAGGGAAGGAGGACTAGGCTTGTTTCACTGGTGGTCATGGGGGCGAAGGCCCTTAAGGGCAAGGGACAGGGCACAGACTTTTATACTGGGTTACCTGTTTGAGGATGTTGGGCCTCCAACAGCATCTGCTGCCCCACTTGGGACAAAGTACCAGGTCAGTCCTGTAACCACATGGCTGTAGTGTGGTTAAGACAATGGGCTCTGAATCCAGGCTGCTGGAGTTCATATCCCAGCTCTATCCCTTGGTTGCATAACCTTATTAGCAAAAATTATGAGATCTTTAGTCCTTAGTTTCCTCATCTATGAAATGAGGGCAATAAGAGTACCTATTCTAGAGGACAACTGGGGTTTAAAAGAGAATACATATCATATTACTTATCATACTTAGCATGGGTGTTAGTAGACGTTAATGCACAAAAATACACATAACATGTAAACTACATGTAAATGCACATAGTAAAAGTTCTAGAACTAACAGCTATAGTTATTGCTGTTACTAAAAGTAACCTCAAAAAAAAGGAAAAGAAAGAAAGAAAGAAAAGTAACCTCGAATAATAGAAGGGGCCTGTGTGGCTAAGAAGAGCCTCTGATTTGCTCTCACAACCTCTGAACAGGTGATGGGAGGGAGCATCGCGATCCGTACAGTCAGTAGAGCAAAGACCCCAGGAAGATGCCCTCCAAAGACTGAAATGGAAATGAGAAAAGTGAGCAAGCTTCCTGGGAGTTACATGAGTAAGGTGGGTACATAATGGATGTAACATGTAATCTGCAGAATTGTGCTTAAAATACAAGAGGCATGGGTGGTGAAACTGTAAAGGATCCTAAGGTTGAGAAATCTCATTTAGGCTCAAGGAGGCATGTTAAGAGAGAGGGGTGGTCTGCCTGGGGTGTGGAAGGGGAGCCTACGGAGCAGGGGGGAGTCAGGGTCAACTCAGCCACGAGTACGTCCTCGTTGATTGAGGAATAACGGGACACCCCTGCCACTGATGAGTGAAGACTAGGAACTTAGCACTGCACAACCTCATTATTTCATCAAGCCCTTTCAAGGACACTATAAAGTATGAATTATTATCATCATTTGTGGTTGGATAATCTGCAGCTCAGAGAGGTGAACAAACTCGCCCCAGGTCAGAATCACTGAAAATTGTGGCTTGAGGGTTTGCACCCAGGCGCGTCCAACTCTGAGCCCACACACTTCACTTCCCTCTAACCAAGTTGGATTCCATGGGGAGAAGGTGGCATCAGAATAGCACACTCCTTGCTTTGACTCCTTGCTTCCCCGGCGATCTTGTGATCTTAACTTCCTTTCCCACACAGGTTTCCTTTGAGGGGGCGAGTACTCTGAGATGGAGATGTGGGTTTTCCTTACTGTGGATTAATCAATGGCCATCTTGGATTTTTGGAAAAGACCTCAATGCTCCAATGCTGGGAAAGACTGAAGGCAGGAGGAGAAGAGGGTGACAGAGGATGAGATGGTTGCACGGTATCACCAACTCAATGTACATGAATCTGAGCAAACTTCGGGAGATGGTGAAGGACAGGGAAGCCTGGCATGCTGCAGTCTATGGAGTCGCAAATAGTTGGACAAGACTTAGTGACTGAACAACAACAACCTTGCGTTTGTAGGTGGTTTAGGGCAGTGTGAGGGTGTCAGTGTGGAGACTGGCCCACTCTGTTGTAATGAGGAGCTGACGGTGTGCCATGAGGATCCTGCCGGTGAAGCCACACTGTGATGTCCTGCCTGAGTGACTTGGTGGTCTCCAGTCAAGAGTGATGCCCTTGGTCTCCTGTTCTATCTCTCGCTCTTGATGTGTTTAGTGTGTGGGACTCACAGAGTGAAAGGACTTCTACAGAAGCAATCCCAGTCCAACATCAAACAGGTACAGAGTGATGCAGTGTGCCAACTTCTGGAATACATTCACGAGTTTGTTCTTTCATTCATTCGGTCAGTATATGTTGTGGTGGTGGTGGTGTGGTCTCGAAGCCATGTCCGACTCTTTGTCATCCCAAGGACTGTAGCCCACCAGGTTTCTCTGTCCGTGGAATTACCCAGGCAAGAATACTAATGGGTTGCCATTTCCTTATCCAGGGATCAAACCTGCATCTCCTGCACTGGAGGCAGATTCTTTACTGTCTAAGCCACCAGGGAAGCCCCAATATTTGCTGAGTATCTACCAAATGCTGGGGTATGTTCTAGACACAGAACATATGGTGGTAAATGAAAGAGACAAAGTCTCATTCTTAAAGATCTTACATTCTATTAGGGGGAAACTCATAGGAAACAAGTAAGAAATTAATATGGCATATCTGATGGTGGTAACTGCTAGGGGGAAAATAAAACAGCAAGGGGGGATGGTGATGGGGATGGTATGTGATGGGGATTGCTGTTATATATGGGGTGGTCAGAGAAGTCCTCGTTGATGAGGTGATATCTGAGTGAAAATCCTACAGGAAGGGAGGGAGAGAGTCATGCCAGTATCTGAGGGGATGGGACTCCAGGCAGAGGAAACTGTAGGTGCAAAGGCCCTGAGGCAGAGAGTGCTTGGAGTGTTGGAGGAACAGCAAGGTGGCTAATGTGGCTGGAGTGAGTGAACAAGGATGCAGTGTGGGGACTAGGCCGGGCCACGCAGGACAGTTTGCTGTGAGGGTAGTGGCTCTACTCCCGGCAAAAAGAACTATTGGGATATTCTGAGCAGTGAGTTGTCTGATTTGATGAAGTTTTAGAGGATCCCTTTATGCAAGGAGAACACACAGGGATGGGGCAAGGGCAGAACCTGGGAGGCTGGCCAGGAGGAAGCCATAGGGCCAGTCTTGGTCACCACGGTGGTGGCTTGGGCAGGGTACAGGGTGGCTCTATATGGCATGGCTAATCCTCTATGAATTTAAGGTTCCCTACACATCCTCCCAAAAGGAAAGGCTTTGGGGACGTGAAAGCGGATGATAAGACATACTGTTCATATAGTGCTCTGGTCGATGTAAACAAATTCAATTCCTCAGCCAGGAGTTAGCAAACATTCTGCCATGATCCTGCCCTCGTCTCCAAGTTGCTTTTCCTTATTAAAGACAATCAGGAGAGGCCAAGGGAAAGAGTAGCATGTGTGGAGGAGAGCAGAGAACCATGGGGTTTCCCAGCCTTGGTCCCTAGGGTCAAAATTGACAGTCTAGCACAGAACAGCTCCAGCAAATAAGATTCCCAACTTCCTTAACATAATGACTTCAGACCACAGGATTCATGTGTTCTGCCAGCTTTGTCTAGTTCTTCTTGGCATTAAGGTCTCCTTGGATCACCCCCAAGCATCCTCCCAGATTAGTGCTCCTGGACTTTAAATCCCTTTGCATTCCGTTTATCCTTATAGATCAGCTGGACGCATCTGAATTGTGGCATTCAAACACACTAAAGCTACATCCACCTATCTAATACCTATCTATCTAATTATCTATCTATCTAGGGCTTCCCTGGTGGCTCAGATTGTAAAGAGTCTGTCTGAAATGCAGGCGACCAGGGTTCAATCTCTGTGTTAGGAAGATCCCCTGGAGAAGGAAATGACTACCCACTCCAGTATTCTTGCTTGGAGAATTCCATAGACAGAGGACCCTGGTGGGCTACAGAGGGTCGCAAAGAGTTGTACATGACTGAGTGACTAACACTTACTTATCTATCATTTACCTTTTCATCCATCACTTGTCCATTATCTACTTATCTATATTTATATTTATTAATCTATTTCAAGCTTTCCCTACCAAACAACCTCTCCAAAACCTCTAAAGACTTGCTCTCAGAACACTGCATATCAATTAACCTCACACAATAGCCATATTTTATCTTGTTTTCTGCTACTTTCTGCCTGGTACAGAGACAATAAAGACACTCCAGCCTCCCCTCCACTTTCCACCTCCTGTCTCTCCTCTGGCTGGCGTGGCACCTCGCATCACCCCCTTCACTCACCCAGCACGTCCATCATCCATCCCTCCCCATCCTCGTGACTCAGGTGACTCCGTCCTCCTAATCGTCCTGACCATATCCTGTACTTGGAAACGCTTACTTGCATGTCGTGTTCTAGTCCATTTCTAAATACACAGCTGATCAAAGACTCAGGGGAAGGATGCTGCTCACGACCGGGACTTTTTCTACCAATTTTGTAGGATGTCTCTATGAAGAGGTGCAAGTGTGTGTGCTACAGTATAAAGAATAAGGAAGCTTGCTTTCCCAAAGTACAGAATTCCAACAATCTGGCCCCTGCTATTGTTAGGTGCCAGTCTTCAGTTTTGTATAATAAGTGTGCCCTTATGAAGGCAAGAGCTACCTCTTGGAAATCCTCTCATTCACAGAGAAACAAAAAATCCCTCCTTTTCCAATACATTTTAAACATGCAAAACAGCAGTATGTTTCTGCTAAGTCACATTTTCGCTAAATGGATAATTGAATGCTGAATAGAAGCTGCTACTCAGCTGCTAACCTGCCGGGTTTCCACACTCACACTCCCAAACTGCCGCCGAGCAATCCCCAGGAGGCAGAAAGCATGACTGATTTTTCCAATAAAGCTACAAAAATCGATAATTCTTGTAGACGGAACGCTCACGTCTCTAACCATCTCCGAGTCTCCCTCCCTCTCGCAAAAAAGCCTCTGACTTTACCCTGGCGCATGTCACCAATTCTATACCGCCAGGACTCAGCCCGAGTTCTGTTCCAGTTCTGCTGAACGTACCTTTTAGAGAGGCTCTGCAATGCGTCTTGATTTAGAGATGCTTGGGTTTTATGGGGCTCTGGGAAATGTTGTTTAGCTTTTCCGGAGCTCCAATAAGTTCTGATGTATGGCTGTGCATGCCTGCATGATTAATGGCACGTGCGAGGACTTGGAGCTTTCAGAGGTCACCCTGTGTGTACTGAATAATACAGCACAGAGCCAAAAATACCCTTGGATGAGAATCCTGGCTCCATACAAAAGCAATGGCATCGCCTGCTTTAGTTGACATTGCCCGAGACTTGGTACCTCTCCCTGATTATGCTTCCAAGGAAAGTAACCTCTCCAAAACATTGCAGGGATAAAATGGGAACCATTTTGGTTTCTTGGCGATTTCTCTGTTCAGTGTCATAGATACCAGCATGAGTAAGAAGGCTGAGAAAACCAGAAGGCTGTTACGCTAGTCTCTGATAGGACTTTCAAGTTCAGGGTAGACTGGCCAGGGGGCGGAGCAGATGAAGCTCCAAGTAACATACGCTATGGAGTACAATGCTGTGGTTGAGAATTTAAATGCCCCCAAAGTCAAGATTCAAAATGATGGTTCCCACAGCAACTACAACTCAGTTCTCTGGTGAATATGAAATTAACTTTATTGCGAAACATGCTGCTCAGTTTACACCTTAATAGTCATGGCAGAGTTACAGTTGCTGTGAGAATGCTAACTCTGAATTGTTTTGAATAATTAATTTAATGAAAAGTTAGTGGAAATGTGAACGCTGATAGAAAGTCAACTTAAATTTAGGGGAGTTGACCTACAATATCTATGCTGAAGAGCAGTAAGTCATTTTCAGATTCTAAGTCAGGGAACTCTTTGGCTGGGGGGTGCTGGTAAACCAGAGAACCCCAAAGCATACTAACAGGGGAGCAGTCCCTCATCACCAAAGAGACACTATGGCTGGTGGTGACTTTACCAGGAGGTGAGGGTGGCTCTCTGGTGCCCATATATTTCTGATTTTAGCTTTGGTCTCCAAAGTAACCCTCTTGCTGCAATTACCTGGGGTCAAAGCAGGTGATCAAAACAGTACAATTAGTACACCTGGTCTCTGTCAAGTAGTCCTGGATTTAGAACTCAACTTCCCCTGTCTCTGCCAGGTAACACACTGCCTATTGCACCTCTCTGAGCCAATTTTCTCACCTGTACAATGCTGACGACAACGTGTGTGCATGCTAAATCGCCTCAGGCATGTGTGACACTCTGCAACCCCATGGGCTGAAGTCCGCCAGGATCCTCTGTCCATGGGGTTCTCCAGGCAAGAACACTGGAGTGGGTTGCCATGGCCTCCTCCAGGGGATTTTCCCGACCCAGGGATCGAACCCGTGTCTCCTATGTCTCCTGAACTGGCAGGTGGGTTCTCTACCACTAGCACCCCCGGGGAAGCCCTGCTGACGACAACAGTTTCCACCTAACAAAACTGGTGTGAGGATTCGATGAGAGAAGGTTATGTTTAGAATCTGGCACTGGCCTTGGCAAGTGTAATTGGTCAACACTCAATAACTATTAGCTCTTATCATCATCCAAAAAGGCAATCCGTAAGTTCAAAACGTATACAACATCAATTATTTTGGCCCGTCTCCTTATTTCAGCCCAAATGGATTTGGCGTAAGCCTGAGTCTGCTGTCGGGGGGTGATAAACACAGAAACATGAATTGGAAGAAGGTGTCCCAAGCCACAGGATATCTTCAGTAAAGATACTTCAGGCTGCTTCTACTGAAGTTCTAGAAAACGGTCATCTCTTCCACCAGATGAGTAATTCTCAACCGTTTTAGGTTACTGCCTCCTTCTCTGTGAATCTGTTTGATTCAATAAAGGGTAAGATTTTCTTCGCATCCTCTCAAGGAGCCATTTTTCACTCCACTGGGGGTGTTCCTGCGCCATTTTGAACGTATACACTAGATGACAGGCCCGCATTCCCTGTGTTCACGCCCTCAGGCTCCCGACTCAGGAGGAGCCCTGCATTCACTCAGCTTCTGTTACTCCCTTTGCTATTCCTTCTTCCCACGCAGCTCTTGACTTTGGAACAATGGACTGTTGTCGGCAGCTAAGAAGCACAGTGCTCACAGTGGCTTTTCACTCTCTGCTCCCCAACTCTTCTCCTCAGAGCTGAGATGGCCCAGAGGGTCCTCCCCAGGGCATCTCAAGCCAGTTAGCACTTACAGAGCACCTGCTGTATTCTTACTCAGAGCAGGGAATCATTTAGGCTCTATCTGGGTAGGACTTTCGCTGCTGGGTGCCAGGGTTGGCCAAACCCAAGGAATTGGCCCTGCCAGAGATCACCTTTCTTAGGAGCCACTCTCAAGAGTTTTAATAGAAAGGGATGAGGTCCCAGCTGGGGAGGAAAAACAGATGAAAAGCAACACCCTCCCTGGCCCCACCCCGCCACCTCAGCAACATGCACTTCTAGATTCTGAAGCCACTCCTGGCTGGCTTTAACTCCTTACTTCTGTGTCAGCCTCCTGCTGTTTTCAGGGACTCGGCCTCCTCTCCCTCAAGGTCTTAGCTTGTGCCTTTTTACCTCGCTGCATAACATTTTAATGTCTCCTACAAGACAAGACTTTATAACACTGCAACCATTTGCCTTTACTGCTCAGAAAATATTTTAAGGTTGCATTACTTAGAGTAACCAA
The DNA here is from genome assembly GCF_003369695.1 of Bos indicus x Bos taurus. NCBI lineage: Eukaryota > Metazoa > Chordata > Mammalia > Artiodactyla > Bovidae > Bos > Bos indicus x Bos taurus. Next base: position 30,505,415 of record NC_040082.1, read on the forward strand.
ACCTCACTGGTGATGGATGTGGAAATTTACATGTCAAGGTAAAGCTGTCCCAGGAAGCTGGGATCACTGAGAGGCACTGAAGTGACCTTTTGGTTCCACAGGTATTTAATTCAACCTGGAATTTCACTCCAGCTTCTGCCAAAACCTGAGTGAGGCTGAAGGCTGAAACTCCAGTGGCTGAACTCCCTGTCGACCAGTGCATCTGACCTCTTGAGCCTCCCTGAATCTGCATTCAAGAGCAAATTTAACATGAAGGCCAGTTCAGTCACGTAGGCCTGAATTTGCCAGCAGATAAATCTCGAGGGTAACCTGCGCTAACATTTTACACACTGTTGTTGTCGTTCAGCTGCTAAGTCTTTGAGACCCCATGGATTGCAGCATGCCAGGCTTCCTTGTCCATCACCAACTCCCGGAGCTTACGCAAACTCACGTCCATCGAGTCAGTGATGCCATCCAACATCTCATCCTCTGTCACCCACTTCTCCTCCTGCCCTCAATCTTTCCCAGCATCAGGACAATTTGGGCTTTACCAGGTATTGCAACACTGAGGATGCCAGTGGCTACCCAATTTTGACTTTCTAGAATGTCACCCTGAGGCTATGAAGACAGAGGTGTCCCCAACAGGGTGTCCCCTAAACTCCCTCAAATGCATTTGTGCATATATGTTTGAAAAATACAAATGACAATTTGTCTGTATGATACTTTGAGAGGCATAATGAATGGAGATAAAGAGCAGCCCTGGCTGACTTTGAAAGCTTCCATTCTGAACAGCCACATGGAAAGCACAAGTACATTTCTCCCAAGGCAGCAAAAAAGCCATTTCTTCATATACTCAGCTGGAGTCGGGTATATAAAGAAATCATTCTCTTAATTTACATACTTGAAACATATTCAACATTGATTTTGATCTACAGAATGAGCTAAAACACTATGGTTGATTCAGGAGGCACAATTAATTGTGGTTCAGACTAGATCGAGGAGGGGTTTCCACTGCTTTTCTGTAAGATCTTTAGAAGTTTTCATCCCTGGAAAAGGCAAGTTTCCTTTGACTCTAATGAAGAGTCTCCTGATTTGCAGGATCAGATGGGAAGCTGGTGGGTATGACAGCTTTTGTAGTTTCAATGTCAATAAGTCTAGTTATCCCCCCAACACATGCATTTGAAAATGGCCAGGTGTTTCTTGGGTTTTGCATCTGCCTCTGAAGGATGTTCACGGCATGCTCACATGCAGAGTGTGAATGACTGTCATAGAGTATCATGCTGGGAACTGTTCCCAGGAATCAGTAGCATGATCTGAGACAATTTGGAGGGAAGAGCAAGGCAATCTAGAAAATGTAGGATACTTGTGCTCTGCTGTCCTGGGGTAAAGATCAATAGGTTTACACTGCTGTACTGGAGTCTTCTCTCTGGGTCACGCCTGTAAAGCCCAAGGAATTCCCCTGAGTAGAACAGGACAGACAGCACATATGCCCAAGAAGCCAAGGGGAAGGGGCTGAGTAGGGAGACTGTATAGAAAGCCCTTGAACCCAACCAGTGTTAGAGGGGAAGTGATAACAGTGACAGAGCTCCAATCACTGCTGGTCAGTGTGACTTTCTTGGCTGTTCTCCCCAAGGCAAGAAGATCTTTGTTCCTGTCCCTTGTCCGTGTTTTACATGGCCATTCCCACTAATCCACTGGGGCCAACGAGAGGGCATGCGTGGCAGCTCTGTAAGAGAAAGACTTCTCTACCATTAGTAATTCTATCAGATTGAGGAAGAGAAAGGGACTGAGGGGCCCCAAGCAACATGAATTATTCAGGCACTGCTAGTTAAAACAGGTATCCAGATTCCTGAAGACACCTGCTGCGAAAGTCTAGGTCTTGAGCTTTTGCAAAAGAAGCATTTCAGAGCATGGCATTAGACCAATGACCGATGCAGGGGCGTGTTGTAATGGGGGCAGATGTACCATGCTGGGCCTGCTGAGAAGTCAGATGGGCACACACACACGCATGCACACACAGACGTGGACACACTCACACGCACGACAGAAATTAGTTCCTGGCTTGGTTGGCCTATATTGTTGACATTTGGGGCTGAGCTGTCAACTGGAGCAGATGCAAAGAAAATAAGCCAAGAAGGCAGCAGAGGAGGCAGTATTGGAAACCCTGTCCATGCTTCTCAAAACGCTGTGTTTGCCAACTGTATAGACTCTGGATTGAAACCAATGAGTCAACCCAGCTGCCTGTGTCCAGTTCTTTCTGATGCTGCTCACTGTGCATTTGGGGGTGAGGGCCTCCTGCCAGCCTCACAGATTTGTTGTGAGGTTGACTGAGGCAACACAAAGTCTTTTGAGCTCCTTGGAGAAAATTCACCATGTAAGTGCAAAGTATCACCATTGTATCATGGTAACCAGACTCCTATCAGCTTACACCAGGCAACAGGAGAGTTGGGTATCAAAAACAAATAGCCGAAGCTGTCCCAGTCTCATGGGCAAATGAGCTTTCCTTCTTCACTACTCACCTTGCACTGGAGGTGTCAGGGGCCCCAGATGGGGCCCCATTTGGCCTCCAGTCTTATCTGAATGGCTTGTATAGCATTTTTATAAATTTTGAATTGCTTGCCAATATTTAAACTTTGGGAGGGTATGCCTGCCCCTTTGGATCTCTGGCTTCTATTGAAGAACTGGAAAAATTCGGCAAAACTACATTTCTATTTCTACATGGCAGCAGTCAGCTAGTGGTGGGTTGTGTCTGTCCTCCATAGACGGGGCCTCTGCTTTCCAGATCATTCCCATTCCCTACCATCTTACACCCTATTTAATGCACTTACTTACACTGGTCTTGCTTCATTCACATAGGGGTGTTTGAGTTCATAACTTCTTTTGCAGATTCTGACCTCCCTTCCCTTCCCATAGCCAACAAAGACGTGGAATGCGTGGTGCATTCATTCTTCAAATCTAGGCTAAGTCCCCCATCAGGGGAGAGGCCCGTCTAGCAGCTCCTGCTAGGGGGAACCAGGGAGAGAACTTGGTTTCTCCTGCCCCCTCCTCTAGCCAGTAATTCCACCTGAAAACTCCACAGTTCTTTTACTTAAGAGATGTCCAAGCAGTAATCCAACTAAATTAGATTATAAGCATCTAAAGGTTTTCCTAATAAATAAAAATATAGATACAGCGAGGAGATGATGAGATTTAATTAATGAGTGTTATTTAACGGAACAAGCCGTGCCATACACAGAGGATTAAAAGATAAAAAAGGATAGGAGGGAAAATCAAATTTTAATGAGTTGCCATCTTCATTTGATTTAACTAAATGTCTTCCGTTGTTGGAAATATTAACACTTATGATGGAGTCATTTGTGTGTATCCACACAGTTTGATACCTGACTGCTTCCTTTTATGTAATTACATTGTGTTACAAATGAATTTAAGCTACCATTTGAAGTAGACCGGCTTCTATGCTTACATTGATCTCCTCAGGAAGCTGTGAGCAAGGGATGGGGTTGAAAAGTCAACCAAAAACTATTGACAGAAACACCAGGAGAGGTGTCCCAAGTTAGAAAACAGCCAAGTCTCATGCAATCGAAAAGGCAGGGGAGGTCTAGAGCCCCTGTGCAAGTCACCTCTCTTTCCTGCTGTCCCAGGGCTCACACGGAGGAGGGGAGGGGGTGTGTGCTGTAGCCAGCACACAGTAGGTGCTTCATAAATGTTTTGTGATGAATGAATGAATGTAGTCGCCATTGCTCAGCTAGAACCAGAGAGAGGAAGAGCAGACCCCAGACATGGCATGCAATGATACAGGTGTATCTCTCGTTTATAACACCCACGTTTCTGCAGCTGGCAGTCAGGTCCATCCTGGGCCATTTCTACCTCCCTCCCTGCTTTACATGAGCTCCCAGGCTTCTCCTTTCTTAAAGGAACAGAATCCCAGTATTCCAAAGAGCTCCTTCTGCAAAAGTGAAGTCAGAGGAGGGGCCCAGACATTGAGCTTGACACACAAGGCCTAGTGCCCTGGCCTCTCCTTTCCATGCTTGCTCGTGTCCTATGCCTACTGCTTTCTTAACTGCTCCCTCCATGAAGATCCAGTGGGGAAATGACAGCCTAGGCACAGAGATGTGCTGTTCATGGTTATTAGGTCAGCATTGATAGAATTTCAAGCACTGTGTAAAGGGCTTCACCTATAAGTGAAGTCCCCACAACAGTAGGACATGGCTATTATTAATTCACAATTTACAGAAGGGAAAAACCAAGGCTTACCGAAGATACAGAAATTGCCAAAGTCACCCAATGTGCAAAGGATTTGAAGCTAGGCCTGTTTGATTCTTACATTTAATCCTTTTGCTACACACTTCCCAGGTGGCACAAGTGGTAAAGAACCCACCTGCCAATGCAGGAGACATAGGAGACATGGGTTCGATCCCTGGGTCAGGAAGATCCCCTGGAAGAGGGCATGGCAACCCACTCCAATATGCTTGCCTGGAGAATCCCAAGGACAGAGAAGCCTGGCGGGCTGTGGTCCACGGGGTCACAGAGAGTCTACCACCACAGAAGTGACAGCACAGCACACACGTTTCCTGACGCCAGCCCCACCCTGCGGATGCACGACAGCTAGAGCACGAAAGCACTGGCGATAAGTGTTCATACGTGGCAGACAGGGAAGACGGCACAGTCTATAGACAGAACATGGGCGCCATTGAGAGTCTGGAGTGGGTGTTGATGCGTATTTTGTATTTTGAGCTATTTAATTCTGGGTAGACTGTTTTCGGCACTAGGCTTTCCCATGATATGATAACATTTCCTGTATCAGACCCCCAGAGAGTAGGTCTGTAAGTGAACAGATACAGATCTTTCTTGGCTCCATTAAATGAAAATAAAAAGTTAAATCGGTTCATATTCAAAGTACGGGGAGAAGTTGATAGCAGCAGGCTTTGGGGACCCAACTTGACTTGCCTGCATTCCCTGGATTAATAGAAAAAAGCGAGTCTCTCTCACTGCCTCCAACATCTTCAATCTCTCTCCTTATTCACAGGAGTTGCTATCACCAGCAACATCTGGGCTTACTGGGCTCACACACACCTCATGTAGAGGAACAATCCCACAGCCTATTGCCAGGATGCTCTCTTGCAAAGCGAAGCCACCACTTGTAAGTTTTGTGTCACTAGACAGAGTGTGTCTTGGGTGGAGTAGTGTGACCAGTGATTGACAGCTTGCTAACCTACTGGAATCAAATCAGATACAAATGTTTCCTCTGTGAGGTGATTGTTTTATGATCTTTGGGGGTCCCACCCGTAGATGCTGTCTCTAAATGAGACAGGCTGTCTGGCAAGCCCTCTTGAAGTTAAAGCATAATTTAAAAAATAAAGAAATGCAATTCACACTTATCAGAGCCCATCACTCTGCCTACCACTTTAGACAGATGACGCTGCTGGGCCAGGCTCTAACCAACTTCATTGCTAATTTGACCAGGTGCTGCTGTGGCTGAACTTGGAATTTGTGGACCAGGATCCTCCGCAATTTTAATTCCTCCTGGACAGTGATTGTATGTGGCTTTCTGTCTCTAGAACATTCGTTAACCCTTTCTTTCTCTGAGGTCTGGCAGGACGTAGTTTTTGTGATGTACAGTTGGCCATGTGATGCTGGGGGGCGTGAAGGATTAGAACACATGATCTCAAAGAGCTGTGCCAGAAACTGCTGGAAATTTGCAGTCCAGGGGATATGGAAGCAGTTCTCCTGGTGCATGATTATGAGGAAGGTGGGAGGCCACAAGGGGATCTCTGATTGGCAGCTGAGCAGGCTGAAAATGGAAGCCACCCTTAAGATCTGGTTGTGTAGATGTCAGAGGTCCTGAGGATAAACTGGGATTCACAGCTATCTGGCCTGTTTAAAGAACATGTGACTGTTGTTGGGACAGCAACTGATACAACCACTATGGAACACAGTATGGAGATTCCTTAAAAATCTAGGAATAAAACTACCATACAATCCAGCAATCCCACTACTGGGCAAATACTCTGAGGAAACCAGAATTGAAAAAGACACATGTACCCTGATGTTCACTGCAGCACTGTTTACAACAGCTAGGACATGGAAGCAATCTAGATGTCCATTGGCAGATGAATGGATAAGGAAGTTGTGGTACATATACACAATGGAATATTACTCAGCTATAAAAAAGGAACACATTTGAGTCAGTTTTAATGAGGTGAATGAACCTAGAGCCTATTACATTACACAGAGTGAAGAAAGTTCAGAAAGAGAAAGACAAATACTGTGTATTAACACACATATATGGAATCTATACAACACTCCTATGTACAGAGCAGCAAAGGAGACAGAGACGTAAAGAATAGACTTTTGGATTCAGTGGGAGGAGAGGGTGGGATGATTTGAGAGAATAGCATTGGAACATAAATATTACCATACGTTAAATAGATGGGGCAAGTTTGATGTATGAAGCAGGGCACCCAAAGCTGGTGCTCTGTGACAACCCAAAAGGATAGGGTGGGGAGGGAGGTGGGAGGGCGGTTCGGGATGGAAGGACACATGTGTACCTATGGCCAATTCACCTTGATGTATGGCAAAAATCATCACAATATTGTTAAGTAACTATCCTCCAATTAAAACAAATAAAATATAGAAAAAAAAAGATAAAGAAGGTGTGAGCATGTCCCAGCGCACCTGGGTCTGCAGAAGGTGTCCGAGGATGAACGCAGGTGATGAAACAGAAAGGATCCCATGGTCTGTTCTATAGCCCAGTCCTGGGTCAAAACCTTGAGATACAGGGGCAATGGGCAAAGAAAGAAGCGCTGTTCTCTCAAAGGAACGTGTTAGCAGCTGATAAGTTTCCCCAGGGTGGGAGACCGTGGCACCCTCTCCTGGGTGTAAACACAGAGGGCTTCAGTAGACTGGTTGCTGTGGCTGCTGGCTGGCACACCCCTGGCAGCAGGGGAAGTACTGTAGGGCTCCCCCTAACTAAATTTTGTAGGCAGCCTCATTGAGGAGACTTGAGCTAGAGGAATCTGAATGGGCTAAAGATGAGCATGTGAGACACATTCAAGAAACATTTGGGGTGAGAGTAGGGAGTGAGTTTTGCAGTTGGGATGAACCATGATGGAGAAGTGATGTGAATGATTCCTTATTTGTGAGACAGACTTGTAGGGCCTGGGGCAGTGTGGGGTCTGCCAGGCTTGGAAAGGAACACATGAAGGGCTAGACTGTGACCCTGTTCTATTTCATGCACGTCTCACGTCACCTACTGGTCTCATGTTGACTCTTATCCCAGCTTGCTTGGAAAAGTATATAAACCTCTCTTGAATTATTCTTCACACTCGACACTTGCTGACCAAGGGGAGTCAACCACATCTTCAACTATCTGGGCACAGAAAGAGGGTACTGTCACCATAGACCACAGAAAAAGGTCTTTTATGGAGAATCCTGCAGTGAAAGCTATGGGAAAACATTGAGTAGGCTTCTGAAGAATCTTAATCATCG